>NC_091321.1:19198675-19208675 GCF_038502225.1 Cherax quadricarinatus
CCACTGTTGTTGGTGGTAATACTGCCACTGTTGTTGGTGTTAATACTGCTACTGTTGTTGGTGGTAATACTGCTACTGTTGTTTGTGGTAGTACTGCTACTGTTGTTTGTGGTAGTATTGCTACTGTTGTTTGTGGTAGTACTGCTACTGTTGTTTGTGGTAGTACTGCTACTGTTGTTTGTGGTAGTATTGCTACTGTTGTTTGTGGTAGTATTGCTACTGTTGTTTGTGGTAGTATTGCTACTGTTGTTTGTGGTAGTACTGCTACTGTTGTTTGTGGTAGTACTGCTACTGTTGTTTGTGGTAGTATTGCTACTGTTGTTTGTGGTAGTATTGCTACTGTTGTTTGTGGTAGTATTGCTACTGTTTGTGGTAATACTGCTACTGTTGTTTGTGGTAGTATTGCTACTGTTGTTTGTGGAAGTACTGCTACTGTTGTTTGTGGTAGTATTGCTACTGTTGTTTGTGGTAGTATTGCTACTGTTGTTTGTGGTAATATTACTACTGTTGTTTGTGGTATTACTGCTACTGTTGTTTGTGGTAGTACTGCTACTGTTGTTTGTGGTAGTATTGCTACTGTTGTTTGTGGTAGTATTGCTACTGTTGTTTGTGGTAGTATTGCTACTGTTGTTTGTGGTAGTATTGCTACTGTTGTTTGTGGTAATACTGCTACTGTTGTTTGTGTTAGTATTGCTACTGTTGTTTGTGGTAGTACTGCTACTGTTGTTTGTGGTAGTATTGCTACTGTTGTTTGTGGTAGTATTGCTACTGTTGTTTGTGGTAATATTACTACTGTTGTTTGTGGTAATACTGCTACTGTTGTTTGTGGTAGTACTGCTACTGTTGTTTGTGGTAGTATTGCTACTGTTGTTTGTGGTAGTATTGCTACTGTTGTTTGTGGTAGTATTGCTACTGTTGTTTGTGGTAGTACTGCTACTGTTGTTTGTGGTAGTATTGCTACTGTTGTTTGTGGTAGTATTGCTACTGTTGTTTGTGGTAGTATTGCTACTGTTGTTTGTGGTAGTATTGCTACTGTTGTTTGTGGTAGTACTGCTACTGTTGTTTGTGGTAGTATTGCTACTGTTGTTTGTGGTAGTATTGCTACTGTTGTTTGTGGTAGTATTGCTACTGTTGTTTGTGGTAATACTGCTACTGTTGTTTGTGGTAGTATTGCTACTGTTGTTTGTGGTAGTATTGCTACTGTTGTTTGTGGTAATATTGCTACTGTTGTTTGTGGTAATACTGCTACTGTTGTTTGTGGTAGTACTGCTACTGTTGTTTGTGGTAGTACTGCTACTGTTGTTTGTGGTAGTACTGCTACTGTTGTTTGTGGTAATACTGCTACTGTTGTTTGTGGTAATACTGCTACTGTTGTTTGTGGTAGTACTGCTACTGTTGTTTGTGGTAGTACTGCCACTGTTGTTGGTGGTAATACTGCTACTGTTGTTTGTGGTAGTACTGCCACTGTTGTTGGTGGTAATACTGCTACTGTTGTTTGTGGTAGTACTGCTACTGTTGTTTGTGGTAGTACTGCCACTGTTGTTGGTGGTAATACTGCTACTGTTGTTTGTGGTAGTACTGCTACTGTTGTTTGTGGTAGTACTGCTACTGTTGTTTGTGGTAGTACTGCTACTGTTGTTTGTGGTAGTACTGCTACTGTTGTTTGTGGTAGTACTGCTACTGTTGTTTGTGGTAGTACTGCTACTGTTGTTTGTGGTAGTATTGCTACTGTTGTTTGTGGTAATACTGCTACTGTTGTTTGTGGTAGTACTGCTACTGTTGTTTGTGGTAGTACTGCTACTGTTGTTGGTGGTAGTACTGCTACTGTTGTTTGTGGTAGTACTGCCACTGTTGTTTGTGGTAGTACTGCTACTGTTGTTTGTGGTAATACTGCTACTGTTGTTTGTGGTAGTACTGCTACTGTTGTTTGTGGTAGTACTGCTACTGTTGTTTGTGGTAGTACTGCTACTGTTGTTTGTGGTAGTACTGCTACTGTTGTTTGTGGTAGTATTGCTACTGTTGTTTGTGGTAATACTGCTACTGTTGTTTGTGGTAGTACTGCTACTGTTGTTTGTGGTAGTATTGCTACTGTTGTTTGTGGTAGTATTGCTACTGTTGTTTGTGGTAGTACTGCTACTGTTGTTTGTGGTAGTATTGCTACTGTTGTTTGTGGTAGTATTGCTACTGTTGTTTGTGGTAGTATTGCTACTGTTGTTTGTGGTAGTATTGCTACTGTTGTTTGTGGTAGTATTGCTACTGTTGTTTGTGGTAGTATTGCTACTGTTGTTTGTGGTAGCATTGCTACTATTGTTTGTGGTAGTATTGCTACTGTTGTTTGTGGTAGTACTGCTACTGTTGTTTGTGGTAGTATTGCTACTGTTGTTTGTGGTAGTATTGCTACTGTTGTTTGTGGTAGTACTGCTACTGTTTGTGGTAGTACTGCTACTGTTGTTTGTGGTAGTATTGCTACTGTTGTTTGTGGTAGTACTGCTACTGTTGTTTGTGGTAGTATTGCTACTGTTGTTTGTGGTAGTACTGCTACTGTTGTTTGTGGTAGTACTGCTACTGTTGTTTGTGGTAGTACTGCTACTGTTGTTTGTGGTAGTATTGCTACTGTTGTTTGTGGTAGTATTGCTACTGTTGTTTGTGGTAGTACTGCTACTGTTGTTTGTGGTAGTACTGCTACTGTTGTTTGTGGTAGTACTGCTACTGTTGTTTGTGGTAGTATTGCTACTGTTGTTTGTGGTAGTACTGCTACTGTTGTTTGTGGTAGTACTGCTACTGTTGTTTGTGGTAGTATTGCTACTGTTGTTTGTGGTAGTACTGCTACTGTTGTTTGTGGTAGTATTGCTACTGTTGTTTGTGGTAGTATTGCTACTGTTGTTTGTGGTAATACTGCTACTGTTGTTTGTGGTAATACTGCTACAGTTATAGTGGTAATACTGCCACTGTTCTTTGTGGTAATACTGCTACAGTTATAGTGGTAATACTGCCACTGTTGTTTGTGGTAATACTGCTACAGTTATTGTGGTAATACTGCCACTGTTGTTTGTGGTAATACTGCCACTGTTGTTTGTGGTAATACTGCCACTGTTGTTTGTGGTATTACTACCACTGTTTGTGGTAATACTGCTACATTTATTGTGGTAATACTGCCACTGTTGTTTGTGGTAATACTGCCACTGTTGTTTGTGGTAATACTGCTACTGTTGTTTGTGGTATTACTTCCACTGTTGTTTGTGGTAATACTACCACTGTTGTTTGTGGTAATACTGCTACATTTATTGTGGTAATACTGCCACTGTTGTTTGTGGTAATACTGCCACTGTTGTTTGTGGTAATACTGCTACTGTTGCTTGTGGTAATACTGCCACTGTTGTGGTAATATTGCCACTGTTGTTTGTGGTAATACTTCCACTGTTGTTTGTGGTATTACTTCCACTGTTGTTTGTGGTAATACTTCCACTGTTGTTTGTGGTAATACTCCCACTGTTGTTTGTGGTAATACTGCCACTTTTGTTTGTGGTAATACTGCAATAAATCCAGACTCAGCTAAGTTGGTCTGATTAATATGGTACTGTGACATTCCTTTGGTTTCGAGTCACTCTCACAGGCGGGCCATAGGACAGATTTCCCTGTTGAACTCAGACCCCACACAGCCTGACTGATCAGGCATCACACACCCACTTGGCTGATCAAGCATTCTTAGTCTCTAGTTTCCTCTTAATAACAACTATCTTTGTTCCATCAGTATTTATTATGTCCGCTGGTAGCAGGTTGAAGAGTCTTGGCCCACGCATGTTGACACTACTTAAATTTACCCATGGGCCTCCTGCTTTTGAATGGGTCTATTCTACACTTCCTCCAGTATATCTCACTCCAGTAAGTTATGGCAGTTTACAGGCACATCTTCCAGTATCTCTCGCTTCAGTATATCTCACTCTGGTATCTCGTCAGGATCTCTTATTCTGGTGTCTCTCTAATATCTCTCACTTCCGTAACCATCACTGGTGTATCTCGCCAGTAAGTTATGGTGCGACAGAAACAATATTCAGAATAAAGTGATATGTTGATTCTTTGTTTTTAACATGCAGTGTTAGGAACCCTCATCCTTAAAACTGTTAGTTCAGAGAGAGAGAGAGAAAGAGAGAGAGAGAAAGAGAGAGACGTTCATAACAATAAAAAATAACAAAGCTAGGTAAGACTTTCAAATGAGCCGAGGTAGGTGGCAGCTCTTAACATGTAGATGAAAGTAGGATCTCTTAACCTTACCTTGTAATAATCTTGTGTTCATACAGAGTAAGAGCAAGAGAGAGAGAGAGAGACTCTTGACAGATATAGCCTTCAGTGTTGCAGCACCACAGTGGCTGGCGTGGTTTCCAGAAGTGAAGGTGGCAAGAGTGCGTTGGTGAGGACGAGGTTGTGGGGTGGCAAGAGTGTGTTGGTGAGGACGAGGCTGGTGGATGGCAAGAGTGTGTTGGTGAGGACGAGGCTGGTGGATGGCAAGAGTGTGTTGGTGAGGACGAGGCTGTGGGGTGGCAAGAGTGCGTTGGTGAGGACGAGGCTGGTGGCTGGAAAGAGTGCGTTGGTGAGGACGAGGCTGTGGGGTGGCAGGAGTGCGTTGGTGAGGACGAGGCTGGTGGGTGGCAGGAGTGCGTTGGTGAGGACGAGGCTGGTGGCTGGAAAGAGTGCGTTGGTGAGGACGAGGCTGTGGGGTGGCAGGAGTGCGTTGGTGAGGACGAGGCTGGTGGGTGGCAGGAGTGCGTTGGTGAAGACGAGGCTGGTGGGTGGCAAGAGTGCGTTGGTGAGGACGAGGCTGTGGGGTGGCAGGAGTGCGTTGGTGAGGACGAGGCTGGTGGGTTGCAAGAGTGTGTTGGTGAGGACGAGGCTGGTGGGTGGCAAGAGTGCGTTGGTGAGGACGAGGCTGGTGGGTGGCAAGAGTGCGTTGGTGAGGACGAGGCTGAGGGTGGCAAGACTCCGTTGGTGAGGACGAGGCTGAGGGTGGCAAGACTGCGTTGGTGAGGACGAAGCTGAGGGTGGCAAGACTCCGTTGGTGAGGACGAGGCTGAGGGTGGCAAGACTGCGTTGGTGAGGACGAGGCTGGGGGGTGGCAAGAATGCGTTGGTGAGGACGAGGCTGGGGGGTGGCAAGACTGCGTTGGTGAGGACGAGGCTGGGGGGTGGCAAGACTGCGTTGGTGAAGACGAGGCTGAGGGTGGCAAGACTGCGTTGGTGAGGACGAGGCTGAGGGTGGCAAGACTGCGTTGGTGAGGACGAGGCTGAGGGTGGCAAGACTGCATTGGTGAGGACGAGGCTGGGGGGTGGCAAGAGTGTGTTGGCGAGGACGAGGCTGGGGGGAGTGGCAAGAGTGTGTTTGTGGGTACGAGGCTAGGGGGTGGCAAGAGTGTGTTGGTGAGGACGAGGCTGGGGGGGTGGCAAGAGTGTGTTGGTGAGGACGAGGCTGGGGGGTGGCAAGAGTGTGTTGGTGAGGACGAGGCTGGGGGGTGGCAAGAGTGTGTTGGTGAGGACGAGGCTGGGGGGGTGGTAAGAGTGTGTTGGTGAGGACGAGGCTGGGGGGTGGGAAGAGTGTGTTGGTGAGGACGAGGCTGGGGGGTGGCAAGAGTGCGTTGGTGAGGACGAGGCTGGGGGGGTGGCAAGAGTGTGTTGGCGAGGACGAGGCTGGTGGGTGGCAAGAGTGAGGTGGGAAGATGGGGTGGGGAGGATGGTCCGTGAATTAATCGCTATAAGACTAGAACCAGCACCTCCCCTTTCCCTTCACCCGTGACAAGACCCTTTCCCCTTCCCTGCCCCCTTCGTACGACCCTCTACCTATTTCTACGACTCTGCTCCTTCCTATGACTCTCTAACCCTTCCTGCTACCCATTCCCGTCGACCCCAACCCCTTTCTATAACTACTATTTCCACAACTAATTCCCCCCTCCACGACCCCTCCCTACGACTCATTCACCTCCCACTCCCTAATATCGTACTATAGAGCAATAAAGTACAGGTCGTCCAATTGCAGGCGAGTGGAATACAAGCTGAGGCAGACCATCACTGTGTATACACTGCCAGATGCAACCCATCACCCCATCCTTCCTCCCAAAACTTCATTCCCGCCTCCCATCACCCCATCCTTCCTCCCAAAACTTCATTCCCACCTCCCATCACCCCATCCTTCCTCCCAAAACTTCATTCCCGCCTCCCATCACCCCATCCTTCCTCCCAAAACTTCATTCCCACCTCCCATCACCCCATCCTTCCTCCCAAAACTTCATTCCCACCTTCCATCACCATATCCTTCCTCCCAAAGCCTCATTCCCTCCCTCCCATCATCTCGTCCCTCTTCCAGTCACCTCATTCCCATCTCATCATCCCATTCATCCTCTCATCACCCCCCTTCCCGGAGCAACGATGTGGGTTGACACCGTGAGAGAAGAGATGCATCAGGAATGTGCTGCTACACTGTTATAACAATAACATAGTGGGAACACCAGCAGTGTTACACAGGAACAAGAGCTGGACCCGTGAGAACCGAGAACAATGTTCTTACAAGGAGCCACAAAATGTGTTAATACTGTCATGAGGGAGGAACATGTCTTGTGGAGGGGGGGATACATGTCTTGTGGAGGGATGTACATGTCTTGCGGAGGGAGGTACATGTCTTGTGGAGGGAGGTACATGTCTTGTGGAGGGAGGTACATGTCTTGTGGAGGGAGGTACATGTCTTGTGGAGGGAGGTACATGTCTTGTGGAGGGAGGTACATGTCTTGTGGAGGGAGGTACATGTCTTGCGGAGGGAGGTACATGTCTTGCGGAGGGAGGTACATGTCTTGTCCTTGCATATCATATCATACTTGAGGATAGCTGCACGTGTCTGCACACTTCAGTGTTTCAGTGTCAGAGTCTCTCAGTTCAGGTGCTTCGTAAGAAACCTTCAGAATAGTGGTTGTTTGCACTCCTGAAAGTCGCAACATGGCATTCCCATATATGATATTAATGACCATGTTATCCCCGAAGTGTTCCACGATCTTTGTCTTCGTATGTTTGACACTGTAGGCGCTTTCAGCGCAGCAGTCTGTCTCCGATACAAAATCACTTGTGATGATCGGTTGTGCAGCCTTCCTGAGTGCTACGGGAGGTAGTGGGTCGACCGAGTTTAGATTTCTGTTTTTAAGCACAGCCTAAGGACTGGTAGCAATAAGAACCAGTCTTCCTGTTGGGTAGTTTGTGCTGCATACTTGATGGTGAATCAAAATTTGCCCAAACGAGATTCAATTTTCACGAGTGTGAGCGTTGTATGGATGACTAAACTCAGTGGTTCTTTCAGGGAAGGTATCATAGTCACTTCTTTTTGCCTCTTAGTTTCAAAGAGTGACTGCAGAACATGCCATGCTCATTGAAAGTGCAACTGTGCTCAAGAGATCGGGTAATATTACTCGATGAATATGTTTCTGTCAAGGTTTTGTTTAGGTCACAACTGATGCTGTTTGTTGCAACAATCCTCGTTAGTTTCCGATATGTTTTATACATTGTAACACCGATGAACCTTCATTTAATGAGATGTTTTACTACATAATGACCAAAAACTAATAATTTTTGAGAGGCAGGGAAGGGGAGGGGGAGATTTAAAGGTTAGCGTGGCAATTTATTAAATCTTATTAAAAACGAGAGACGCTCAGCGTGCGAAGCTACATTATATACTGTACATACAAGAAGAAACATGATCGAAGCTATAATTAGGGAAAAATGAACACGCGTTAAATAATAATGAAGAAAAATGAGGACCTTGTAATCTTGCCTTACAAAAGAAAGTTGAAGCATTGATATTCATGAGGGAGGTTGTTCCAGGTCGACCCACACACTCACTACAACATTAGTAAACAACCTCAACAAAACAGTGTCAATTTCAGAGTAATACGATACTAAGCTTTATCAGTTGGTTAAAAAAAACATCTGCTGAAGCACTCGTCTTCATATTCATGGGTCATACATCAGCAGCAGCATAATACTAAGCTTTATCAAGCAGACAAAGCTGTAATCTTGAGAGAAGAAGTAACTTGGGCTGCGGAGGAACTATTCTTGCACACTTTAACTCTCAACTCACGTCTCACTCTCTCTCTCTTTTTTTTTTTACATCTAGTTAGAGTGGCGGGGTCACTCTTCCTAATGAGAAACTAACACTAATGAATGTGACTTGTCCTAGTTAACTAGATCTTACGTGTTCAAATTTACAACATTCATACTACTTTTCCTAGTACTGGTAATACATTTAGTAGTCAGGTCAACTCTCTTGGTGTAATGATAGTCAGCGCCAGCATCTACACTCCACTGACTCAGTCTGATAAAAATTTCTGTAACCCAGATAATTTCTAGTTATTTTTCTGGCAGTAGCCTCGCACATCCTGTAGCTACACACATCATGCTAGTTAGTCCATTAACTAAGTATTGTTCGTATGTACCAAACACAAGAACGATAATGCTGCATGGTATTTATATGGTATGTGAACGTGCTAAACCTGTAAGGGGTCACAGCCAGGAGGGGAGGGGCGCAAATCTAGGCTCAGTACATCACTCTGAAAACATGTAGTAGTAATAATAATAATAATAATCTTTATTTCTACAGGTACACGTACAAGGTATACAGGTCTAGCTGACATCAGTGACATACTACTATACAGAAAGCTGCTTGTTATGTAGAGCATTTCGGGCAAATTAGGTCAATTTTGTCCCAGGATGCGACCCACACCAGTCCACTAACACCCAGGTACATTTTACTGATTGAACAGGGACAGCAGGTGTCTTAAGTGCTAATGTATCCACCCATACCGGAGATCGAACCACGGACTTCAGTGTGTGAGTTAAGTGCGCTAGCAATCGAGCTACGGGACACCTAAATATTGTACACAAACGGGTATAATGAGGTATATGTTGTACACCTAAAGGTATAAATGCTCCACCTTGTCTCTGTGGTGACAAGACTGGGTGATGTATACTGCCCAGCAAACCAGACTTGACTTACAGCCACCAGAGGTCGTGAGTGCTGCTCTTTCGTGTCAAACGAATCTCGCATACAACTAATACTTTACATATATACATAGAAATATGCAGATATGTACACCTCTTGGTGTATATAAACTTAGAAATATTCACCTCGGTGTATTCTTACCTGAATTTTAGGCTATTGACAGAGAGAGAGCCTTTTAATTTTCTGACGTGAGAGGCCTTGAGGCCTCTCGTAGAGGGTAGTTGAAGGTAGACTGTTATCTGTTTTGGTGAGATAACCTCTGTCATGACCCAAGACTGTGTTATCTGCTCTGGTCACAAACTCCCTTTGTTGTTGTCGTGTTGCTGCTGGTACATTCCTATAGTGGTGGTGGAGGTAGTAGCTCATTGGTGGTGGTGGTTGTAGTGGTGGTGGTTTTAGTAGTGGTGGTGGTTGTAGTGGTGATGGTAGTAGTGGTGATGGTAGTAGTGGTGGTGGTAGTAGTGGTGATGGTAGTAGTGGTGGTGGTAGTAGTGGTGATGGTAGTAGTGGTGGTGGTAGTAGTGGTGATGGTAGTAGTGGTGGTGGTAGTAGTGGTGGTGGTAGTAGTGGTGGTGGTAGTAGTGGTGATGGTAGTAGTGGTGATGGTAGTAGTGGTGGTGGTAGTAGTGGTGATGGTAGTAGTGGTGATGGTAGTAGTGGTGGTGGTAGTAGTGGTGATGGTAGTAGTGGTGGTGGTAGTAGTGGTGATAGTAGTGGTGATTGTAGTAATGGTGATGGTAGTAGTGGTGGTGGTAGTAGTGGTGGTGGTAGTAGTGGTGGTGGTAGTAGTGGTGGTAGTAGTGGTGATGGTAGTAGTGGTGGTGGTAGTAGTGGTGATGGTAGTAGTGGTGGTGGTAGTAGTGGTGGTGGTAGTAGTGGTGGTGGTAGTAGTGGTGGTGGTAGTAGTGGTGGTAGTAGTGGTGATGGTAGTAGTGGTGGTGGTAGTAGTGGTGATGGTAGTAGTGGTGGTGGT
>NC_091321.1:19211175-19274641 GCF_038502225.1 Cherax quadricarinatus
TCCTCTATCCTTCAAGGAACGTCCCCTCTTTCCCCGGTCGACCCCTCGTGGGGGGTAGGGGAAGGGAGTGGGGGTCACATCGACACTGGACGTACTATCGACCTACTCCTCTCTCCCCTCTCTCCTACCCTAGCCCCCACCTCTCCTTTCCCCCCTCACTCCCTCCTTCCCTTCACTCCCTCCTTCCTTTCACTCCCTTCTTCCCTTCATCCCTCACTCTCTCCTTCCCATCACCCCTCCCTCCCCTCTCTTTCTCCTTTCTCTCTCTCTTACCTCGCTCCATTCATTTCTTTACTATTCCTTTCCCTTTCCTTCCCTCAATCCTCCTTTTCCTCGATCCTCCTTTTCCTCAATCCTCCCTTTACAGGTTTTATGGAAGTAACAGCAGTGATGCAACAGTGTAACAGCAGCATTGTAGCAGTGAGTTGCGTCACTCAGTGCCAGGCAGCAGAGTTGCGTCACTCAGTGCCAGGCAGCAGTGTAGCAGAGTTGCGTCACTCAGTGCCAGGCTGCAGCAGCAGTGAGGTGCGTCACTCAGTAGCAGTCTTGTTACTGGCACTGCTGGCACAGTCATTAGTGAAGGACTGCGCTCGTGTTCATATCACTCTCTAATTTACATGAAAATCTCGTCTAGTGACAGGTGGGTAACCCGCCTTGCCACTCCTGCAGCCCCCCGGTGTTTTAGCTGTGCCGTTCTTGCCTTTGTTAGTGTCTAAGAGATCCAAGTCGGACCGAAACATCGTCGTAAGGTCCTCCCTCCTATGTGCGGCTTATTTGTATATTGTTCCAGTCACGGTATTCTGCCTTTTTATTCTTTAAAGTTATCCATTTACTGCTAGGTGAAGAGAGGCTGAAGGTATTCTAACCTGCTTCTCCCGGTGATCGAAACCCAGGACCTGGCGATTTTTGAAGTGAGCGCTGATAGTCCCATTCTTCCTGTTCGATTCTGGTCAACTTTCCACTTGAAGGGTTGCCGAAAGCAATAATCACTGCCAACGTTGCTTACAGATTGTTGGGGCGTTTGTTTGGTACAACGTCTGTTTTTCAACGAACCATCAAACTTCCTAACAATAAACCATCAACACTGAACAGTGTACCATCAGCACTATGAACAATGAACCATCAACACCAATGAACAGTCATCATCGTGAACAATGAAACATCAATATCATAACAATGAACCATCAACACCATAACAATGAACCATCAACACCATAACAATGAACCATCAACACCATAACAATGAACCATCAACACCATAACAATGAACCATCAACACCATAACAATGAACCATCAACACCATAACAATGAACCATCAACATTCATCTTCCAGAGTACCATCTTGCTCTCAGCTAATACATAAACAACTTGTAAATTTCTCTGCCACACCATCTTGCAAGACGTCTGGTGTATGGTAATAAAGAAGTGTCGTTCGAACCTCTCCCTCAATCATCTTCAAGAATTTATGAGTTGCTATAAACCAATAAAGGAGAAGGGCCCAAATTTCAAATTTCTCCTCGTGGCATCGTGCATCATAGTTGCCATTTATGCTATGAGTCTCAGGCATAAAATTTCACTTGTGATGGTGTGTGCGGGGCATAAAGTTGGCGGTTAGCCAGTAAGCGAGCGGCATTAAGTCACTCCATTATAAAGTCAGCCTGGTTTTAGCATTGGGGACGCGTAGCCCAGCTAAAATTAAATTCCGGACAGCGTGTGTGGGAATATGCTCATTGGAAACTGGCCTGCCTAGGCTCCACCAATTACCACAGCCTCCAAGTGCCACTGTTGCTACACACTGCTAGTGATGCAGTGGTGGTCTCTCTCTTGTGTCCACTACTCGGATATGCATGGGTATTTTGCCCTGGGGAGAATGGGAGGGGGTTGGGCATTGGGTAGGGGAGACATGGAGTGCTTGGACAAAGCTAGGCTAGTAAGTAGAGACAAAGGGAAAAAATGAACAGATGAGGGAGGGACGTGTTTTGGGGGCAAGGTAGATTTGTAACTTTTACAGTATGTTGTGAGGAGTTGATGGAGTGAAGGGATTGTGGACACGAGTGTCAAGAGGGGAGGTAAGTGTGGAGGTGCTGTTGGGGAGGAGGTAAATGTGGAGGTACTGCTGGGGAGGAGGTAAGTGTAAAGGTGCTGTTGGGGAGGAGGTAAGTGTGGAGGTGCAGTTGGGAAGGAGGTAAGTGTGGAGGTACTATTGGGGAGGAGGTAAGTGTGGAGGTGATGTGGGGAGGAGGTAAGTGTGGAGGTACTGTTGGGGAGGAGGTAAGTGTGGAGGTGATGTGGGGAGGAGGTAAGTGTGGAGGTGCTGTTGGGGAGGAGGTAAGTGTGGAGGTACTGTTGGGGAGGTGTGAAGATGATTTGGGGAGGAGGTAAGTATGGAGGTGCTGTTGGGAGGAGGTAAGTGTGGAGATGATTTGGGGAGGAGGTAAGTGTGGAGGTACTGCTGGGGAGGAGGTAAGTGTGGAGGTGCTGTTGGGGAGGAGGTAAGCGTAGAGGTACTGTTGGGGAGGAGGGAAATATGAAGGTGATGTGGGGAGGAAGTAAGTGTGGAGGTGCTGTTGGGGAGGAGGTAAGTGTAGAGGTGCTGTTGGGGAGGAGGTAAGTGTGGAGGTGATGTGGGGAGGAGGTAAGTGTGGAGGTGATGTGGGGAGGAGGTAAATGTGGAGGTGATGTGGGGAGGAGGTAAGTGTGGAGGTGCTGTTGGGGAGGAGGTAAGTGTGGAGGTGCTGTTGGGGAGGAGGTAAGTGTGGAGGTGCTGTTGGGGAGGAGGTAAGTGTGGAGGTGCTGTTGGGGAGGAGGTAAGTGTGGAGGTACTGCTGGGGAGGAGGTAAGTGTGGAGGTGCTGTTGGGGAGGAGGTAAGTGTGGAGGTACTGCTGGGGAGGAGGTAAGTGTGGAGGTGATGTGGGGAGGAGGTAAGTGTGGCGGTGCTGTTGGGGAGGAGGTGTGGAGATGATTTGGAGAGGAGGTAAGTGTGGAGGTGCTGTTGGGGAGGAGGTAAGTGTGGAGGTACTATTGGGGAGGAGGTAAGTGTGGAGGTGATGTGGGGAGGAGGTAAGTGTGGAGGTGCTGTTGGGAAGGAGGTAAGTGTGGAGGTACTATTGGGGAGGAGGTAAGTGTGGAGGCGATGTGGGGAGGAGGTAAGTGTGGAGGTACTGTTGGGGAGGAGGTAAGTGTGGAGGTGATGTGGGGAGGAGGTAAGTGTGGAGGTGCTGTTGGGGAGGAGGTAAGTGTGGAGGTACTGTTGGGGAGGTGTGAAGATGATTTGGGGAGGAGGTAAGTGTGAAGGTGCTGTTGGGAGGAGGTAAGTGTGGAGATGATTTGGGGAGGAGGTAAGTGTGGAGGTACTGCTGGGGAGGAGGTAAGTGTGGAGGTGCTGTTGGGGAGGAGGTAAGTGTGGAGGTACTGTTGGGGAGGTGTGAAGATGATTTGGGGAGGAGGTAAGTGTGAAGGTGCTGTTGGGAGGAGGTAAGTGTGGAGATGATTTGGGGAGGAGGTAAGCGTAGAGGTACTGTTGGGGAGGAGGGAAATATGAAGGTGATTTGGGGAGGAGGTAAGTGTGGAGGTGCTGTTGGGGAGGAGGTAAGTGTGGAGGTACTGTTGGGGAGGTGTGAAGATGATTTGGGGAGGAGGTAAGTGTGAAGGTGCTGTTGGGAGGAGGTAAGTGTGGAGATGATTTGGGGAGGAGGTAAGCGTAGAGGTACTGTTGGGGAGGAGGGAAATATGAAGGTGATGTGGGGAGGAAGTAAGTGTGGAGGTGCTGTTGGGGAGGAGGTAAGTGTAGAGGTGCTGTTGGGGAGGAGGTGATGTGGGGAGGAGGTAAGTGTGGAGGTGATGTGGGGAGGAGGTAAATGTGGAGGTGATGTGGGGAGGAGGTAAGTGTAAAGGTGCTGTTGGGGAGGAGGTAAGTGTGGAGGTGCTGTTGGGGAGGAGGTAAGTGTGGAGGTGCTGTTGGGAAGGAGGTAAGTGTGGAGGTACTGCTGGGGAGGAGGTAAGTGTGGAGGTGATGTGGGGAGGAGGTAAGTATGGCGGTGCTGTTGGGGAGGAGGTAAGTGTGGAGGAACTGTTGGGGAGGAGGGAAGTGTGAAGGTGATGTGGGGAGGAAGTAAGTGTGAAGGTGATGTGGGGAGGAAGTAAGTGTGAAGGTGATGTGGGGAGGAAGTAAGTGTGAAGGTGATGTGGGGAGGAAGTAAGTGTGAAGGTGATGTGGGGAGGAAGTAAGTGTGGAGGTGCTGTTGGGGAGGAGGTAAGAGTCGAGGTGATGTGGGGAGGAAGTAAGTGTGGAGGTGGTGTGGGGAGGAGGTAAGTGTGGAAGTGATGTGGGGAGGAGGTAAGTGTGGAGATGATGTGGGGAGGAGGTAAGTGTGGAGGTGATGTGGGGAGGAGGTAAGTGTGGAGGTGATGCGGGAAGGAGGTAAGTGTGGAGGTGCTCGGAGGGATAAGAACTAGAGAGAATAAGTGAAACACGGCTAGTAACATCCGTAGACTGGTATACGTTGCTAGTAACATCCGTAGACTGGTATACGTTGCTAGTAACATCCGTAGACTGGTATACGTTGCTAGTAACATCCGTAGACTGGTATACGTTGCTAGTAATATCCCAAGACTGGTATACGTTGCTAATAACATTCGTAGACTGGTATACGTTGCTAGTAACATCCGTAGACTGGTACACGTTGCTAGTAACATCCGTAGACTGGTATACGTTGCTAGTAACATCCGTAGACTGGTATACGTTGCTAGTAATATCCCAAGACTGGTATACGTTGCTAATAACATTCGTAGACTGGTAAACGTTGCTAGTAACATCCGAAGACTGGTATACGTTGCTAATAACATTCGTAGACTGGTATACGTTGCTAATAACATTCGTAGACTGGTATACGTTGCTAGTAACATCCGAAGACTGGTATACGTTGCTAATAACATTCGTAGACTGGTATACGTAGCTAGTAACATCCGTAGACTGGTATACGTTGCTAATAACATTCATAGACTGGTATACGTAGCTAGTAACATCCGTAGACTGGTATACGTTGCTAATAACATTCGTAGACTGGTATACGTTGCTAATAACATTCGTAGACTGGTACACATTGCTAGTAACATCCGAAGACTGGTATACGTTGCTAGTAACATCCGTAGACTGGTATACGTTGTTAGTAACATCCGTAGACTGGTATACGTTGCTAGTAACATTCGAATACTGGTATACGTTGCTAGTAACATCCGTAGACTGGTATACGTTGCTAGTAACATCCGAAGACTGGTATACGTTGCTAGTAACATCCGAAGACTGATATACGTTGCTAGTAACATCCGTAGACTGGTATACGTTGCTAGTAACATCCCTAGACTGGTATACGTTGCTAGTGCCATCGAAGACTGGTATACGTTGCTAGTAACATCCGTAGACTGGTATACGTTGCTAGTAGCATCCGTAGACTGGTATACGTTGCTAGTAACATCCGAAGACTGGTATACGTTGCTAGTAACATCCGTAGACTGGTACACGTTGCTAGTAACATCCGAAGACTGGTATACGTTGCTAGTAACATCCGAAGACTGGTATACGTTGCTAGTAACATCCGAAGACTGGTATATGTTGCTAGTAACATCCGTAGACTGGTATACGTTGCTAGTAACATCCGTAGACTGGTATACGTTGCTAGTAACATCCGAAGACTGGTATACGTTGCTAGTAACATCCGTAGACTGGTATACGTTGCTAGTAACATCCGAAGACTGGTATACGTTGCTAGTAACATCCGAAGACTGGTATACGTAACTAATAACATCCGAAGACTGGTATACGTTGCTAGTAACATCCGTAGACTGGTATACGTTGCTAGTAACATCCGTAGACTGGTATACGTTGCTAGTAACATCCGTAGACTGGTATACGTTGCTAGTAACATCCGAAGACTGGTATACGTTGCTAGTAACATCCGAAGACTGGTATACGTTGCTAGTAACATCCGTAGACTGGTATACGTTGCTAGTAACATCCGTAGACTGGTATACGTTGCTAGTAACATCCGTAGACTGGTATACGTTGCTAGTAACATCCGTAGACTGGTATACGTTGCTAGTAACATCCGAAGACTGGTATACGTTGCTAGTAACATCCGAAGACTGGTATACGTTGCTAGTAACATCCGTAGACTGATATACGTTGCTAGTAACATCCGAAGACTGGTATACGTTACTAGTAACATCCGAAGACTGGTATACGTTACTAGTAACATCCGAAGACTGGTATACGTTACTAGTAACATCCGAAGACTGGTATACGTTACTAGTAACATCCGTAGACTGGTATACGTTACTAATAACATCACTTCTTAACTGTTTTACCGGGATTCTTAGTCACTACTTTTGTTGTAAGAGAGGATGGAAGGGGATTAGGAGAAGAGGGCGAGATGAAACGAGAAACAGCGAAAGGATGTTCGGTTATGGAAGAGCTTGAGAGGGGAGTGAAAGGAGAGAAAATGCAGTACTCTACCCCGTACCTGGAGGACGTAGATGATCGGAGGACAGAAAGGACGCTGTGAATCTACTTTCACGTACAACAGACAACATAACATACATCAATATACTAATTCCATTCCTAGTATTATCACAGATTCCACAGACTGAAAAAGACTCTGATACTATGCCCATATACCCATCCAGATCTCCGACTTTTGGCACGCTATATTTATAAAAAAAAATTAAAAATGCCCTGAGCATAATTTGGAGAAAGAGTTCAGACACACGTGAAATTCCAGAGGTCGTAACAAGGGCACGCATACCTCCAGTGCACTGAGGACTCGCTAGACCAAAAGCAAGAAAAAAATCTAGAGGCGAGCAGCACTAACATCACACCTCGTAAAAAATTATTTGAGGGTGCTAACAAAAAAGGGATAAATTATTTTTTCTGGACAGGCACGAAATTCATGAGCCAGGACAACATGGTTTTAGAACAGGAAAACCTGTCTGTCATAGCTCGTAGATCACTACTGCAAGACAGAGGTATGGGAAGTATACATGTAGACGTGAGTAGCACGATTTTGTAAAGGTATCTGACGAATACGACCACAGAGGGATAACATGTACAATGATATAAACATGTATACAAGAGAGTAAGAAATAGATAATGAGATTTTGAACAGAGGGAAGAGTGGGTGTAAAACAGAGAAAATACAGTCTTAGCAAAGTAAAAATTTGAGAAACAGTGAGAGAGAGAGAGAGAGAGAGAGAGAGAGAGAGAGAGAGAGAGAGAAAGGGAGAGAAAGGGAGAGAGAGAAAGGGAGAGAGAGAGAGAGAGAGAGAAAGGGAGGGAGAGAGAGAGAAAGGGAGAGAGAGAGACAGACAGACAGACTTTTTTATATTATATGGGTATTCAGAATGTGTGCTCTCAGACATTATGAAGTATTGTTTGAGTGTCAGTGATAACTACAACGTGGAAGGTAGCAGTGTAATGACTCACCTGAGACTAGAACCCAATCATAACTTCAATATAAAATTCTACAGGGTTTCCCTCAGCCAAGACATTAAAAGTATGAAGAGACCGAGATTTTTCGACATCCTTCATACATAAGGAGGAGGTACAACGTATCCTTGGTTGTCTTCAGCAGGAAACGTGACAAGATCCTCAAAGTTCAACATCAGCCAGGCTGTGGTGCGACTAGCATGAACAGCCTGGTTGATCAAGCCAGGCCTGGCCTGGGACCGAGCCCCGAGGTCAGTAACCCCACCCCCGAAATCGTCATCAGATAACCTTCAGGTATATACATGTAAACTACAGTGATGAACACGAGTTTCTCTCTCTCTCTCTCTCTCTCTCTCTCTCTCTCTCTCTTTGAGGTAGCAGCAGCAGCAGCAGCAGGCAGACATGAGGTGCAAAAGATAAGATAAGAGGTGACAGTTGAGGTGAGATACGCACCACTCCCTCCTCCGTTTTCTAACACCCACATACAAGACCCACTACCCATCACCTTCCCTCCCTCAACTCTCTCAGGCTAACTTGAGCCTTCCGTGCGGGATTCCCAAGGCTCACTTTACCTCTGAGTTGCTGCGTGGGTGGGTGAGAGGCTTTTAAGTCCAGGTGTCGGCATGTGTGTATGTGTATGTTTAGATCAGGTGTCAGGTATGTGTGTGTGTGTGTGTGTGTGTGTGTGTGTGTGTGTGTGTGTGTGTGTGTGTGTGTGTGTGTGTGTGTGTGTGTGTGTGTAGTCTTACTCTGGCTCCTGCTGAGTTTACACTCTCTTCGCTTCATAAGGCCTTTCATATCTATTCTTAAAGCTGTGTACAGATCCTGCCTCTACCGTCTTCGTTGTCTACGTCATTACACTTCTTTACGATTTACTCTAAGGCTGAAACAATACTTCCTGACCTCCCTGTGACTCATCTGGGTTTCTACCAGTTATGCCCTCGTGTACCTACTGTCCTCCTCGCGAACAGCTTATATGTGCTTGTCATTGTATATACATTGCAAGTTTAACCTACAATAATTACTGCTATAACTACTATTGCTGCTACCAGCTTCGCTAGGCTGAGGAATACTCTAAGTGTCTCTCTCTCTCTCTCTCTCTCTCTCTCTCTCTCTCTCTCTCTCTCTCTCTCTCTCTCTCTCTCTCTCGCTCCCTGCTGAATTGTTTACCTCCGACAGTCATTTGTTTCATCCCGGGGCTCGCTAATGACCCCTCTTCCTCCCACACACCACTTTTACCTCTTTTCAAGGTTTTCTTGCCTCTTAGGCAGGTTTATGTTGTGAAAGATGGAGAGGGGAAAAGCTCCCCTCCCTTCCTTCCCTCCTTCCCCTCCCCTTTGTGTCACACCTCAACATTTATTCCCCAGAGCTGTATGATACTCGGGTTTAGCGCCTCCCCTGAATAATAATCTTCGTGTTGTACCTCAGTAGTGTGTTTAGGGGGAAGATCGAGTTGTAGTTCCTGGGCTCCCCGCCTGTTAATCATCAACTGCCTAATGTTAGACAAATTTAGCCTCGTTGGTTATATTCCAACATTTAAATTGGTGTGGAGTGGTCCTCCACTACTTGCTGCACTGGTTCACTGCTCGTGTATCCCTGGCTCATGGTGGTAGCGAGTTGCCTTGTGTACTCTCGTCTTGGTGTTTCCTCGCAGTGGTTGTTCAGCCAAGTGTTAATATACCAGTTCTTCTGTTTGGATTAAAATAGCATTATTGGTGGTCTTCCATAACCGTGCGAGTTACTGCAGCATAGCTTGTGTTATCCTCACACTGGGCTTACTGCCTCTTTGTATTACTGCTAGGAACTCTCTGTCCTTCATAGCTCTCTTTCTTGTGCAAGGTCTGGTCCCTTATCCCGTTTTCTTCGTTTGAAAGTACGTACTTCCACCAGGTACTTGAGTTGTAGCAGAGATGACTGGCTCTCTAAGTGGGTTCAGATTCTAGCTCCTCGAGTGTTTTCTCCAGCCTGAGTGACAGTATTATGTGACAAGCACGAAGTCTCTCATTATCGTGGGTTTCTGACATGATGACACAGGAAGGTGTGTTATGACGTTCATTAACCTCTCTACATCCATTTTTCGGTGCTTGATGTCCTCGTCAATAGCTTCTCACCTACTTGCCAACCACCTGAGATGCTATCTCAATTATCCTTATGACTTCATTATTGTCGTCGTATTCCTGTCTTGGTCTTCTTCCATTTGGCAGCGGTTGTGTAGAACTGCCGCCATTGTCATTGATCATGTTGTGGTGGTCTCAAGTACAAAGTCTGTAAACCCTGAGGTACTTGATGCTTCCCAGCTGTTCCTGTTTATTTTCTTCTCTGATAATGAGCGCTACTTCCCCTCCTCTCTTGTCGTCTCTGCTGTGCCTCTTCATATTACATGATTTGTTTTGACTATATTGTAGATCTTTTTCATTACCAATGTTAGTTTCCTTTGATGGTTGTGAATGGGCTGCTCTCTTTCACTTTTACTTCATCTGACTTGTAGATAATACCATCTGTGTTTGTGGCTAAGATTATGAGAATCCTTGTGTTTTATGTTTGAAGGCTGGTAACAGGTGCTTCAACTGACACGTACCGAAGGTGGGGTTGGTGCTGGCAGGTGTTTCAACTGACACTGAAGGTGGAGTTGGTGCTGGTAAGTTTCTCAACTGACACTTACTGAAGGTGGGGTTGGTGCTGGTAGGTGTCTCAACTGACACTTACTGAAGGTGGGGTTGGTGCTGGTAGGTGTCTCAACTGATAGTTTATGTATATTTAATGTCTATCCGTCATCCCCTTGTGCTGGTCTCACCCGTTTTCAAGAGCCTGTAGTTGATGCTGCTTTGTACCCTGCATACTGTGACCAAGTTCTGTGTGTGTTCGTCTCTAGATAAACGTAAGATCTGGGTCTTTCAAATTATCCTCACAGTTACACGTCTCAGAAAATATTCCTTTTAATAAGTATTTCTTCAAAAGAATTCGTTTATAACTTGAGAAGGCTTCAAACTTTCAGTGTTGATGCACTGGGACTAAGGGGTTTCCTGTCACTACTGACATGTGTAAGTGTTCTCTGCTCAATTTTATACAGACCATTCGAAATTTTGTCTCCATGTGATAACCTGAGAAAGCCTCTTCTGATCGGCTTCAAACTTTTACCACTGGTTCTATCCTTCTTAGAAGGTTGGCACTGATACTGCGGTGTCTAGGTGACACTTTGCCAGTTTTATTGAAATAATATGACTGTGCTTCTTCTGACTGACTCCAGTCATTAATGACTGATACATCACATGTACAAGATGGTGTTCATTAAGTGTAGGATTTGTAGATTCGAATTTGCCCATTTCCTAACTTAGTTAACAAACTTATAATTGTTGGATTCCGAGCAATAGCCGGAAAGTGGTTCTTCTGGTCGGCTTCAAACTTCCACTGATAGTGGGCTTTGGTCAAAGGAAGATTTACACTGATTTTTTTTTTTTTGCAATGCGAGTTATAAATTGCCAATCTAACTCATAGGCTTCCATACAGTAACTGTTTTGTGTTCCACTTCAAGACTTCAACGTTGCTTCTCCTACAGAAATTTATGGAATACGTAGAGGTTAATTTATTTTAATGAATCACTTGGTTAATTGGTTTCTATGTGATAACTTGTGTCTAGTTCTTCTGTCTGGCTGTAAATCGTCAAAGTTGATATTTAAGTGCGTTAGAAACTTGTGAAGTACTACAGACCAGGAAGGGAACTGAAGGTAACCAGGAAGGGGACTCGAGTGGGAACTAGTGGGTTGAAGGAGACAGGTCGACGCCTCACCTCCGCAACCCGCCATAATGACCTGCCCGCTGTATGATAATGAAGAGCGAATGACGTCGTTTGTATTCACTGCCGCTGTCGATTTCAATTCCCGTCGTTTGGGCCTCCGCCGGGGGCTGCCCCTGATTACACCCCCCCCCCATCACTCGCAATCTACACTCACCTGACGGGAAAAAAATAAGTTGACGTTACGATAGAGATCGCGTGTATCACAGGCTGCGGCGGCGGCGGCAAAAGCGGCGGCGGCGGAGACAAGTTCTGGAATATTTTATAGTCCGTCAAGTATTGGCGGCGACAACTTGCTCCACAGGAGGGACTGGTAAAAAATGTGGTTGGACACACTTGAAGATAAATCACGACTGTCGAGAAATGGAAATAGCTTTATGGGACGTAAAGTGTCAGAAAAATAAGGTGGCGTGAAGAGAGCACGAGAGGGAATTTGGTGAACAGCAGCAGCAGCTCAGCTGTAGCAGCTGCTACACTGACAACAGCAGCAGCAGCTCAGCTGTAGCAGCTGCTACACTGACAACAGCAGCAGCAGCTCAGCTGTAGCAGCTGCTACACTGACAACAGCAGCAGCAGCTCAGCTGTAGCAGCTGCTACACTGACAACAGCAGCAACAGCAACTCGGCTGTAGCAGCTGGCTGCACTCGCCTAATCGTTCCTTTGTTACAAACAGGAAAATGAAGCGCTCAACCCCGACTGGGAAGTAATCACATTTGATCCAAGGAAAGAGCTGCTCTAACTCCTTGAGTCAAGCGCCCTTCCCAGGGATCAAAGCATTACCTTGTACAGCTTACGTCTTGCAAGATTAATTTATTGTGCGAGTGTATGGAAAGGAGAAAAAATGAAACCACAAGTGCAAAGTCAGCACTAACAGTTTGGTTGACCACGTCATCAACCAGGAGGCCTGGTTTGGGACTGGCCCGCTGGGCGCTGACCCCTGGAATCGTCTGCAGGTAATCTTCAGGAACTACTAGGGTGATGATCCCCAAAGCAATCAGAAGGTACTTAATTAAGAGGCAGATACCAGGTAGAATGTCGACACACGAAATTAACCATTACAGTATCTCAAGTAGACAACAGGTAGAATGTCGACACATCAAATTAACCATCACAGTCTCTCTCAAGTAGACAACAGGTAGAATGTCGACGCGTCAAATCAACCCTCAGTGTCTCTGAGTTTACACACACGTCTCCAACATTCGCGTTGCCTGTCTCTCCTGGTCTTCCCTCTCAACTTACACTGGAAACTCTGTATGATGGCACGGGTGGGGGGGGGGGGGCTATTTCAGGAATAGTAATCAGAATGCTCGTCTTGGAGAGAATTCTCGACAGGCATTCTTAAAACATTTACACATTTCAAATATCATGAATGTCCTGGATACTTTTTTTTTTTTGACTAGGTGGGAGGGAAGGGAAGGGCTGTTGCAGGTGGTATTCATATATATTAACGCCGGTAATGAAATTTTTAAATTCGAAAATAAGTGGAGGCAGAAGTTAGGGAGGTGTGAGGTGTGAGGGAGAGGTGTGGGGAGAGGAGTCAGGGAGAGGTGTGACGAGGCTGCAGACAGCGACCCGGTCCACCTGTTAATTAACATGAGGTAAACACCACCAGGATTGTGAAATTATGTTTCGTGTGTGTGTGTGTGTGTGTATGTGTGTGTGTGTGTGTGTGTGTGTGTGTGTGTGTGAGAGAGAGAGAGAGAGAGAGAGAGAGAGAGAGAGAGAGAGAGAGAGAGAGAGAGAGAGAGAGAAATGAGAATTATCGAAACCCAGCTCCTGGCATTGCCTCCTAGACCACTTTGATCGGCATTACTGATTTTTGACCCCTTGAACGTTATCGTTATCTACTCTTGAAGTCTCCCTGGAGTTTATTTATCACTGTCCTTACATCATCATATTGTTTTCATTAGTTTTACATCGTCAACAGTGGCACACAACTCAATCCCCTCCGGTAGATCATTCATGCGTACAAGTAACTTCAGTTGTAACACCGACCCTTGAGGAACTTCACTCCTTACTCTTTCTTACCGTGTTGATGTGGTAGTCGTGGTGTTCTTGTCTTGGCGTGGTGAGGTCGTGGTTGTGGTGTAGCGGTGGTCGTGTTGAGGAATAACAAGGGGAGTCATACCGCCGTATACGAGGGATGGTGAGGTACACACACACAACACACACAACACACACAACACACACAACACACACAACCACACACAACACACACACACACACACACACACACGCACACCAGAGACAGTCGTGTTCAAGCCATGGTTGCCCCTCTGGTCCTTGTGATCGGGAACAGCTGAAGCCAGAGTGGCTCACTCTCACATTCTCTCCAATAACGCTGGTCGGTTCGAGGGGACGACTGATTAGGAGTGTTCCGTATATATTCCCTTTCTAGTGGAATGCTTGACAATATCCTCATTTACCTGCTGAAGTCTCATTACTCAGGTTGGCACATTTCAACACAGACCTAGCCTCTGTGGTGGAATATGACGGGAAAGCATAGCTATCTTTTGTTCCCGCTGTATAACTAATATACAAAATAATGTAGCGGCACACTGCTGATGTACCCAGTTTTTCTAAATAAAACAAATTCTCACACTAAAATTCTCTCTCCAATTCACTTTCCCTAAATCCAAACTCACTCACTCACTCTGCCCCTAACTCGCTCTTCCCTATCTTTCTCATTCCTCCCAGGGGTACCCACAGGTAGAGTCACCCTCTAAATCTTCCACACTCCTCTGAACGCCCCGACAGGATGAAAAATCTGTTAAACGCGACCTCACAGAGGCCGTTTCCTGTCCGCCAGATTGGAGCTGTGCAACATACATGTTCTTAGTGCTTGTGTGCCACGGTAGGTTTTATCTTTTTATTTACCAAAATTGGATGCATCAGCAATGTGCTGCTTCCCTGTTCTATATGATAATTACAGTGAGAATAAAAGTTATTTAGCTATATTTGCCTGTTATATTTCGTCATATAGGATGGGTTACATAGCGCTGAAATATGTCAGCCTGAGCTGGGGCACTTCAGTAGGTCAATGAGGATATCGTCAGGTATTCCATTAAGCATTGTCAAGTATTCCATTAAGCATTCATCAACTACAGCTGCTTCAAAGGTTTCCTTCCAGCAGAGCTGGAGTTACTATCACTTGGAAATTACCATCTCTCAGGATGCACTATCCCATACACAGGAGAAATGGAACTATAGTGAAGTTATCTGCATCACAGACAGGGACAACCAAAATTATAAACATGAGAGAAAAAGAAGAGGATAGAGGGGAGGAATCGAAGTACATCATGTATCTAGGAATACATACATACATTATATGATGATAATGTACATTGGGTGTTGCATGGAGGGAGGTCAAGGGGGGATGGAGATTCACAAAATAACTTATTCGAACCATAACAGTATTTCGAACGACAGATCATTTAGGACAAGGAAAATTATTCTGTATGGTGACAAACAAATCTAAGTCACAGAAAAGTAGGCAAGTTTGTGCCACCACCAGACGAACATAATTTAAGTTGAGGCGGGGAAGGGGAGATGAAGTACTGGGATGGCCAGGGCATGTAGTGATGGCCAGGGCATATACTGTGATGGCTAGGGCATGTACTGTGATGGCCAGGGCATGTACTGGGATGGCCAGGGCATGTACTGTGATGGCCAGGGCATGCACTGGGATGGCCAGGGCATGTACTGTGATGGCCAGGGCATGTACTGGGATGGCCAGGGCATGTACTGGGATGATCTCACTTATAAAAGTTATAACGTGTACACAATTTACATCTCGGAAACAGTTTTACCGGATTTAATGAAACAAAATTGATATCAAGGAATATAGTGTCAATTCAACTCTCTGAACTGC
The DNA here is from genome assembly GCF_038502225.1 of Cherax quadricarinatus. NCBI lineage: Eukaryota > Metazoa > Arthropoda > Malacostraca > Decapoda > Parastacidae > Cherax > Cherax quadricarinatus. Next base: position 19,226,322 of record NC_091321.1, read on the forward strand.
ATGATGTTTCTTTATGACAGATGTGTAGAATTGCTAAACAAAATCTATGAGGTCATATATGAGAAATTGAAAAAAACAAGAAAATTATAAACGTGTAGATATTAACGCATTTCTTTGAGGCGTGCACAAGGCGCCTTAAAAGCGATTTTTAACGATTTTTTAGCAATACTGACATGACAGTCTGGAAACACCTGCTGGATACCCAGTCCACTGGACAATATTATAAAAGCAAATGAACACTTTCGTGTCGAATCATTGTCGGACTGTCTTCAGGCAGCCAGGGTTTAATACGAATTATCCAGAGCATCACCTGGGATCTGACAGCTTGCTGTGTTTGGGAATTTGGTTAAGCTCTGCTAATGCATCATTAGCCCAGGGGCGAATCTACTATGAAACTAATGAAGCTTAAAGTTGAGGGCCCCTAATCCCGGAGGGGTCCCAGAAGCGACTTTAGTCCACATTGCTTAAAAATTTTGGGTCTACTGTATAAAAAGGGGTTGCAACGGGGCCCTCATAACAGTTCAAGCTTCAGGACCCCGGAAAGCTGAGTATGACAGTTACAAATTACTTCTAAAATGTTAGCAAATAGGAAGGTACACTGCCTAATAACAAAACAAATATTTGTTTTAAGTTTGAGAGTGATCGGAGGAGGCATTCTCAAGTTATCATAGAATATTTACCCTTTGAGCATTGCTACCAAAATATCACAGAAAACGTATCAGTCACAAAAAACGGACCACAGTCGCAGAAAATGAGCGACAGTCCTAAAAAGAAAAAAGGGCGAACCACCCAGAGAAAATGAATAGCTGCCTGGCTAATGAATAAGGTTCATCGTTAATCACATGAGGCCCCATTAAGTGATTCGCCAAGGTATTTGTACCCAGCATGTGCCGTGCCGCTGCCTGACAATGAGCTTATTATTCATTTTCTTGGCGACGACTCGACTAAATTATTATTATTATTATAATAAAAAAGAAGCGCTAAGCCACAAGGGCTATACAGCGCTGCAGGGCAGGGAAGGAAGCGAGGGTATTGGGCGGCAGAAGGGGGGAGGGATGATCAGTAGGTTACAGAAAACAGCGGAGCAGGGGATAGTGCGGGGGTAGAGGGTAGCAAGAGATTGAGGTAGAAAGGGCTGAAGGCATCAGAGTTTGTGAAGTAAGTCAGTTGTTGTCAAAAAGTCAATGAGAGAGTCTGGATGAAAGGTGGGTCCATCAGCGAGAAGGGAAGGTAAAGAGAGAGCAGCGGAGCGACGACGACGAAGGAAGTAAATTCTGCGTGCTCGTTGATAAAGTGGGGAGTCTAACAGAATGTGGCTGACTGATAATGGAACCTGACAATTCTCAGAGAGAGGAGCAGGGTGCCTCTCCACGAGATATCCATGAGTAAGACGAGTATGGCCAATGCGAAGACGGGAGAGAGTAGTCTCCCAACCTCGACACTGGTGACAAGAAGACGGCCAGTAACCTATACTCGGTTTAATAGATTGAAGTTTGTTACCGAGCATAGTAGACCAACGTTGTTGCCAACGGGTGTGAAGGTGGGTAGCTATTGCAGCAAAATAGTCCGTAAATGGAACGCCTCTATATGAAACTGGTAGGTCATGTACTGCTGACCGCGCAGCAGTGTCTGCCTGTTCATTGCCCTGTACGTCAACATGACCAGGAACCCAAAAAAAACAATATCTTTATGCTTGGTAAAGATGCGGCGTAGCCAAAGTTGGATACGGAGGACTAAGGGGTGAGGTATATCAAATTTCTGTATAGCCTGTAAAGCACTAAGGGAGTCTGAGACAACCACAAATGATGACACAGGCATAGATGCAATACGGATAAGTGCTGCAAGAATGGCATACAATTCAGCAGTAAAAATACTCGACTAAAAATCCCTCGTATAATGCTTATATATTTCTTAAATAATTATTCCTGGTATTAGCAAGTGTATGCGTAAAAATACCAGACAAGACGCCTTGAAACACACTAAAAGTGTCATAAGTAAGCACAGCTGCTTCCCACCGCAGCTTTAATAGTGAGTTTGCTCCACACTGAATATCACCAGCACAAACACTATTTTCCTCGCTCTTAATACACAGAGCTGAAACATGCAATTTTTTTTCGTGTTATATACAAAAAATAGAGAAAGAAGTTCATTTAATCAGTCTCGTAAACCAAACATTGCGGCGGGGAATTTATTTTCCCGCCAGATGAAGGCGGGGAATTTATTTTCCCGCCAGATGAAGGCGGGGAATTTATTTTCCCGCCAGATGAAGGCGGGGAATTTATTTTCCCGCCAGATGAAGGCGGGGAATTTATTTTCCCGCCAGATGAAGGCGGGGAATTTATTTTCCCGCCAGATGAAGGCGGGGAATTTATTTCCCCGCCAGATGAAGGCGAGGAATTTATTTCCCCGCCAGATGAAGGCGGGAATTTATTTTTCCCTCCAGATGAAGGCGGGGAATTTATTTTCCTGCCAGATGAAGGCGGGGAATTTATTTTCCCGCCAGATGAAGGCGGGGAATTTATTTTCCCGCCAGATGAAGGCGGGGAATTTATTTTCCCGCCAGATGAAGGCGGGGAATTTATTTTCCCGCCAGATGAAGGCGGGGAAGTTTTTTCCCGCCAGATGAAGGCGGGGAAATTGAACCAGGTTAAGGAAGAGCTGGCAAACACTCGCTGGTGATAGCAAGATAAAACAGCCTTGGCTTTAAAATTCCTGTGTTATATTAGCCAAGCAAGCAAAAATTAAAGCATTATGCGTCCACGTGTGCAATTTACAACTTTTATTGTGCAACATTTTATTTCGGGGGTTTAAAAGACAGAGCGAGCGGCGTTTGAGCTTCGCCTGGCGAAAAAAATTCAATGTGACGGGCAGATGTGACGTCTCCGGGTGGGTGGGTGGCAGGCGATGGGTGGAGGGTAGCAGGCAGTGGGTGGCAGGAGGTTAAGTGATGGGTGGTAGGTGGAGGTTGTTAGGTGATAGGTGGAGGTTGTTAGGTGATGACGGGTGGCAGGTGAAAGTTGCCAGGTGGCAGGCCGCAAATATTCACCTATTTTTGTTTGGTTGGGAGAAAACTCCTGACCACTAAATCCTCCTTGACCAGCACTACTAGGTTCTAACTTCACGAGCCTTATCGTGAAACTGTGTATGGAGTCTTCCTCCACCACCCTGTTTTAGCTGATTTCCCTTTCACCTTGAGACTAAAGAAATACTTCCTATTATAATTATTTCCCTAACCTGGCTTTTCCTTTACCCAGGTCCCTGTCTCTCAGTCCCTTTCTACTCTATCAATTCTTTTTAAAACTACGTACCTCTTGATTATACCTTCCTTGTTCCTCCTCTTCTCCACGCTAGGTTCAATTAACTTTATTCTGGTTCTGGAACTATAGTCTCACTGAAGGTCTGTGATCCTTGATAATGTCACTGAAGGTCTGCGATCCTTGATAGTGTCACTAAAGGCCTGTGATCCTTGGTAATTAAATTTGACGTAGAACTCAACTTTCAAATGAAACTGTTTCAAAATATTGTACAATAGTTAGAAAGCCCATAGAATGCACAGCATTTCGGGCAAACTTCGATTAGTATTAAGACTACATAGTTTTATAATGGGTTAATTAAGAATAACATCCTGAAGGATACCACAGCTTCTTGAATGATGTTGAATGTTTATGACTGCTAGATTATAGTGTGCTCACTCTGCTCCTCTGAGAACATAGCGTGGTGGCAGGTGATGGCAAGTAGCGGTAGGTGATGGCAAGTGATGACAAGTAGTGGCAGGTGATGGCAAGCAGTGGAAGGTGGTGGCAAGCAGTGGAAGGTGGTGGCAAGTAGTGACAGGTGATGGCAAGGAGTGGAAGGTGGTGGCAAGGAATGGCAGGTCGTGGCAAGTAGTGGAGGTGGTGGCAAGTAGTGGCAGGTAATGGCAAGCAGTGGCAGGTGATGGCAAGTAGTGGAAGGTGGTGGCAAGCAGTGGAAGGTGGTGGCAAGCAGTGGAAGGTGGCAAGGAGCGGTAGCTGCAAGGGTAAGGTGGCAAGGAGTGGCTGGTGGTGCTCCAAGTGAAAGGTGGCAAAGAATGGCAGATGGTGCTGCAGATGGCAGTACTACAGATTTCTCTCCACCAGTTCTGGATTCACTCTCTTTCCATTTTCGTCGTTAAATTTATCACTTGAGACAAAATAAAACGTGTCAAACTAGGAAAAAACTTTAATAATACCTTGTAATTTATCCTTTCACTTGCTAAGTTTTACTTCCCACGAGAACCTCCCGAGGTTTACTCAGGGTGGCCATTAACAATCAGCAGCCGAAAATTTGTTAATTCAGGTAATTCGTCTTGCTAATAAGCCTTGAAGTAATTAGTGAGCAGGTAAGAGGGAACGTTCTCTCATTACGGTGCTGGCCCCCTCTAGGTCGAGAATACCTGGGAGTTGGGAAGAACGGATGGAGGGAGGGGGGGGGGGGTGAAGGGTAGTATGCCGCATTTAGAATCGATGCCTAAATTAAACATTATAGTTTTCAACTCTGATTTTCACAACTGAATTTTCAGACTAAGAACTGTTATCCTACCTCACCTCATTTCACAGCCTAGCCCTATCTAGGGTACATTACCACTTCTAGGTTGCGACTCACAAAAGCCGTCTAGTTAAACTGAGGCATAAAGTATATGGAGGACTTGCTCACAGAGTTGTAATCCACGCTCTCGAACACTGAGTTACACTTTCTCCAGATGTAGAACTTATTCATCTGATCTGTTACTTTGGTGTTCACTAGGTCTTTTCCCTCAGGTTTGCCTCCTTTCCCTCATTTACCTTCAAGTGAGAGGTCTCTGCATATCCCCTCAAAGTATGTGGAGCCCAAAGACTGGGAGGTGGGAGGGAAATTCATGGCTAACGTGGTCCTGGAAATGGTTGGCGGAATGGTTATCGCATTAGTCTGGCAACTCACTTGGCCAGAATTCGATTTTCACTAAAGCGGGAATGGTAGACACTCAACTGGTGAGCAGGAAACGTGCCCTTGTTGGGAGTAGGAGCGGGAGGAGATTGTGGGATACAAAGAGTTGGTATACAAAGGTTAGTCAAGGCTCTTTACAAACAAAATTTGCAAAATCAAACATACAATATGCATACTAACTAAAAACACATTAAAACTAAAAATCACTTAAATATTCCATGAAAAGAACAGATGTAACCATAAAAACTTAGCTCTCTACTAAAAATACATCAATTCATTCACACTAAAAGATTTCCCTAAAATAACACCCAGGTCTCTACAGATATCAAATGGTTATAAAACTCATCCTTCATCTGTTATGGCTGGAGCCTAAGGCATATTAAAATGCGGTTCACATTCCACAAGATACACAGAGAAGACCAGAATTACCTTCAAAAGATAGCAACGAATAACCAAAATAAGATAAGCTGTAAGACTTGCCTATTTTCTAATGCAAGTTTTTTGACTCGTTCCCATTTTCTTTGACATTTTCGCATTACTTAACATGGTGGTTGTTGACTAAGATGCATTTTTGTGTGTTACAGGCAAAGCTCGAGACGAAGGCGCTCAAGGCTAAGAGACCAGGCTTCTCCGAGGAGCGATACAACGAAACTTCTTACTACATAGAAAATGGTGAGCAGTCTGATATTCCAGCTGATACTCGACTGAAGAAGCCTACTGTGTAGGCGAAACGTTTCATAATAAAGATACCTAACTCTTGCATATGTGTCTTACCTAACAACCTGTCGGTATTTTATACCATTTTAATGTTCATATACTATATTACAGAAAATGGGTAGGTAAGGTGTATTTACATGTAATTTCAGTGAGATTTTTTTTTTTGTGCAAACTACACACAGGTAGAAACTATAAATAATGACAAGGATTTAAATGCAGTAATATCAGTTTTGTTTTACATTTACATGTTATATTTTATTTAAACATGTCAGCAGTGTAATAGACAGTAGTTTGCAGATTATATTCAAGAGTAAACTGGCTGTGGTGTCGTTCACATTTGTCTTAACTTAAACCACTAATTAAAATACAACTCTGCCTTGCCTTAACAACCCTAAGTAGCTCATTAGTTCCCATGGAGAGAAATGGTATAAAATACGGACAGGATGGATAAAGACAAATTCAGTATTATGCGATCCTTTATTGGTAATATTTTGCTCACACAGTGGACTTGATCAGGTCACAAATAGATCTGTTTGTGGCTTGATAAACCCCACTGTGTGGGCGAAATGTTGTCAATAAAGGATTGAATTATACTTTTGTGTCTTCATCCAGCATTACCACATCCTGTTAGTCCGTTGTAAGTGAAGTTTGGATGTGACCAATAGGAAATTGTTGATTTTTATATTGTGTTTGTAATGTTCTTTGCTGAAGACACCAGAATTCCAAATGAAAGTGGCATTCATGGAAGACAGTGAATCTTCAAGGGATATAAGTACTCCAGTGGTTACCTGGAGGTTATTCTGGGGATCAACGCCCCCGCGGCCCGGTCCATGACCAGGCCTCAAACAATATGATGTTCAATAACAATAAGTTTCAATTGCTCTCCTATGGAAGAATGGAGAAGGAAATAAAGACAACTGGAGTACAGGACAAACTCAAATCATTCAATAGTGTGGAAGCTTCATGTGCGAGATTTAGGAGTAGTGATGTTAGATCTCACATTCGAGGATCACAACACTGTTTCTCTTGCTGCTGCAAGGAAAATGATCGGCTGGATACTTAGAACTTTCAAGACAAAGAGATGCTAAGCCAATGATGATACTCTTCAAGTTGTTCTCTACAGGCAGGAACACTGCTGTATATTATCAGCTCCCTTTAAGGCTCAACAAGGAGAAATTTCAACTACTCAGGTATGGGAAACTTGAGGAAATTAAAAATGTATCAAGGTATACGACAAATGCTAACCATACAAGAGCTGAAAAGTAATGTGAAGGACCTGAGAATGATAATGTCAGAGGATCTCACCTTCAAATACCACAACAGTATATCTACCTCGTCTACTAGGAAAATGATAGGATGGATAATGAGAACCTTCAAAACTAGGGATGCCAAGCCCATGATGATTCTCTTCAAATCGCTTGTGCTCTGTAGGCTGGAATACTGCTGTACACTAAAGGCCCCCTTCAAGGCTGGCGACATTGCAGACCTGGAGAGTGTACAAAGAACTTTCACGGCACACATAAGTACAATATGTTACCTAAATTACTGGGAACAGTTGAAGGTCCTTGATCTGTATTCCCTGGGATGCAGGCGAGAGGGATGCATGATAAAATACACTGGGAAGGTCCTGGAGGGATCGGTACCAAACCTGCACATGAAAATCACTCTCTATGAAAGCAAAAGACTTGGCAGGAGGTGCAACATTCCCCCAATGAAAAGTAGGGGTGCCACGAGTACATCAAGAGACAACACAGTAAGTGTCTGGGGCCCAAGATTGTTCAACTGCCTCCCAGCATACATAAGGGGGATTACCAATAGACCCCTGACTACCTTTAAGAAGGCATTGGACAGGCACCTAAAGTCAGTACCTGATCAACCGGGCTGTGGTTCACATGTCAGCTTGAGTGCGGCCAGCAGTAACAGCCTGGTTGAGCAGACCCTGATTCGCTATGAGGCCTGGTCTCGGACCGAGCCGCAGGGGCATTGACCCTCGAAACCCTCTCCAGGTAAACTCCAGGTAAGGTAGGCGAGATTGCTGAGCTAGAAAACATACAGAGAGCATGCACTGCCTGTATACACTCAATGAAACATTTAAACTACTGGGAATACATGAAATTCCTTCAAATGTATTCCTTGAAATGTAGGTGAGAAAGGTGCATCATAATTTACACATGGAAAATCTTGGAGGGGCTGGTTCCAAACCTGCACACCAGGATCACTCTATATAAAAGCAAGATACCTGGGCACATGATGCAAAGTATACCTCCAATAAAAAGCAGGGAAGCAACAAGTACACTTAATGAACTTGAGCATCAGAGGTCCCTGACTCTTCAACGCCCTCCCTCTATGCATAAGGGAAATTGCCAACAAACCCCTGGCTGTCTTTAAGAGGGAACTAGACAAGTTTCTAAAATTAGTTCCTATAGTTTGTATGTTGCACTGTGTGTGGCCAACAATAACAGTCTAGTTGATCAGGCCTTCATCCACCGGTCTGGGACTAGACCATGGGGGTGTTGACCCTCAGAAGCATGTTCAGGTAGCCTGTATGTCATGCAACCACCTTAGGCTTCTGCTAATACTGAGATAACACAACCCTGGTGGGACATCTATAGTTAAATCCAACACAGAATGGTACCTGGAAATCACTCCCTCTCCTGTTTGTCCCCTATATTACTACCCCCCCCCCCCAAGTGCACCTTAATGTAATACACCAAGTTAAAACCGGTCATTGGTCATATCTACCATGCCATTTACCCTGTGCTAGACAGAGTTGGTTGATGAGAGCGAGGCGATGCTAGTTGGTCAGCATACCCTACTGTCGTGGATCACTTTGTCTAGTTTCAAAGTCTTTCCTGTGTCTAGGAATTAGAGGAGGTGAACCTCTTACTGTTTCCTCAAAAGCTCTGGCAGTTTTTGCAGCTAACAGTAGAGGTATAACACTTATATCTGGGTCATGCATATTAGCAGAAAAATAATCTGGAAGTCAGCTTTTTCTTAACTGCAGCAATTAACTGAGTCAGATAAACAAATAGTCTTAAACTTGACTCCATAAAACACAGGCGATCCAGGAAGATGCATCATAATCTATGCCTGGAGGAACAATTTTCAAATCTGCACCTTGAAATTACTCCTTATGAGAGCAAGAAACTTGGCAGACAGTGCAAAATACCCTTATGAAAAATGAGTACAACAAATACATAAGATATAACTCAAAAGTGTAAAAGGCCCCAAGACTTCAACATCCTCCTATCATATACGAGGGGAATTTCCAACGGACCCGTAAGTCTCTTGAAGAGGAAACTGATAGGGTTTTCCAGATAATTTCTGAACAGCTGGGCTAATCAGAAATTATCTAAACTGCAAGCTGCTTACACAGATTACCAAACTGATCAGGCTAGTAACCACGAGGCCTGGTCTTGTACCAGTCTGTAGAGCCACTGACCCTTGAAACCATCAACATGTAACTATCACTTTAAAAGTACTGTGTAATCACTAAATAACATACCCATTAAGAGTAATACAGTCCTTAACAAATTACTAGAAGGGGGAAAATAATAAACATCACTTCATCATTCAAACATTACTTTGGCATGTGCTAGGTAATGAAAACCATTACAGGGCGTTTCAAAAAGATGAACCCAACCGGTATGGCCTCATGATTAAACGTTGCCTTAACACACACCAGACAGTTGTATGAAGGTTTGCAAGTCCACTGGTCGTGGCAGCCAAGAACTTGTGATACCTCTTACGACTGTCTGGTGTGTGTTAAGGCAATGTTTAGTCATGAGGCCATACCGGTTGGGTACATTTTTTTCCAACACCCTAATAAGGATATCTGTAGGAAAATCAAGGTTTTGAAAGATGACAGTATGCTCCATTAACCAAGAATCAGCATGGACTTTGTAATAAAAGATTCTGCCTAATTAATATTAAAATTGCTCATCTGCATAGAAAGATGCATGTAAAGCAGTTATAGGATGTGAATAACAGAATGCTGGACTTCACGGCTAAAAATGTTTCAGTATGAAACAAGAGAAACAGTACTCACTACAACACACTGGTCACATCTCACATTGTACATGCTCTTTATTCCTGAATTCCAAAGTACATGTACTGTACATAAAAGATGAAAATACACTAGAGTTGATGCAGAAACAAGCAGTTACACTTTGACCTTTAATAAAAGAAATAAATCTTATACATATAGAAAACCTCAAAGAACTAAACTTACTTTCTTCCAGGAAGCAGAGATTTCAGTATCTAATTCAAAACTTAAGATAATTAAGAACTTTGATACACTAAAGCCAGCTGTTAGAAGTGCAAGGCGATGGGAAATATTTGTGCAAAAACTCAGAACTTCATGAACTCACCTAGTTGTGGTATTAGGGGTCAAATATCAGCTCCTGGCCTTGCCTCATTGGACCTATCAGTAATACAAAATAGTATCAGGACTTGGTTTTTATTGAACAAAATTACTCTCCACTGTCATAAATTCAAACACAATACATTAATTTATAAAAAATAGTTTGAAAATTTTTAAACTGATATAAATACAATATAAAGGTTAACATACACATGTGCAAAACTACATCCTTGTTACCTTCTTTTATGGCAGGATGTTAATTATAGTATTATATTCATGGGGAAGTGCTAAACAAATAGTCATTACCTCAGGAATGGTAGGTAATCAGGTTTGATATAAGGAAGGGGATGGTAGCTCTGATTACTTAGATCAAGAGCTCTTTGTCCACATCAAATCATTCATCCTATAAGGAAGATGCAGATAAAGTATATGGTCAATATGGAGTACGAGTACAGAGAACCCTCTCATTAATGGACTAATGGAGGGAGGGGGTGTTCAGTACTGTACTGCCAATCATCTGAAACTTCCAAATTATGAAATTAAATTTTCATGGTCATCCAGTAATCTTCTGAATTAGTGAACTTAAGTCTGCAAATGCTAAAGACAAGCAGACTCTAAGAATATGGGTATTATAACCAGCAGTATCACAGGACAGTACTGTACTGTATAGTAGCAATATGCTGATAGGCTGAATTAATGAGGTAATGTCCTTAATGGTCACATGCTGGTGTCTATCATTTAGATTGGACTTATATGAGAGCATAATGTTCTAATCGAAGCAGCAGCAGGATTTCAGCAGCCAGTTGACTTGTGTGTGTTACTTCTTCCTGCAGGTCTAAGGAAGGTCTACCCTTACTACTTCACATTCACAACTTTCACCAAGGGTCGCTGGGTAGGAGAGAAGATCCTTGATGTATTTGCCAAGGAGTTTCGTGCCCACCCTGCCGAGGAGTATGTGAGTACTGAGTCAGGTCCACCAGTAAGTGAGTACTACTGAGTTAGGTCACTAGTGGTTGACATAATATTTTGTTGATTAAAAAGCATAGTAATTTTGATATTTAACAAGATCTAGTAAATACCAACATTAGAATAACTTGAAGACATTATATGGTGCTAAAGCCATGACTCAATTTATAAGTTAACTGCATTAAGCATTTAAGAGTAAACAAACAACTGGAGTAGAAATGAACCTGATGCAAAATGCTGATACACATTAATATAATTATTTATATTAGTTATAAATTTTCTAGAGACTTATGACTAAAGCTGGTTCATCTCTTATCAAAGTGTTTATTTATTAAAAAAGAGATTTAAGAAATTAAAAATGGGTAGCTAATGTATTTAAAGCAGAGTACTGCAACCTAATCTAGAATATTAATTGATTAATAGCATAAATTACTGATTTAAATGTTATTGGATTAAGGGTCTAAATATGCTTAGTCTGAACCACCTGTTGGTTCCCCACTTTTCTTATGTAACAGGAAATAAATAGTTTTTTCACAAGCAAGTGTTATTAAATGAATTATTATTCATGCAATGTTCAGAGAAGCTTTTTTTAAAGCCTTTGCTGTAATTGAAACACTCATTTCTCATTTTATATCAAGAGGCACTTTAGTAGTTAATACGTACATTACAAAGTGTCTTGCTTCAAGTATCATTACGTACACATACTTTATATATTAATCTAAACACATTGATCAAAATAATTTTAGTTGCACTAGCCAGGAAGAGCCCAAGAGCAGCTCCAGTGCAGTCAGAGAAATAACATCTCATACAAGAGAAATATCTAGATAAATTTTATAACTCGAAATTAAATTTTTCCCCCATAATTTTGTCAAATTCACTGTCCACTAATGAGATCATCTTCCCTAGGAACGGTGCATCAAGAGTGGGACGTTAACGGTCAACTATGAGAAGGTTGACACAGACTACAGACTTAAACACAATGACCTGCTCGCTAACATTGTCCACAGGTACTGCTACCTTGGCCAGCCCACAGGCTTCTTCACAGCCATTCTAGTTGCGTCTTAGGTAGTTTTGCTAGAGGCTAAAATATTTTGAAAACTTTAAACTATGCATTTTTCAAGTTTCTATCCAGGTTCAAATATTTTTCGTCTTATAGTTTTAGTTTTCAGTCACTTTGTGCACTTTTTAAAATTGTTTCAGTTTCATAATGATAACTAATTTTTTTTGGCAGAATTGTAGGTTAGGCTCCTTGGCTTCATTAAAATTAATTTGAGTAAAAAATAATATTTATTTGCTAACATAGTAAAACTAGGAATGATAAAAATAAACTGTTTATGTGGAGATGTCTTTCTAAAAGCACCACAGTGGAAAATAAATGTAAAACATAAGCTTGTGTGGGGTCAAAAGTGTTAATCAGAAAAGCTGATAAGGCTTATATTAGTGCCCAATGTCATCAGAGAAGTAAATAGAGTTGTTGCAAATAATCTAGTTATTTTTCATATACATACATATTTAGGACGACAATACTTTAGTTTTAAATTAGATATCTTGAGTGATAAGAAATAACAATATTTTTATGAAAGTTAAAAATGACTTTATTAAAAAATTATTTTTAGATTTTAGTACCAAGTAATGTCAGAAAACACCAAATAGTAATTGCATAGACTGGAACAAAATATTGGTAAATGGCTTTTTTTATTAACTAATATACAGTATATTCTATTGTGTATATACTGTCTGACAGTAGGGAGATGATTTATAAAATGACTGGGAGACTGGCACCAGTATGAAAGTGAATAAACTTCTAAATAAAAAAGTGATCTTTAATAAGTTAAGGCTACTTTAAGATGTATGTTAAAGCAACAAGTTTCGGTATAATAAACTGTTTGGTTAAAATTATGAGTATAGTACAATGACAGACAAAATAAACTAACAACACTGTACCACCTGACAGTGTATGACAGCAGGAACACTGTACCACCTGGCATTGTATGACAGAAGGAAACCATCAGGAATATAGCTTTAAAGAGATGCAAGGTTATTTGTATGCACCATAAAAAAAACATTATTTGAACTTATAAGTCAATTCAATCATGTAGGCTTTGTAGCTTTATCACAGCCACCATCCTTTATATATAAAAGTAAGGCATTTAACTCTTCTTCACTTCTGATAGATATTCTAACGGCAAAGTTCCTAATCAATCTTAAGAAAGTGGTTGCTCCCTAGTGTTACACAAGACTAATTAATAAATCTGTGTTTAACAAATTTTACATTTACATTATATGGCAAAACCAAAACATTCTCATGTTTATATAGTACTTATTCTGCTTTCAGTGCCATTGTACAGAAAGTCGTCTTGGCAATATAAGAAGCAGTATTATCATTTAAGATATGGAAAGCATTAAATTTTGTTGATACCTGGAGAGGGTTTTAGGGATCAACTTTCTAAGAGTTTATACAATTATGGATTATTATATGACCATAAGGGTCATATAGTTATACAGTCATGGAAAGGTGACTGTGATATTAGAACAAAGTGATGGTATATACAGTACTGTATATGACTGTTTCAGTTAACCCGTAAATGGTCCAAATGTATGTATGCGTTCTTACCGCTAGTGCCCCGAACGTATATGTAAGTTTTATTTTTCATTCCTTCAAAATTGGCACGATAGGCCCGAGTCGCCTAGACAGGACAGAATGGGTCTGCGCACTCAGTGTGCGCATTATGGAAAAAATTCGGGGACGCCTGGGTTCTGCATGGTAGCACCAGTTACAGTCAGGTCAATCTTGGGTCAACATAATGGCACATTCTCGTGATTCACTCACGCCTCATCGTTTAACACACTACTATTCAAGGAAAGTGATATAGAACGTGAGTTTAGTGGATTTGACAGCAATGTGGCCACTAATAATCAAGGAATTAGTGAAAATATCGATGATAAACCAGATGACCCTCAGCCCATCACTTCTGAGGTGGCCAGTGTGGCCACACCAGACCCTAGGCCAAGCATTTCAAGGGTGGCCAATGTGGCCACACAAGACCCTGGGCCAAGCACCTCTTGAGTGGTGAATGTTACCTATAAGCAATTACGCAATAGGAAATTATCATTTTCCCGGTGTTTTAGTGATAGTGATGTAAGTGACGATGAGATTGATTTTATGCCATTCAGGAATTCGTCTAGTGATAGTGAAATTCATTATTCACCAGTGAAGCGTACTTTTAGGTGTCATTGCTTACGTTCAGCAGTGTGCTATATACAGTGGACCCCCAGTTTACGATCAGCTCCCAATGCGACCAATTATGTAAGTGTATTTATGTAAGTGCGTTTGTACGTGTATGTTTGGGGGTCTGAAATGGACTAATCTACTTCACAATATTCCTTATGGGAACAAATTCGTTCAGTAATGGCACCTGAACATACTTCTGGGATGAAATAATATCGTAAGCCGGGGTTCCACTGTATATGCAGTCCCCAAGGGTCGTGGGAGGTCACAATCCAAAACCCCGGCCACTGATAGTGATAGTGATCATGAAGGTGAATATGCGGGGATGGAGGATGTAGTGGTGGGTGGCACAGTGCTTGGACCACAATGGTCAGTGAGTGGACAGACAAAGGATCCCCCAGCACCCCCTCAACCATGTGCTGCCTCCACTCCTGTTCCCCCTCCTGCTCCCCCATGCCACAGGTCCACCCTGCACCACGTGACCATGAATGGAACTGGACACAAAGTATATTCGTGCCACAGCCTTGTGATTTTGTTGCGAGTGGAAGTGGTATCCTGCTAGAATGTCCTATAACAAATGAATCTACAGAGTTAGACTCTTTCCAGTTATATTTTGACGAGCTGATAATGAACTTGATAGCGACCAAGACGAACAATTATTACCGCTATATCATGGACAACACAGCAGAGGTTGGAGAATCATCACGTCTGCGCAGGTGAAAAGATACAACAGTGGCTGAAATGTATTTATCCCTTGCCACTGTAATACTTATGCCACATACCTATAAGAACAATATACATAACTACTGGTCCACAGACCACTTCATCAGTGCTCCAGTCTTCCGTGACTTCCTTCCCTGAAACTAGATTCGCTCTGTTGCTATGAATGTTGCACTTCTCAGACAGGAATATGTCCAACAGAAATGACCTTCTAAACAAAATCCGAGAAGTGTTCACGTATTTGAAGCAGAAATTCAGTGCATACTTTTACCCCTTCAAGAACATTGTTGTTGATGAGTCCTTGATTCTGTTCAAGGGACACCTGTCATTCAAGCAATATATACTGAGAAAATGTAATCACTTTGATATAAAACTGTTTGTGTGTGACTGTGAGAGTGGTCTTGTGTTGGATGTCATTGTATACACCAGGAGAGACACACTTGATGATGACAGACGGATGTTGGGCATTTCTGATGATGTTCGCTGGATGATGGAACCATACTTTGGCAAGGGCCATACACTGCACACAGACAACTGGTATACAAGCCCTATCCTCACTGATTTCCTACGTGTGAACAATACTGATATATGTGAAACAGTGAGAAGGAATAGAAAACATATGCCAAAGTTCAGTGGAGGCAGTGTTGAAGGTGCAGTGCAAGTGTTTCATGCTAATGACATCATGGCACTGACATGACATGACAAACAGAACGTGACATTGCTGTCAACCATCCACAGAAATGAGATGGTACAAACAGACAAAGTGAACTGGGACACCAATGAACGTATTGTCAAGCCAGCTGCTGTTATGGACTATACGAACAATATGCGATTAGGTGAGAAGCATGACATGATGATAGGGTTTGTTGACTGTGTGCGTAGGAGTCGCAAGTGGTATATAAAACTGTTTTTCCACCTTGTAGACATCGCAGTGCTCAATGCATTCAATATGTATGAAATAAAGATTGGAAAACGACAACGTTTTGCAGAAGTCTCCATAAATGTCGTAAAAACGATAGCAAAAAGGTATGGTGCCACACCTGTACCTGCCCCTCAACAGTGACTTGCCCCACTGGCTGTGGTTGTGGGACAAGTGCCAGACTGAATCATCCCTAACTGTCACTACCTGGTACCAATACCACCTACCCCAAAGAAGAAGAATTCCCAGAAAAAGTGTGTTGTGTGTGCTACCCCCACAAAATGACTCCAACAGTGGAAGGACACATGATTCATGTGTCACCAGTGTGGGGTGGCACTCTGTATGAATCCATACTTCATAGAGTATCACACAATCGTGGAATTCTAGAAACATAAGTGGGACATGTAAATACTTGTATATAGTTATAGATAATAGAATGTGATTCAGCCAGGTGTGCTAAATCACCTATCAGTGTGTGCATGTGTGTTTGTGACAGTATAATAATAATTTCGTATATAATATTCATGTATAAACAACAAATGGCATTGAAATAAAAATATTTACTATAAAACATAATTATCATATCATAAAAACCAAGAAAATTAAAAAAAAAAAAATGGAAAAAACGGTAAATGTGTAGAATTTCTGCAAGCGGCAGCACTCCATGTTGCCGTCAGGTGATCGCCAAGTGCCAACTTCACTGCCTGATATCTTGGTAAGTACTGACCCTAATTTTTTTTTATCCTATAGCACTTAAAAAAGTGCTATTTATTTCTATAATTTTTTTTTTTTAAATATTCAGGGTGTTGGGTGAGAAAACGTATATATATACGTTTGGACTGTTTAGGGGATAATATATGGCTATACTCAAGTGGTAGCAGTTAAGGTATAAAATATTTCACAAGCATACAACAAGAGCCACCGTGAAAAAAACTTACCTGGAGAGGGTTTTGGGGGTCAACGCCCCCGCGGCTCGGTCTGAGACCAGGCCTCGTGGTGGATCAGGGTCTGATCAACTAGGATGTTACTGCTGACTACACACAAACTGACATACGAACCACAGCCCGGCTGGTCAGGTACTGACTTTAGGTGCCTGTCCAGTGCCTTCTTGAAGACAGCCAGGGGTCTATTGGTAATCCCCCCTTATGTATGCTGGGAAGCAGTTGAACAGTCTTCGGCCCCTGACACTTATTGTGTTGTCTCTCAGTGTACTCATGGCGCCCCTGCTTTTCATTGGGGGCATGTTGCATCTCCTGAGTCTTTTGCTTTCATAGGGGGTGATTTTCGTGTACAAGTTTGACAGGTACTAATCCCTCTAGGATTTTCCAAGTGTATATTATCATGCATCTCTCTCGCCTGCATTCCAGGGTCCAGGGAATACAAATCAAGAGACTTCAACCATTCCCAGTAATTTAGGTGCCTTATCATACTTATGTGTGCCGTGAAAGTTCTTTGTACATGTACATTCTCCTTGTCAGCAATTTTGCCTGCCTTGCAGCGGGAAGTTAGTGTACAGCAGTATTCCAGTCTAGAGAGAACAAGCGATTTGAAGAGAATCATCATGGGTTTGGCATCCCTAGTTTTGAAGGTTCTCATTATCCATCCTATCATTTTTCTAGCAGATGTGGTAGGTACATTGTTGTGGTCTTTGAAGGCAAGATCCTCTGACATTATCCCTCAGGTCCTTCACATTACTTTTTCATTCCATTGTATGGTTAAAATTTGTTGTATACCCTGATACAGTTTTAATTTCCTCAAGTTTTCCATATCTGAGTAGTTGAAATTTTTCTTCATTGAATTTCATAATGTTTTGAGTGGCCCATTTGAAGATTTGGCCGATATCCACTTAGAGTCTTGCGGTGTCTTCGGTGGAGGACACTTCATGGCAATTCAGGTGTCATCCGCAAAGGAAGACACAGAGCTATGGCTTACATATCTGCATGTCGAATATGAGGATGAGGAATAGGCTGGGAATGAGTACTGTGCCTTGTGGAACAGAGCTTTTCACTGTAGCTGCCTCAGACTTTACTCTGTTTACTATTGCTCTTGTGTTCTTTTTGTTAGGAAGTTATAGATCCATCTATCAACTCTTCTTGTTATTCCTTTATCATGCATTTTGTGTGCTATTACACCATGGTCACACTTGTCAAAGGCTTTTGCAAAGTCTGTGTATACTACATCTGCATTTTGTTTATCCTCTATAGCATCCAGGACTTTGTCATAGTGGTCCAGTAGCTGGGACAGGCAGGAGCGACCTGCTCTAAACCCGTTGCCCTGGTTTGTGTAATAAAAAAAATAAGGGTTGCCAATGATGATTTTTCTTCAAATAACTTGTACTCTGTAGGTTGGAATATTACTGTACACTAATGGCCCCTTTCAAGCCAGGCAGAACTGCAGACCTGGAGAATATACAGAGAACTTTCACTGCACATATAAGTACAATATAGGACCCAAATTACAGTGGACCCCCGCATAACGATTACCTCTGAATGCGACCAATTATGTAAGTGTATTTATGTAAGTGCGTTTGTACGTGTATGTTTGGGGGTCTGAAATGGACTAATCTACTTCACAATATTCCTTATGGGAACAAATTCGGTCAGTACTGGGACCTGAACATACTTCTGGAGTGAAAAAATATCGTTAACCGGGGGTCCACTGTACTGGGAATGGTTGAAGTCCCATGACCTGTGCTCTGTGGAATGCAGGCGAGAAAGACACATGATAATATACATTAGTGGGCTATTCATACACTTGAAACTTGAAAGACTTGTCTCTCTTATGGAAAAGAAAATCAGAACATAAAATGGATCATGCTTCTTCACTTTGTCTTAAATTTAATGGAAGTAACTACTGTAGATTGTTTAATCTGGGAAGAAAATCTTCAAGACTTTTATTACACAGTCATGAGCAAATATCATTTGCATATCTCATCCATTTAGAAGGAGAGAGTACAATATCTTTCTAAATCTTACTCTCGAAGAATTCCATTTATAATTTGGATGAAAGCAGCAACATTTACTGTAATGTTGTGACAAGTTATGCAAACAGCCGAGAATCTTATTATGTCATTCCTAGTGCTTGGCTGCCAGTCTACATAGTCAGGAAGAGGTAGAATCAGTGTCACTGTTTTCTACCTCTCTTTAAACCTACATGCATTGTAAATAATTGAAATAAAAACAGTTTGTAATACCGAAAAGTTTTAGTTACTTTTATGCACATCTAAAGGTAATCTTCACCATTTAAGGTTGTGTACATGTGGCAAGCAGGACTGTTCTGTCCAGCATTGGTGCCAGCATTCCTGACATGTTCTGAACCACTCTACTCTAATATGCTCTGCCCAAGCACATTTATTTGAACTTAATCTGCCACCGATGATAAAACCTAAAATGCCTCCATTACCATTTTGAATTTGGCAATTGAAACATCTGTTGTGTGTGTGTGTGTGAGAGAGAGAGAGAGAGAGAGAGAGAGAGAGACACACACACACACAGACAGAAATATGATGTAACAAGAGAGAAGAGCAGACTCATATAATTAAGAGTAATAACAATATCAGTAGATAAAGTATCTTGCCTGGGCCTAATTTAACAAATTAGACATATTTATAATACTGTATATCAACTCGAGTGTAAAATGTAACTGTATAATATTAAGTGCTATTGTGTGAACTATTGCATGCTAATGAGAATAAATGGAATTAAAGAAATAAAATTCAGATAAAGTAAATGACTCATGAAAATGTGAAGAATTTTTTTTATGTGGGTGAGGTGAGTGAGTTTGGATAGCTCTGTGTGTGTGGGAGGGGGTAGGCTCTCTCTCATGCACACACACACGTGTGTGTGCATGAGAGAGAGCAAGGAAGAATGATCTGAGAAGGAAGTGTGGGTAGCAGGGTTCAGGCATGTGGTGGAACAAGAGTGGAGAAAAAAAAAGGTTTAGTGAATTTTGCAAAGCAATGGAGGAGAGGGTGTCTGCAGAGAGAAAGGAATTAGAGAGAAGAGTTGCAGCTGCTGAGGCAAAGGTATAGAGCCAGGAGGAGGAACTGAAGCAGGAAATGGAGCACGAGATAGGAGCAGGAACAGCAATAGCAGGCAAGGGGACTGAAGGAAGGGAAGGAGCTAAGACCTTTATGGAAATGCTATTAGACAACCAGGAGGTCCAGATGATAAGGACAGTAGCAAAGGAGTAGCTCAAATCAGATAAAAGATATGAAAGAGAATGACAGGGAAAGTGAGAGAGCAAGAGAAGAGAGAGCACTACATGCATCACTCCACCGCCCCCGGAACTCACATGGGTGCGAGTGGAGTGAGTTGCAGGTGTGAGCATCACTGGTTTCAGGCACGAGGTACCGGTGACGGCCGAGCAGATCCCCATCGTCCACGTGGATGAGGACTTGGTAGTGGTGGACAAGCCTGCCTCCATTCCTGTAAGTCAGCCACACATGCGCCCACCACTGCCGTATAGATGTAGATACTCACACCCACGCCCCACCTCTCACCTCACTCACTCCTCGCTCTAGCTTTAAACTGACTGAATTTACTGGTTTGGGCAACAACAAAAAAACTTTGAATGTTATGCTATAAATGCTAGGTGATGTGAGGTGAGGTCTTAGTGGGTGCTGTATCCCTACCAGCACTTCGCTCAGTCCCAGATCCTGTGCGTTGTCCCTGCAGCAAAATCCTCCCTTATGTGCATCATATACCCACTCTTCAGCAGTGCACATGCATGATCCTTCACCCACAGGCAGACTTTTTTTTTCTGCCTGCTTTAGAGGTATATTTTGTGGCCACAGAATTTCTTTTATAGACTTTTAAAAGAGCCTTGATTATTAATGATCAGAATACAGTATATCCATATTTTAGTTATTATTCACCATACATAAAGAGGGTTCCAACCTTCACAAGTAAAGACCGAGATACTATATAAAGTTTAAAAGATGAAGCTGTATACCTGCATTTAATAAGTGGGTCAGCAAAATACTTTATATTACTTCTCCAGTGAAAACTTAAAGGTCTCTTTGACTGATTCAATTCTGTAATGATACAGATGAATAAAACTAGTGAATATAATGGATCTGGGTTTCCGAGCGAGGTGGTGGGGGGCGCGGTGAGAGGGCCTTCCCTCTCGTTGTTGCTAAACTTGTGTTTTCAGAGTGTTGGTGGCCGTCGCAGCTTAACTGGGTGTGTGTTGCTGTCATCCGCAGCATTTTCAATAGCTCGCGTTGTGCATTCACATTATTAGAACAGTGCCTATGTTTTTCTAATAATATTCTTAATATAGATGCTAAACGCAGTCGTGTTGTGATTGCTATTGCAGACATGAGACGCCGGTGTTAGCGCGAAACATTGCAATATTACATTTAGATGAGGATTTGGTCGTTCTCGACAAGCCATGTTCCCTGCCGGTGAGTAGTTGCGGCTAGCTTTAACCCAGCTACCTAGCTAGCTGCCTGCCTAGTGTAGCAGGGGTGGGTCTGCAGGACCCCCGCCCCCGGCATGGTGTGGTCAGCACTTTTCAGGCCACGGGGTAACCAGGCACTCTCGTGCGCGTGCCACATCACTGTCTGCATCACGAGCACATAGCTCTCTGCGGCACCCCAAGTCTTCGACAGCTCCACAACGTCCAACAGAGCATAGACGTTCTAACAGCGTAGCCATCCCTCAGGTGGCATTGCAAACTAAACCGTGTGACCCTCCCAATAAATGGCTTAGGTGCGCACTCAAAACAATCACTTCGTTTACATGTCATTGCGTCGACTTTTGTTTATGCGAATAAGTAATAAAAGAGAGAGACTAAGTTTCATTTCTAAAGTATTTTATATATTTTTACACCCACCAAGGCAACAGCCTCCACCACTGCAACCTCCATTCTTCATACTGTATATATAACTACATATATTTTTTACCTTCCCTTGTTCCTCCTCCCTTATCGCATCCTACGTTTCAATTTTAGATTTAGATTTATACTGTATTGCCGTGCCTCAGCTTTGAATACTGGTCATCTTTTGTAAATTACTTGCGTGAATTTGACTCTTGTTTACTACCCCAATTCCCTGAATTCCTCAAGGAGCTGTTAGTTTGACCCTTATGTCATGGAGCTGTTTTCAGTCATTCCTAAAAATTTTTGTTATCAATTTCTGATGCATTTATAAGCTTTAAAGCCTCCCTTTTTGAACTGGATCCTTTGCACCTACAGTGTTGTAAATCCCTGGTTCCTGGCACACATGCGATTGGCTGCCCAACCCCAATTTTGGCCCTTTTTCTTCTCTTTTTTTTTTTTATCACATGGCTATAGCATGATTACCAGTACATAACATTTGTATTTTAGGTACCATTGCAGCATACATTTGCACCCTTAATTTGCTATTTATTTTTGTTTGTTTCAGAGCTATTTCCCAGAGTGGACCTGGCTCAACATAGCAAGCCAAGGATGAATAACTTTTTTTTAAATTTCCAATGGTTTACTTTTTTCGTATATGATTTTCAAATGAGATTGTAACTTGTGTTATCCCTGGCACGAGTAATGATTAAACAGTTTTCCTATTGCCTCCTAAATTCTATTTAAAGTTCTTGTTTCTTTTTTTTCTTTTTTTAGTTTTGCACATTTGCACCCGTTTGTTGTGTGAGTTGCAGGTTTTGTAGATTTGGTCCTTGTCCCTTATTCTGTAAACATCACCAAATTGCAAGCCACAAAAACAAACAGGTGGATTGAACCATCCTCACAAAATTTACAAACCATTAATTTCTTTGATCAAGAACACAGCAATTAACTGTTAACATTCTCAATATGGTACGTAGCTCAACTGATTGTATCAACGGAAAGAATGTCAAAGTGTCAGCTACCTATATATTCGTCTCATCAGTGCACCTGACCTTACATTCAGTCTTGAGTCATTAGCTTCTTGTTGCAAAGTTGCACCTTTTCTTGCTTCTACTACAATTTTCATGGCTTTTGTTTTTAAGAACTTGCGAGTTTATTGTCTTTCCTCACAT
The DNA here is from genome assembly GCF_038502225.1 of Cherax quadricarinatus. NCBI lineage: Eukaryota > Metazoa > Arthropoda > Malacostraca > Decapoda > Parastacidae > Cherax > Cherax quadricarinatus. The sequence continues at coordinate 19,249,175 of NC_091321.1, forward strand.
TTGGTCATGTAATACTCGTACCACAGTCTCTTTTCTGCAGTTCTCCATCTCCAGTCCTTCAAGAGGCACTTATGGAGTTACCTAGGAAAATGCCAATGTTATTTAATTTGTTTCCACTGGCAAAGCATCAATGAATAGCCTTGCCTGTCTTGTTCTATAAAAAAAAGTGAATATCTTTAACTGTTAAATCACTTGTTTCAGTTTGAAATTAACAAAAAAAAAAAAACACTGCTTAAAATTTTATGAATTTCATATTCAAAAACATTTAAACATTGCACTAGTTACTGTGTCAGTGTGGAAACACAAGCATACATTGGTCATGACAAATACAGTATCCTGGTGGCATGTCAGCTGCAACTTCATCAGCTGAATGTATCAGATTTGCATCTACCTCAGTCTATTCTCCTTCCCTTGGTCATCCATACACACACACACATTCCTAACTACAAGCTTTTTACTTAGCCACTTTAAATACAGTGCAGTTTCCCCACATCAAAAGTCTTATTATCCACCTAATCAACAGTTAGATGTATGATCACACTGATAGTCAGTCCTAGCACATCAACATGTAACATTATACATCACATCCCCATTATCCAGAACATTTAGCCTTATCCACATCACTTTTATTTACTTTTATTTACCATATCCATGGTAATAAACACATATTTTCTTACATTATATAGTCATCCAACACCTTATCTGCCACAGTTTAAGAAAACATCAACCTTCCTCACACTAACTTTATACCTTTGGGACTTCTTACTATTGTTGCCAAGGCATCTTAACATGCAACTAACATTGTTAGAACTCATTATCTCATTATCATAATCCATGCTAGGTCCCAAGGTGTTGGGTTGAGCTGACTCAACTTTTGACCCCACAGGGCTGATGGGCTTCATGACCTGAAAGAAAAGAACAGTAAGTAAGGTCAGACTGTCTTTAAAGAAAACCTTCTGACATGTTAATGATAAGAGAGCTTGATCCACACAGCTTCTCTGTACAGTACTTCCAAAAAAAGGATTTTTCTGCCACCCAAATGACACTGTTGATGTAAAAACTGTAATTTACACTGTCTAAATCCTCAATAAAAGATTTTAGAAATCCGAGGACTTTTAAACTGCTTTCATGTCATTAGGACTACAAGTGCCCGCAGACATCCGTGTGACTGATCGTGTCTTCTTGGCATCGCATGAGTAATCATGTTGGCAAGTTTCAGACTTGCACACCTATAAGGCTGGCATGCATATACACACAAGTGTAAAGTCAACCTTCTTGCAGAAATAGCCAACAAGTCTAGTCTCAGCAATTAATTATGTACCTAAATAAACATTTATCACAAGAATTGTTATTTCCAATTAACAAACACCTTGCATTAAATACTTCAATATAAAACATTCAACACAGTACTTACACTGTAGCTACTGTATAAGAAAGACTCCAGTAGTAAATACTGCTAACTGTATAAATGATAACAGCACCAATATTTTAATAGTCAAATCAAACACTCACTATTGTTGTCATACCACCTGGCACGACAGATTGGCACAAAAGAACACCATGACATCACCCACTGCCCTTTGACATCACCCATTGCCACTCTACATCACTCATCGTCTCTTGACATCTCAGTCATTTGTAAGTCTTCCATCTCCTCAGCTATGTATGCATCTCCTATTCTTTCCTAAGAACCTTTAGTTTTTCTTCACATTCCATCATGTATTTTCAGCATTTGCCAATAGCAGGAACATTTTATTCTCATTTATCACTATTACCTCCTACTGTAACATGCATTTATCTTACTCTGTACATTTTTATGTTTCTTGTTGTGGTTGTAATTTTTCCTCACAGAATAAGCTATATTTATCATCTGTCTCGCATTGTGTTTCCTCTCAGCATATGTCCTTTCTCACATTAAGATCTGTGTTGTTCTCAGTAGCTTTATGAGCTTCCTGTTTATTTCCACTCTAAAGCTCTCCAGCTGCCAAGTGTATCTAACTTGTACATCACAGCTTTGATAACTAGGAAGCCCATAATGATCACACACCTAACATTTGAATAAAAGGAGTTACAATCCTTATTATTGTTTGAGTATGTAGGACCTACATGACATGGAGTTTCTCAGCAGTCACTTCTTAAGTAACTCACTGAGGTAACCTTCGTAACATAGTCACATACTATAAATATACTGGCATTTTTCAACACTGAAGGATGAGCTCCAGAATGAGTACTAATATTGTAATATTTATGCTTGCCAACTATGAGTTACTTAAGAGTTGTGACCATGTTTGTACTTGGTCATATCTGCCTCAGCACCACAACCATTCTTACATATGCTGCAGCAGCTGTGCCAAATTACACCTTATAGCACCCCTGAAATTATATAAACAGATCATTAAAGCAGTTTTTCCTGGAGACATAGGTTGCTTCATCTCTCAGTAACATATAATAATTTATTAATGGTAAAAATATATTTGATGTATCAGTTAACTGTGAACAGTTTAATACTGTATTGTACATAGCATTCTCTTTTTCTGGGAAAAACGAGGCTATATTATGATAACCGGCCTAACTACTAAAGGTTCTCACCTGCCAGTATTTTGGTTGTGACTTTGCCACCTCCCCGTAAGTAACGATGGTGAGAGAGCTGGTTCTCTATACACCACAGCGCGTCAGTCGAAGGCTACCATTTCTTTGTGTTTGGTGGTAATAAATGCAGCATGACTAAGCCCTTTCTGGAAATCAGTCATTGCTTTTTTATTTACACCAAACAAATCACCATAAGCTTCAAAAACTTGAATTTTTACACAATAAGATTGTACAAATTCAAGAAGAGAAGTTCACAGGTTGAGAAATTTAGCCCTAGTCCCTGAGGCTGTTGTAGACGTGCCCGTGGGCTGTCGCCTGCTGTGGCCAGACCTTTTCCCCCCTCCCCCCACTCACTGATGGTGGTGACTGTTGTTGTCCCCGCGTTCAGGTGCACCCGTGCGGCCGCTACCGACACAACACGGTTGTCTTCATCCTGGCCAAGGAGTACAATCTCAAGAACCTCAGAACCATCCACCGCCTTGATAGACTCACGAGCGGTAAGTTGGCAACCCTCCTGTCCTGCTATCCTGCTTTCTTCATGTATATATTTTACCATGTTCTTTATGTTTTATGACACATTAGCCTTTGTTCTATTCCCCACCTACCACAGCCCCCAAGCTTCCATATCAAGCTTTCCTAAGTCTGAGGATCATGAAACTTCCTCAGAACCACCTTGCTTTCACACACTAATACTGTATTTGTATAATTGTTTAATATTTTGAGATGTCAGATAATTTAGCGATAGCGAGCCAACTAAAGTGCTACTGTTGCTTCCCTTGGTACAGTACCTACCAGAGCTAAACAGTAATATTGTGTAGTTTTCTATTAAAAATAATAGTGTGAAACCTTTGCCTTCCACAAAACATCTAGCCTAACCTGTTGAACAGGATCTTTAAGAATTCATAAGTAATTCTTCCCCACATTTTTCTGACCATCTTCCAGTCTGTTGTGTCTCATACAGCTGCTCTAACCTTCCACACACCTGTGGCTCAATTATTTGCTCATCCCATATACTTTCATCCCTAACTCATCCCATCATCTAATAACTGCAGTTAAATACATCATACAGAATATTGTCATTACACGTCATTGCAGTTTTCATAACCTTCGCTCACTTTCATGAAAATAAATGAAAGTAATAGTCTTAATATGGCATTAGCTAATTAAATTTAACACAAGTTTTGTTACTCATTTGTGTACACAGTATTATAATTTTATCTCTTAGTCCAGGTTCCTCAGTTGTAATTTGGGTTCTCTGTAATCTTTTGGGCTAGGCCTGGGCTTGTCTTGGACTTTTCAGCTAGCCTTGGACTTGTTCCTGACTTATTTTCAGCTAGTCTTAAACTGGTCCAGGGCTAGTCCTAACTAGTCTTGGGTCAGTCTTAAATAATCTCTTGGCTAGTCTTAAGCTAATTTTAGAAATCTACACTCTCATTTTGCAATGTTTCATAATCTTATGAAAAATGCATGCAAGTGAGTATCACGTTGAGGCAGCCATTATGAAGACTTTCTAAGCATCAAGACTGAACCCCCGGCCTTTTTTTTTTTTGGGTCAAGTATATACAACAAAGATAGTAATATTACAAGTTGCTCATCTAATATTTTAAATAATTTCTTTTACAGAATACATCTACAGTACTGATTCACTGCAGCATAATGGAGAAAGATATTTCTCCTTTAATGGAATTTATTTTAAATATGGTATAGTCATAAAACAAACTTCAAAAGCATTTTCAGATGAAGGGTTTGGTGTGATTTTGTTTTCTTCAGAGTATGAGCATTACCAACATTTTATACAAAATTGCATGATTTTTGTGATCAATCATCTTATTGCAATTGGTGTTTTTTACCTGGACGTCCTCGAAATGTACTTCCCAGTCTTGGTAACTAATTCATTGTGCAGCATCCCCACGACTAGTAAAGTACTTCAGCCACGTCAGATGTTGCTAATCATCACTTTTTGCTTGGTGTATTGCTATACATTTCATCTTTACTAAAAGTTAATTTGCCATTGCTCTGTTTGTATGCTGGAAAATTTTCTGTAAGTTTTGGCAACTTCAATATCTATGCTTTGACTAGCAAGCTTTTAAATATAAATATATTGACATTATACTGCAACTGTAATGTCCTTAGCACAGATTTCTAAGAATACCTGTGACACTATATTTAAGCATAATTCACTACAGATATCCTGGTGATAATGCCTGAAATATTTGAAACCTCATTTTGTGCTTGCAACTAATTTCCATGACTCTTCGTCCAGCTTAAGCTGTTAATATGGCACATATAACAGTATCACTATGTTGTGCACGTGGGAGTTCAACATTTAAGTTGGTGTTCTTGATATGTAAAATAGCAAGTAAGAGAGTGAGAGTGTGTGAGTGAGTGTAAGTGTGAGTGTGAGTGTGTGTGTGTGTGTGTGTGTGTGTGTGTGTACTCACCTATTTGTACTCACCTATTTGTGGTTGCAGGGGTCGAGTCACAGCTCCTGGCCCCGCCTCTTCGCTGATTGCTACTAGGTCCTCTCTCTCCCTGCCCCATGAGCTCTATCATACCTCGCCTTAAAACTATGTATGGTTCCTGCCTCCACTACATCCCTTTCTAGGCTATTCCATGGCCTGACTACTCTATGACTGAAGAAATACTTCCTAACATCCCTTTGATTCATCTGAGTCTTCAACTTCCAATTATGACCTCTTGTGTCTGTGTCCCATCTCTGGAACATCACGTCTTTGTCCACCTTGTCTATTCCGCGCAGTATTTTATATGTCGTTATCATGTCTCCCCTGACCCTGTGTGTGTGTGTGTGTGTGTGTGTGTGTGTGTGTGTGTGTGTGTGTGTGTGTGTGTGTGTGTGTGTGTGTGTGTGTGTGTGTGTGTGTGTACTCACCTAATTGTGGTTGCAGGGGTCGAGACTCAGCTCCTGGCCCTGCCTCTTCACTGATCGCTACTGGATCCTCTCTCTCTCTGCTTCCTGAGCTTTGTCATACCTCTTCTTAAAACTATGTATGGTTCCTGTCTCCACTACTTCACTTGCTAGGCTATTCCACTTGCTGACAACTCTATGACTGAAGAAATACTTCTTAACGTCCCTGTGACTCGTCTGAGTCTTCAGCTTCCAGTTGTGACCCCTTGTCCCTGTGTCCCCTCTCTGGAAAATCCTATCTCTGTCCACCTTGTCTATTCCCCGCAGTATCTTGTATGTCGTTATCATGTCTCCCCTGACCCTTCTGTCCTCCAGTGTCGTCAGTCCGATTTCCCTTAACCTTTCCTCGTACGACATTCCCTTGAGCTCTGGGACTAGCCTTGTTGCAAACCTTTGTACTTTCTCTAACTTCTTGACGTGCTTGACCAGGTGTGGGTTCCAGACTGGTGCTGCATACTCCAGTATGGGCCTAACATACACAGTGTACAGTGTCTTGAACAATTCCTTATTAAGGTATCGGAACGCTATTCTCAGGTTTGCCAGGCGCCCGTATGCTGCAGCGGTTATTTGGTTGATGTGTGCCTCCGGTGATGCGCTCGGTGTTATGGTCACCCCAAGGTCTTTCTCCCTGAGTGAGGTCTGTAGTCTTTGTCCACCTAGCCTATACTCTGTCTGCGGTCTTCTTTGCCCCTCCCCAATCTTCATGACTTTGCATTTGGCTGGATTGAATTCGAGAAACCAGTTGCTGGACCACATGTCCAGCCTGTCCAGGTCTCTTTGCAGTCCTGCCTCATCTTCGTCCGATTTAATTCTTCTCATCAACTTCACGTCATCTGCGAACAGGGACACTTCAGAGTCTATTCCTTCCATCATGTCGTTCACATATATCAAAAATAGCACTGATCCTAGAACTGACCCCTGTGGGACCCCGCTCGTAACAGGCGCCCACTGTGATACCTCTTCACGTACCATGACTCGTTGCTGTGTGTGTGTGTGTGTGTGTGTGTGTGTGTGTGTGTGTGTGTGTGTGTGTGTGTGTGTGTGTGTGTGTGTGTGTGTGTGTGTGCGTGCAGGTGTGGGGTATGCAGGTGTGGGGTATGCAGGTGTGGGGTATGCAGGTGTGGGGTGTGCAGGTGTGGGGTGTGCAGGTGTGGGGTGTGCAGGTGTGGGCATACAGATGTGGGAATGGAGGTCTGGATGTGTCTTCTTGTTGGACCACAGTCTGTGAATGAAAACACCATCATCCATGTCTTCCTGTTGGACCACAGTCTGTGAATGAAGGCACCATCATCCATGCCTTCTTGTTGGACCACAGTCTGTGAATGAAGGCACCATCATCCATGTCTTCCTGTTGGACCACAGTCTGTGAATGAAGACACCATCATCCATGCCTTCTTGCTGGACCACAGTCTGTGAATGAAGGCACTATCATCCATGTCTTCCTGTTGGACCACAGTCTGTGAATGAAGGCACCATCATCCATGCCTTCTTGTTGGACCACAGTCTGTGAATGAAGACACCATTATCCATGTCTTCTTGTTGGACCACAGTTTGTGAATGAAGACACCATTATCCATGTCTTCTTGTTGGGCCACAGTCTGTGAATGAAGACACCATCATCCATGTCTTCTTGTTGGACTGTCTTCCCTCTGTCATTGTTTTTAGTGTGGAAAGACTGTGTTGCTATATACTGTCAGCTCTCTTAAAAAGCTTCTCCATAGAGTTAATTTTTTTTGTAAGTGCACTTGAATAGCATCTGAAAAAGGCCTTCAGAGTATGTGCTATTCAATTTTGGATGCACTTTTTCAGTTGCATTTGCAGTTACTTTCCATATATAAAATAACTTTGTAAGAACATAATACAAAAAAAAAATTAAATATTCATATGCTATACACTACCATGCAGTGAATCTTCAATTTAATATATTAATAGAGTAAAGGGTATCTGTTAAAACAAAATGATGAGATTGTTTTTTCATGATTGCAAGAATAGCAGGCAATTCTGAGTTCAAGGACTTTATCTATTAAATCTCAACTCAATTTACCCAGAGATCACCTCAATAATAAACAATTCTGGATTTAATAGACCTTGTTTCTGGATGTTTTCTTGCCACAGATTTTGCCTGTTGACTTGATGTGTGTTAAATTGAGGTTTTACTGTGTTGTAAAGTGTTTAAATTTTTGACCTTGAATTATTCATTTAGTTGATTGATGCTGGTTAACATTGTTTATAAATCAATGATGCTCTGGCTATTAGTATGTAAGCTGTTTCATGTTCATTTCTTCATTGCATATGGTTTGTGCGTGCTGCTAAATGGTGAACAAAATGCCCATACTGTACTTTGCCAACTTGGTACACATAATTACTCGTGAAAGCAATCCGAGAGTTTAGGTTTGCTCTAATACTAATTGTTTTAATCCAGATCTTTCTCATATAACAATGTCATGAATGAGAAAATGGGATACTATACCAAAATAACAAATTATGTGACGGTTCAGTTTTTCAGATAAAATGATAGTCCTCACTGGGTAAATATGCTAAATGATAAGTTTTTATTGTTTTAATCATATGTGATTAATAATTTATTTTACAGAACTCTAACTACACCCTCTTACATTAAAAATATAATTCAGAATCAATAAAGGCAATAAAGTCTTCAGTAGTTGCATGGTATATTAAGAACTTTACCCTGGTGCTTCTGGGGGATAGAACCTCTTTATTTGCTACAGCAGTAGCCACTGATAATAAATATTGAAACTGTGGTTAGCTAACAGACCCTCTTCAGTGCCCATCTTTTATTGGTGCTGGTGTTGGCTGTGTGTTGTGTCCCACTCCTTTGGTTTAAATGACACAGTTGGCACCAAATTTATGAAAAACCATTGATGACATGTAAATAAAAGTTGATTTAGAAAGAAAATGCAGGTGTACATCTTATACTTTCATGTAAATTACAAATCTGCATGATTGTTAATATTGCATGTATTAGCAGCATATATTATATGTACAGTATATTTCAGAATCCATTTCTGATCAATATTTTGTTAAATCTTCTTTGATTTTGATATGGGAAACATGTGTTCTGCAAGCCTGAAATATTTTCATAAACCTCTCAGCAGGAATACTAAACAATTCCCATATGCAGAACTTCTGCAGCTCCTCAGTTGAATGGACTTGTTTTCTTGAGTTCCTACTGTATTTAGTTTTAGATTAAGCTCTGAGGCTAGTGATGGCCAATCAAGAATGTTGGGTTTGTGATTGCTTCACTGTTTAGTTGATGGAAGTCAATTTGTGACTAGCTTCAGCTTCTTGACAGAGGATACACAGTTTTCAACTAAAATATTCTTGCATGTTTTATAATTAATCCATCTCCTAATTCTAACATGGCACCAAGACCTGATGATGTAACAGACCCAAAGCAAAAAATTTCCTCCTACCATGTTTCACAAGTGGGATTAAAATTCTTGACATATGCCAAATGATTATTTGTTCTGTATTACCTGGTTATCATGTGTTGGCAATTCAGCTTGAGCTTCCTCAAAATGAAAAACGTGTTCCTATTGACTTAAGAATCATTCACATATTTTGTGGTAAATTCAAGCCTTTTCTTTGTATGTTTCATCTTCAGGAGATGATTTGGCTGTGGAACCCTGCTATTGACACCACATTCATATTATTATAATCAAAACTAAATGCTAAATCCACCAGGGTCATACAGTGCTGTACCACATTCATACAACTACAGCTACCATTAAATTATAGTTAGTCTTAGAGGTATGTTCTGATGATGGCAGAGTTTCCTATAGATCCCCAACAATCACTTTGGGGTTTGGGATAACCTTTTTAAACACATTTATGAACACGTGTTTAGGTACCTTTTGGTGTCCTGCTTCTGATAGAGTAGCAACTGTCCACTACCCTTGAACGTCTTGAAAAATGGAAGCTACTGTTGATAATGTTATTTTCAATCTATGAATTTTTTCATGCCCATCACCAGATTTATGAAGATCGTTACTTATTTTAGTGAAATCTTTCATCAATTCTCTGAGCTCAAGATGATGGATCATGCCGAATGGATGTCTTGTGTGGCTCTCTCTTATCCCTTATAATGAGCAGTCTCCACCAGAGACTTCTATAATTATTTGCCTGTTTGGTAAAATTACTGGATGGTTAACATTTGTGTAAATCATCAATACTCTGTCAAAAAAACATCCAGAAAATATTCTGAGGCCCTTCAAATGTACCAGTCTATGATCACTTGCTGGTATGCTTAGCACGTCAGCAGTGGCGGTAACTACCATGGAAAGCAATTATTATATCTATAGTTTTTAACCAATCTCTATCAAACAAATGCGAGTGCTCTATACATGCATAAAATTAACAAATGAAGTATGAATGAATTAAGTAAAAAACTACAAAAAATATTTATGCTTTACCAAGATGTTAATACATTTTAAGGTACTTTCACTCTCTAGACTAGAATATTGCTGTACAATAACAGCAACTTTTAAAGCTGGAAAAACTGTAGCTCTGTAAAATGCACACAACTTTCACTGTCATAATACGTACCCAAATTACGTATTTGAAATGTCCCAAAAATCCTACAAACTCTCTATCCTGAACCATATACATATGAGAAAAATATCATTTATATCCAAATCTACATACAAAAAACTCCTTAAATGGTGTAAAATGGGCTCATTATTATTATAATCAAAAAGAAGCGCTAAGCCACAAGGGCTATACAGCGCTGCAGGGCAGGGAAGGAAGCGAGGGTATTGGGTGGCAGAAGGGGGGAGGGGGCGATCAGTAGGTTACAGAAAACAGCGGGGCAGGGGATAGTGCAGGGTAGAGGGTAGCAAGAGATCAAGGTAGAAAGGGCTGAAGGTATCAGAGTTTGTGAAGTAAGTCAGTTATTGTCAAAAAGTCAATGAGAGAGTCCGGATGAAAGGTGGGTCCATCAGTGAGAAGGGAAGGTAAAGAGAGAGCAGCGGAGCGAAGACGACGTTGGAGATAAATTCTGCGTGCTCGTTGATAAAGTGGGCAGTCTAACAGAATGTGGCTGACCGATAATGGAACCTGACAATTCCCATAGAGAGGAGCAGGGCGCCTCTCCATGAGATATCCATGAGTAAGATGAGTATGGCCAATGCAGAGACGGAAGAGAGTACGTAGTCTCCCAACCTCGGCACTGGTGACAAGAAGATGGCCAGTAACCTATACTCGGTTTATTAGATTGAAGTTTGTTACCAAGTAGAGTAGACCAACGTTGTTGCCAACGGGTGTGAAGGTGGGTAGCTATTGCAGTAAAATAGTCTGTAAATGGAACACCTCTATATGAAACTGGTAGGTCATGTACTGCTGACCGCGCAGCAGTGTCTGCCTGTTCATTGCCCTGTATGTCAACATGACCAGGGACCTAACAAAAAACAATATCTTTATGCTTGGTAGAGATGCGGCGTAGCCAAAGTTGGATACGGAGGACTAAGGGGTGAGGTGTATCAAATTTCTGTATAGCCTGTAAAGCACTAAGGGAGTCTGAGACAACCACAAATGATGACACAGGCACAGATGCAATACGGATAAGTGCTGCAAGAATGGCATGCAATTCAGCAGTAAAGATACTAGCCGAAGATAGTAAATGCCCTCATACGATGCTGTCCGGAAACACTGCTGCAAATCCTACGCCATCAGAAGACTTAGAGCCATCTGTGTACACTGCAATGGCATGAGAATGAGAGTGGAAGTGTTCAAGAAAAAGAGAGCGGGAAGCTACTGTAGACAGTTGGGCTTTCGAGCAAGGGAGTGAGAAAGAACAGACTCGAACAGCTGGAACTTCCCAGGGGGGTAGGGAAAAGTGAGATGTTACATGAACATAGAAAGGTGGAAATTGAAGAGAAGACAAGAGCGAATGTAGGTGAAGAGAGAAGGGACAGAGCAAACAGGGGCGGCGAACAAAAAGGAATGTCTACTAATATCGGTGACCATTCTACAAATGGAAGGATTGCGGAGATCATGAGAGCATACATAGTAGCGAAGGCAATGGGCATCACAGCGATCGGATAAGGATGGATCGTTCGCTTCTGCATAGAGGCTCTCAACAGGGGAAGAGCGAAAAGCACCAAGGCATAAACGTAATCCTTGGTGATGAATAGGGTTGAGGCTAGATAGAGTAGCAGGAGAGGCAGCTGAATAGATCTGGTCACCATAGTCAAGTTTCGATAAAATGAGGGTGGAATGTAGGCGAAGGAGAGTTCGACTATCAGCTCCCCATGAAAGATGAGCAAGGGTTTTAAGTAGGTTCAGCCGGCTGTGACAAGTTGTCTTCAGAGAGGTAATGTGAGGTTTTCAGGATAACCTATGGTCAAAGAGGAGGCCTAGAAACCTGACCGTATCACGTTCATGGATACGGGTGCCATAGAGGCATAAAGGATGATCGGAGATGACAGAGCGTCTAGTGAAAGTAATTTGGTGAGTTTTGGTACTGGAAAATTTAAACCCATGTGTGGTGGCCCAATTGGAAACACGGTCGACCACATACTGGAGAGAAACTGTAATGAGGTGACAGTCAGCTCCTGCACAGGCAATAGCGAAGTCATCAAAATAGAGTGATGACCAAATATTGGATGGAAGACTAGAGGCCAAGTCATTTATAGCAAGGAGAAAAAGTGTTGTGCTCAGAACACATCCCTGGGGAACACCTTCAGCTTGGATAAAGTCCGGGGAGAGCACATTATTAACTCGAACACGGAAATGTCTGTCAGTTAAAAAGTTCTTAAGGAAGGATGGTAGACTGCCTCGAAGGCCTAAGGAGTGGGCTTGGGCCAAAATATTATACCTCCAAGTTGTGTCATATGCCTTCTCAAGGTCAAAAAATATGGCAATAACCAAGTGGTTATTTGCAAAGGCATTACGAACATACGTATCCAAGCGTAGTAAGGGGTTTATGGTAGAACGGCCCTTACGAAAGCTATATTGACGAGTGGAGAGACTGTTGTGTGTCTCTAAATACCACACTAAACGTCTATTTACCAGGCGTTCCATCACTTTGCAAACTGCACTGGTAAGAGCAATGGGACGATAGTGGGAGGCTTCATGTCCTGTAGTACCCGGTTTGCGGAAAGGGAGAACAATGGCAGATTTCCACAGCTGTGGAAGAACTCCTTGTGACCAAATAAGATTGAAAAGGCGTAATAGGACTGCAAGGGCTGGCTGATGTAAATGTTGTAGCATACGAATATGAATGTCGTCAGGCCCAGCTGCCAATGATCAGCAGGCTGAGAGTGTTGCCTCAAGTTCCTGAAGTGTAAAAGGCACATTATACTGTTCTTCTCTGAGAGAAGAAAAGTCCAAGGGTGCTAACTCTCTGGCAGACTTTGCGGAAAGAAACGAGGGGCATAGATGAAGCCCCTGAGAAATACGGACCAGATGATTGCCAATTTCATTGGCAACATCTAGTGGGTTTGCTATATCAACACCGGCAACCCGCAGAACAGGAGCTGGGTCAAGAGAATATTTACTACTCGGTTTTCGTACTTTTTTCCAGACTGCACTCATAGAGGAAGCAGAGGTGATGGTGGAGACATAATCTCACCAGCAAGTGCATTTAGCGTCACGGATGACATGGCGAGCGATCGCACGCTTCTGCTTAAAATCAAGAAGTCTCTCTGTGGTTCTATTGTACCAGTACCTGCCCCACGCAGCGCGTTTCAAACGTACTGCACGAGCACAAGCAGGAGACCACCAAGGCATGCATTTCTGAGAATGCCTGCCCAAAGTTTGGGGTATAAAATGAGAAGTTGCGGTTAAAACGGAGGACGAGAAGAGGTGTAAAAGCTTATCAATGGAGGACGAAGAAGGAACCTCACTAAAAACAGTTAGTTGTGAGTAAAGGTTCTAATTTGCCTGATCAAATTGCCAGCGTGGGTTACGAAGAGGTGGTGAATATGAAGGGGAAGTAAGAATGACTGGGAAATGATCGCTGTTATGTAAATCCGGGAGAACAGACCAGGTGAAGTCTAATGTGGCGGAGGAAGAGCAGACTGAGAGATCGATGCAAGAGAGAGTATGAGTCCGAGGATCAAAATGGGTGTGAGTACCTGTATTTAAAACATGGAGGGGGTGGGTAGCAAGAAAAGCCTCTAACTGAATGCCACAGGAATCACAGTGAGACCCCCCAGAGGAAATGATGGGCATTAAAATCGTCAAGTAACAGAAGTGGTGGCGGTAATGACGAAACACGAAAGGCAATATCCGGGATAGATAATGCCCGAGAAGGAGAGAGATACAAAGAACAGAGTGTGTACCACCTATGCAAGTGGATACGGGCTGCTGTGTAATGCAGCAAAGTATGAACAAATAGCTGATGGTACGGAATATCAGTGCGTAGAAGAAGGGCACTTTCATTAAAGGTCCCATCAGGAAAAGGATCTGAAGAATACAATAAATTATAGCCTGAGATGGGATGGATAACGGCAGAGTGTAATTTTGGTTCCTGTAAGCAAACACCAACAGGGGAAAACTGGGAGAGCAACATCTTAAGCTCAACCCGATTACCCGAGGCCGCGAATATTCCACTGTAAATAGGCCATGATTGGCAACGATAAAGATACCTGAAATCCGCAGGTAAGTGTACCTACGGACTAGAAGGGTTACAAAAGTCCACATGCGGTGGCAAATGAAAACGTTCAAGTAGCAAAGGAACGGTGCGTTGTGAAGAAAGGAGTTGCGCAGATGGAGAAGAGGAAAGAGAAGGAACAGAGGGTGGATCAGTGTCCATTGATGGTTTGGTCTCTGCTATATATTCAGAGATTGCTTCAAGTGTTTCGGAGTTCAGAGACGTCGTATGGGAGACAATATTGGAGATGGAAGGAGGAGGAGTTTGAGTAAAGATCAGAGCTGTAATGGACTGTACCAAGATAGGGTGGGCGAAAGGGTGGAGGGAACTGGAGAAGTGTGGGAGGGGACAGAAGAGGCAGAAACCCGGGAGGTGGCAGAAGAGGAAGAAACTTGGGAGGGGACAGGGGAGGAAGGCACAGTACGAGGAGGAGAATGAACCTCCACACTTGTAACGGAGCCAGTGAAAGGGGAAGACCTAGGTACAGAGACCGGGAAGGTAAAATGTGGAGGTGGATGAAGGGAAGGAGGGGTTAAAGGAGATTTGTTGGACCTCTGAGAAGTAGAGGGACGATTGGGAGGAGGTGTCGTACGAAGTCTTGTCGATACTGGGGTTTGTGAGGGAGAACACGAAGAAGTGAGGACAGACTGAGGTGTTGAAGTAGGGACGTCTGAGCCCAGGACAGCAAAAGAATTAGATATAGGAGTGGCTATGGGACTGGCAACCGCAGAGGAGGCTGCAGAAGATGGGACCCCAGAAGTGGGGGGACGTTTTGAAACACGAGAATAAGAAACACGGGGTAGTCTCCCTTCGAGGCGGAGATGAGAAACTGCCATAGCATAAGGGAGACCTTCTGCCTCTTTGAGGCAACGAATTTCCCAGTCATTTAAGTAGACCTGGCAACGGCGAGAGTACAAAGGGTGAGCCTCGTGACAATTAAGGCAAGAGGGAGGTCGACTGCAAGATGTATTAGAATGGTCATCGGCACCACAGACTGGGCATTCAGCTATAGATCTGCAATATTTTGCTGGGTGGCCAAATCGCCAGCAATTCCTACATTGTTGCGGTGTAGGGATCACCTTCCGAACTTGTAACCGATGTCCTGCTACATAAACAGAGGATGGGAGTTCACGGCTGTCAAAAGTTAAATGAGCCACATTGCAAGGGTATCATCTTCGCCCGCGGGCGGGAAGAACATAAGTGTCTACCTTGAGAATTGGGAGATCTTGGAGTTCCAGCTGTTCGAGAATGTCATTGCCACATGTCTGGAAATTCTGTTGGACTACGGTATGGGGCAGAATAACAGTACCACTACAAGAATTGAGGGAATGATGTTTTTCGATAGTGATAGGAATAGTATTGATATGTGAAAGAAGATAAAGATCATGAGCTTGGGTAGAATTCTGGACTGTGATGATGCGCGTGCCACTCTTAAGAGCATGAAAGAAAATATCTCTACCAACGTGGCGTAGGAGCGCTTTGCCAATACAGTGGACCCCCGCATAACGATGGCATCACATAGCGATTTTTCCGCATAACGATTACTTTTATCGCAAAATTTTTGCCGCGCATACCGATTAAAAACCCGCTTACCGATTTTCGTCCGAGACGCGTCCAATGTGCCCTCAGCCAGCCTCACATGTGCCGCCCCGTCCCATTGTTTACCAGCCAGCCTCCGCGGTAACATCCAAGCATACACTCGGAATATTTCGTATTATTACAGTATTTTCGGTGCTGTTTCTGGAAAATAAGTGACCATGGGCCCCAAGAAAGCTTCTAGTGCCAACCCTACACCTCAAAGGGTAAGAATTACTATAGAGATGAAGAAAGAGATAATTGATAAGTATGAAAGTGGAGTGCGTATAGCCGACCTAGTCAAGCTGTACAAGAAACCCCAATCAACCATCGCTACTATTGTGGGCACCAGAAAGACAATCAAGGAAGCTGTTCTTGCCAAAGGTTCAACTGTGTTTTCGAAACAAAGATCGCAAGTGATGGAAGATGTTGAGAGACTCTTATTGGTGTGGATAAATGAAAAACAGATAGCAGGAGATAGCATCTCTCAAGCGATCATATGTGAAAAGGCTAGGAAGTTGCATGAGGATTTAATTAAAAAAATGCCTGCAACTAGTGATGATGTGAGTGAATTTAAGGCCAGCAAAGGTTGGTTTGAGAGATTTAAGAAGCGTAGTGGCATCCATAGTGTGATAAGGCATGGTGAGGCTGCCAGTTCGGACCACAAAGCGGCTGAAAAATATGTGCAGGAATTCAAGGAGTACATAGAAACTGAAGGACTGAAACCTGAACAAGTGTTTAATTGTGATGAAACAGGCCTGTTCTGGAAGAAAATGCCAAGCAGGACCTACATTACTCAGGAGGAAAAGGCACTCCCAGGACATAAGCCTATGAAAGACAGGCTTACTTTGTTGATGTGTGCCAATGCTACTGGTGATTGCAAAGTGAAGCCTTTATTAGTGTATCACTCTGAAACTCCCAGAGCGTTCAGGCAAAAGAATGTCCTCAAGGAGAATTTGTGTGTGCTGTGGAGGGCAAACAGTAAGGCATGGGTCACTAGGGAATTTTTCTATAACTGGTTACACCATGCATTTGCCCCCAATGTGAAAAATTACCTAACTGAAAAGAAATTAGAACTTAAGTGCCTCCTGGTGTTAGACAATGCCCCTGGTCATCCTACAGACGTGGCAGAGCGACTTTATGGGGACATGAGCTTCATTAAGGTGAAGTTTTTGCCTCCTAATACCACTCCTCTCCTGCAGCCCATGGACCAGCAGGTTATTTCCAACTTCAAGAAACTGTACACAAAAGCTCTGTTTGAAAGGTGCTTTGTAATGACCTCAGAAACTCAACTGACTCTAAGAGAGTTTTGGAGAGATCACTTTAATATCCTCAATTGTGTAAACCTTATAGGTAAGGCTTGGGAGGAAGTGACTAAGAGGACCTTGAACTCTGCTTGGAAGAAACTGTGGCCAGAATGTGTAGACAAAAGGGATTTTGAAGGGTTTGAGGCTAACCCTGAGAATCCTGTGCCAGTTGAGGAATCCATTGTGGCATTGGGAAAGTCCTTGGGGTTGGAGGTTAGTGGGGAGGATGTGGAAGAGTTGGTGGAGGAGGACAATGAAGAACTAACCACTGATGAGCTGATAGATCAACTTCAAGAGCAAGAGGCCAGACCTGAGGAAACTGGTTCAGAGGAGGGGAGAGAGAAATTGAAGAAGTTGCCTACTACAAAGATAAAGGAAATCTGTGCTAAGTGGCTTGAAGTGCAAACCTTCATGGATGAAAATCACCCTCACACAGCTATTGCAAGCCGTGCTGGTGATTATTACACTGACAATGTTGTGAAACACTTTAGGCAAGTCATAAAGGAACGAGAGGTACAGGCCACTATGGACAGATATCTTGTGCGAAAGAAGTCCAGTGACTCTGAAGCTGGCCCTAGTGGCATTAAAAGAAGAAGGGAAGTAACCCCAGAAAAGGACTTACTACCTCAAGTCCTAATGGAAGGGGATTCCCCTTCTAAACACTAACACACTCTCTCCCCTCCTCCCATCCCATCAATCATCACCAGATCTTCAATAAAAGTAAGTGTCATTTAATTGTGCATGCCTTTTTCAGTTTGTGTGTATTAAAATTAACATTTCATGTGGTAAAAAAAAATTTTTTTCATACTTTTGGGCGTCTTGCACGGATTAATTTTATTTCCATTATTTCTTATGGGGAAAATTCATTCGCATAACGATTATTTCGCATAACGATGAGCCCTCTTGCACGGATTAAAATCGTTAACCGGGGGTCCACTGTACTATGGTCAGAAAGATAGGCAGTAGAAGAAGTCGGTTGTAAAGTAAAGAAATTAGTCCATTGTGTGGTCTGAAACTGAGTGTGGAGAGGGAGTGCATGATGTGTCGGTCTTTTCCGAGTAGAATGGGAAGGTAACGAAGTAACATTATCAGGAGATTGTCGTTGGCGTTTAGAAGTGGGACCAGAGTCGGTCCAATGTGAGATGGGCTGGCGATTCGAAAATCGTCGCACCATAGAGGGAGAGGCTGGAAGCATAGTCAAAGGAGAGCGGAGGTCAGACAAATAGAAGGAGTCAGTGGAAGCCCCGGTACCTGAAGCGGGTGAGGAAACAGCACCAGCAAGAGGTACAGGGGCCTTAGGAGTGTCCAAAGAGTGGCCAAAAGACGAGGCGAGGTCAGAACAGGGTGTGGTAACAATAAGGGGCCCGGGGGTAGTGGGGTCATGGATTTGGGACTCCATGGCTAGGTTACTTCTTTCTTTTTGTTTTTAAGAAAAAAAAGAAAGAAAATAAAAATAAAAAAAAGAATAAAAAAAGGGGGCACCGGGGAGGAATAGTTCCTAGGAGGAATGAAACGGCCAGAAATCTCCCTCCGCGCCCAAGAGGACCTCAGCACCGCAAGTAGCACAGATGCAGCATGGAACCCGTGCCATACCCTACCCTTCATGCCAGTAAACCAGCAATCTGGGCTAGCAACCTCACATCTGCCGAGCTACCTCGGTGGACAAAAGAGAGGACGGTCGGATATCCACCACAAAGCATACCTCCTTCGGCCACCACCCCCGGAATCCGAAAGGTGGCTTCCAGAGATATACCCATCGCCCAAAAGACACCCAAAGCCACCCTCCGGGATACCGGAGAGGGATCGGGACATCCCCAGGCGATCCAGATCCCACGGCAAACTACGCCACCGCCAAGAACCTCAACGGAATGGGATGGACCCAGGTACCCTTCCCCTTACCTATGAACTAGTGTGCCTGTGGGAAAAATCCCAAAGGCCAAAAAGAGGAAGGGCAAAAGGGAGGGGTGGGGAGGAGGAGGAGGAAGGGCAAAAGGGAGGGGTGGGGAGGAGGAGGAGGAAAGGAAAAGGGAAGGATGGGATAGGGAAGGGGGGATTGGGGGGTAATTAGGTTCGGTCTGAGGAAGGAGACCGACAGGTCTAATTCCTCAGACCAAGAGCCTCTTCACCACGCCAAGGAGCCCCCCTTGAAGAGGTAAAATGGGCTCAATGAATGTAATTTGTTGATCATGCAAAGTTTTTCAATGCACTTCAGATATAAGGAAAAAGAACCAACAGGCCTCTGTCTTTATAAGGGAACTTAGCAAATTTTTCAGTATTATTCCTGAACAGTCAGACTGTTGGATGGCTGTTGGACTGTTGGTGCTTGCACCAACAGTCCAACAGCCATTGTATCAACCAAGAAGCCTGTTCTGAGGCTGGCTAAAGGAGTGATGATCTCCAGAGCCATCACCAGGTAAGCCACGTGAATATGTTATAAATTAATGCGACCATCATCCATTTACAAATGTAGTATATATAACCAGAAGTCTTCAAGGGAAAACTTGACAAGTATCTTCATCAAGTGCTGGCTCAACCAGGCTGTCATGGATGTGTGGGTCAGTGGACCGCCATCAGCAACAGCCTGGTTGACCAGGCAAGCACTAGGAGTAAGAAAACTCTTGAAACCTATCAAAAACATATCAAAGGTATTTCTGCCTAATACTGTACAGTGCATAGTCATTGTACTTATAATACTGATGGTCACATAATGTTATATTTTTATTTTTATACAGAAAAAAAGTACTAATACTGTACACCTGCAGTGTCTTGCTAAATAATTTTTAAACACATGTCATCAAAGTTATGGATAAATTTGGAAGCTACTTTAATTCCAATATACAATGGAATGCCTAAACATCACTTAAAACATATTACGTAATTGTTTTAATTCTGATAAAATAAGTAGTCTCTCCTGGAATTTATTGGGAAAATCATTAATATTTTCTAATATTTGCATATGCAGTAGACTGAAAAATGATTCTTTGGCTTCTGGTATGTATTCAAAATTATTTATGAGAATTTTTAAGTACAGTAATAGCCATCATTTCTTTGTTCATAAATGGGATACTAAATATTATCAGAATTATACTAATAATATCACTTCCTAATTGCTCTAAATAAGCCTGATCATTAAGTCTGTGTGCTGGTGCTAAAACTGCCTAAGGTGTGAAGACATCTTACTTTAGGAGCTAAAATGGTGATGCATGTTAACTAAATGTACAAGTGTCCCCCAGGCCTATTGCTGTTCGGACGGACACCCAAAAAGGCCCGTGAGATGGAACAACAGATTCGCACACGACAGGTGACAAAAGAATATGTCTGCCGTGTGGAAGGAGAATTTCCAAGGTGAGAAAAAAAATTGGCAGTAAAAATAAAAATGGTGTTATTATATTATACATATTATAGGAACATTTTGTTTTCATATCACTGCTCTTTCATGTATTCTAGGGCATGGAAAGGGAAAATATTTATTATGAAATATACCTAGTTGGAAGAATCTTATTGTGGCTAGCTGGTCTAGTGGCTAACGCGACGGGCTGGAGTTTTGAGACTCTATGACCGCGGGTTCAATCCCGGCCGGGGGTATGGTTTATTTATTATGAATGCAACCAGAACATAGATATAATAGTTATGATGAGCAGAGCCTCTACCATTCATGCAAACAAAACTTGGTTGCTAGTGTCAGCATTATTGGTGCTGCTAGTGGATCAGTGGTTGAAGTTGAATGCTTGACACTTGCAGGGTGTGCATGTGTATCCAATTGTAGTAGGTGAGGATAATCTAGCACTGTAATAGAGCTGCTGGGCCAGCCAATACCGGTAGATGTTGGGTAGAACAGTACTTAATAAAATTATCATGGGATTGAAGGCATGGCACAGCAGTAATTGAGACATCCAGGGCAGGAGAAACTTGGAGAAGTAGCACTGAAGTGCTAATTGACCTAGCTAAGCTGCAGCTTCTGGTTACATTGGAGTTTAATGTAGGAGGCAGGGCTTAGTCTGGAGCTTTTACTAAGAGATCCTTTACTTGTATCCTCATCTGTGACCTTTTCTAGCAATTTGGTTTTAAAAACTCACCTAGAACACAGATCATGAATTTTTGATCTCAGTGTTATGGTTGTTTGGGTTTCTCACCTTCCAGTATACAGTGGTACCTCGAGTTTCAGCCATAATTTGTTTCAGAAGGCTGTTTGCATGCCATTACCAAAAGAGTCTGTTTACATAAGAAATAATGTAAATTAGATTAGTCCATTTCAGACCCCCAAAAATACACTTACAAAAGCACTTACAAAAATACATTTACATAACTGCTCGAGTTGGGAGGTGTTTGAAACTTGAGGCACCACTGTATAAAAAATCTGACTCCTCCATAAAATCTGCCATTGGTGGTAGGATTTTTATTGTAGTCCATGTGGCTTGAACACTGAATACAACATACAAAGTTTTTTGTAATGCAAAATGTTGGAGGCTTGCTGGGCCAGGACAGTACTGACGAGCCTCCAACATTTTGCATTACAAAAACTTTTTCTAGTTTCATAAACTGTGCCTACCACCTTCTCCTTATCAGCTCTTCCTTTTAATGGCTTTAACAGTTAGCAATTAGAACCATACAGCTACTACAGCACAGGTATGAAGGACAGAGACAACAGAAAATTAACTGGGTGAAAAATGGTTAGTCTCTATTACTGGTATACAGCCTCTCCTCACTTAGTGATGTACATACTTGTTTACTAACGACTCAGACTTACGACAGGCTCTCTGACCAGTATGCATACCTAAATAATGTATATTAAAGCTGACTTCCTCTATTCTGTTTATTACAGTATACAGTACACTACTATATAAACATTTAAAAATATACTAAAAATGTTATAAATGGTGCAAAAGTGGCATTAAAAAATATCAAAGATGGTTGACACAAACCCACAACCATTATAGTATGCTCCTCACTTAGCGACGAATTTGTTTACCAACATGATCTTAGGAACAGAACTCAGTCATTAAGTGAGGATTGACTGTAATAAGAGCTTTACTTATAGGCTGTTATTCCTAGAGTGGCTCATGGAACCCTCCACGGAAAACAGCTTTTCATGTTTCAAAATTTTAGATTATGCTGCCTATTAACGTTTGGGAAGAACAGTGGCTGCACAGTACAGGATGGACAGGGATGCTGCAGCTGGGAGAGTCATTGAAAATTTGATGTTCATACACTTCTGGCAAAGTAGTTATTGAATGAGTGATAGTAAATGTGCTTCCTGCTTTGGGTCATCCTACCTTGGTGGTAAACAACTGATGTGGTAAAATATAAATTATTTGTTGGTTAAGAAGGACACCGAAGTTACAGGCATGACTAGACTCCATAGTGCTATCTTTTTTTCTATGAACTGTAGCATCCATAATTAGTGACACCACAATGTTTCACTTAGTACTGGCACAAGAAAACTAGGGTTTAATTGGGAAATTTATACCTAATTCACACACCTCTGCCCCCTCCCCTTTCTTGACTCATAGCTACACCTAGATTTTATAATTGAGTTTTCATTTACTTCCTTGTCCACAGAATGCAATGCATACAGTAATTTTACTGTCAAGTCACTAACCTCACTCTTTCACTAGGGAACATGTTGAATGCAATGAACCCATAGAAGTGGTGAGCTACAAAATTGGTGTATGCAAAGTTTCCCCCACTGGGAAGGATTGCCGCACAGAGTTCCAACGCCTCTCCTTTAATGGCAAGACATCAGTAGTGCTGTGCCGCCCCCACACCGGCCGTATGCACCAGATTCGTGTCCACCTTCAATACTTGGGTAAATGATTTAATGTAGCAGTGCAGTGCTATTTTCATAATGTGCCAAACCCACATGGATCATATACTTTACATTAATTTAATGTATCATTTGCATTTGTATTACAAAGCTTATTTTGTTTCTTCCTATCATATTAATAGTAATAAAATTTATGGATTATTTTGCTAATAGAGATTAGAAATAGCTTCTTCATATTTCAGATGGTATTTTTAAATTTTTCTTGATGTAACAGGTTACCCAATTGTCAACGACCCTTTGTACAACCACACAGTATTTGGGCCCAATAAAGCAAAGGGTGGCATAATTGGTAAGACTGATGAACAGCTGATTCAAGACCTTATCAAGATTCACAATGCTGAAAACTGGCTAGGAATGGACGGTGATGCTGAATATTCCATGTTCAAGGGACGCGAGAAGACAGACAACGAAGAGGAAGGTTAACTAACATTCGCTCTTCATAAATTTTATTCCCAATTACAACATTAATATACATTACTGTATTTTAAATGTTGAGTTGAAAGAAATGCCAGAAGATGAAAGAATATTTTTATAGACATGTGAAGTGCTAAACCCATAATAGTCATGAACATCTAGAGTTCTGACCATTAACCTGTCATCTAGTCTAACAAACTAATATCATTTGTCCTATATCATAGGTCATATGCTTATTTATCCTCTTTTTTTCTCCAAACAAGTATTGCCAATTACTAAACCCCTTTCTATACATAATTCAATTAAGGGCCTCTATTTCCATATACCCCTGGCACTCCAAACTTACACCATCTACAACAAATTCACCTAATTTAGTATACATGTACTTAGGTGTTGACAACAATTATTCTCTCATTTGACTCAAAACTTCCTAAACATTCATTCATTTAACATCTCCCAAAATCTTTATTCCTTCTATACTTCTCTCACTCCCAGGTGCAAAAACACTTGCTATAACCCACTTTTAATATCCCATCTTGATTTTAATCCACATAATTCTTGAATTTATGTACTTATCCTCTCTTTTCTTTTCATATCTGATTATTTAATATTACTGGTACTCATATTTTAGCTCATATTCTCTTAGATACACTTAGTAGGGTAGACTTGTGTGATACATGAAAACACAAATATTTTTTAACAAAAACTCAGGGGTTGCCCTATACACGAATCTGGGCTGTACTTGACTACATGATATGCCTTTCCTATAATAAAACATTATTAAGAGAGCACCAAAAGATTGCAACAAAGTACTGTAAAAATAACATTATTTAATAAAATTATCAACATTATATTAAATAAATAAATGGGTCCAATTGATAGGACATTTATTGAAGCTACGTTTTGTTCACCAGGATCTTTCCCAAGTTACCATATTTTCCAACATACATATATATAAGGCATGCTTTTTTTCCCAACCCACAAAAAAATCTTAAAAAATCACCTTGTGCTTTATATGTTCAAGGTCAGGACCAATTTTAAGCTTTTTGTTATACTAGTACAAGTATATATGTACATATCCTAGCAAATGCATTACAATATATTGAATACACGCACTTAAATTCACATTTTACTGTAGTGAGAAAACTCTATAGTTAAATTATCAAAGCTCTATAGCTATACTAAAATTCTTTGACTATCATATTTATGATATAAATACAAAAGTCTCATTTATCACAGTAGGATCACAGCGTAATACTCCGAGCCCTAAAGAGAAATCCCCAGTGTCCAACAACTCTCCCCGTGTAACTTCCCCCCCAGCCCTCATCGCTCCTACTGGTTACCAGTCACCAAAGGCCATTGGTCTCTCAGCGGTGGAGATGCAGCCATCAATGGTTGGGGCAGAAGCTGCACCTCCAAAGACACTCAATGGTGAGGTGCAAACCTGGAATTTGTTTTCAAAAAGTGTTGAGAAAGCAGGTATAATAATACTGTATATTCAGACAAAACACTGTCATTAATACCATTTTTATAGGAAAAATTGTTTTTTGAAATCTAAAGGCTATCCAATTTTATAATTAAATAAATCTTTTAATTTTAACCTGTTTTGAGAACATTTTAGTATAAAATAAAACTTCCTATGAAACCCACTACTTTGCGTCTATCTTAAACTTCTTTTGTGTTTCATCATTTATGCCATGCATCACTTATGAGATTAAATATTAATTTAGCCTTTTCACTGTCTCACCTCCCAAACTTAAAAGTGCTGACTGTCAGGATTCTTCAAAAAAAAAAAAAAAATATTTTCTGTAGAATCTGTTTCTCAAGGTAGTGTCGCCAAAAATGTAAAACTTGATGGAAAACTCGTGGAATTGCACAGGCACAAAGGTGGCAGTCTAGGTGCAATATATACATAGGGAATGTCACCCACTGTGTCCTGTTTTAAATCGGTTCCACTGCTTGCAACCCAGTTTCTAGCTATTTTGCTTGTATGTTATCCATTCCATTGAGTGACCACAAGAAACTGCCCCTTCAACTATCAGAACTACCCTATGAAGTGCATGCAAGTCAATAATTTGGTCAGTTTTACACAAAATTCAACAACTTCCAATTTAAAAATAAACACTAGGCATTCTAGCCACTAATCTTTCCACTGTTCATTAATGCTGGCTTTAGGCCTCTCCTTTATAACATTTGCTATCCATTTTGAATCTATCAT
>NC_091321.1:19274741-19279741 GCF_038502225.1 Cherax quadricarinatus
TCCTGTCTTCCAATGCATTATGACTGATAGAACCTCACGTTCCTCGTCTTTCCATTTCCCATTACCTGAGCTTCCTTCGGCTCCATGAAGCCAGCAGATCATCAATGTCCTCCTCTTTTCCTCTTCCCATTCTCTTTCCCTCCAGTTATTCTTGTCTTTTTATACATTTCCTTTGCAGCCTCTCTTAACACATCCCTCCCCTATCTCCAGAGAGCATCTCTGCTAGTGTTTTTTTTATCTGTTCCTTCTTCTTCCTTCATTTGTTACCACCTCTGATATCCTCCCTCTTATTTCCTCTATGGTCTTTATCAGCCCTTCAATTTCATCTTCCAGCTTTAGAGCTTTGTCTTTTGCCATATTAGTCTTATTAACCTGTACTGTATCCTCTTCCTCTGCTTTTTTGCATGTTATCAAAGTTTCCTTCCAAAGGTCAGCAAACTGCCCTTCAAGCTCCCCTCTCAGAGTCCCTCCTCCATGGTCTCCCTCATTCCTTTAAGTTCCTCC
This sequence comes from Cherax quadricarinatus, assembly GCF_038502225.1. Taxonomy (NCBI): domain Eukaryota; kingdom Metazoa; phylum Arthropoda; class Malacostraca; order Decapoda; family Parastacidae; genus Cherax; species Cherax quadricarinatus. The sequence continues at coordinate 19,275,246 of NC_091321.1, forward strand.
TCCAGCATTAGGGGCCCCTTTTCTGCCATTTTAGCCTTATCTGCCTCTTCCTTTTTCTTTTTGAATATAATAATAATTGCCTGTTCCTTTATCCCGGCGCATGCTGCTTCGATTTCCCTTCTAAGGGAATGAGCCTCCCTATGTCCTCCTCCCTTAGTTGGTTCTCCAGGTTATCTATTATAGCTCATAGCTGGTACCATTCTTTGCCTCCCCCTCTGTGTGTGTATACTTGCCTAACTGTGGCTGCAGGGGTCGAGACTCAGCTCCTGGCCCCACCTCTTCACTGACTGCTACTGGGTCCTCCCTCTCCCTGCTCCACGAGCTTTATCATACTTCGTCTTAAAACTATGTATGGTTCCTGCCTCCACTACATCGCTTGCCAGACTATTCCACTTCATAAAAACTCTGTGGCTGAAGAAATACTTCCTAACATCCCAGTGACTCGTCTGAGTCTTCAGTTTCCAATTGTGACCCCTTGTTTCTGTGTCCCATCTCTGGAACATCCTGTCTCTGTCGACCTTGTCTATTCCACGCAGTATTTTGTATGTCGTTATCATGTTTCCCCTGACCCTCCTGTCCTCCAGTGTCGTCAGGCCGATTTCCCTCAACCTTTTTTCGTAAAACATTTCCCTGAGCTCCGGAACTAGCCTTGTTGCAAACCTGTGTGTGTGTGTGTGTGCTCACCTAATTGTGGTTGCATGGGTCGAGACTCGGCTCCTGGCCCCGCCTCTGCACCGAGTGCTACTAGGTCCTCTCTCTCCCTGCTCCATGAGCTTTATCATACCTCATCTTAAATCTATGTATGGTTCCTGCCTCCACTACCTCACTTGCCAGACTATTCCACTTCCTGACTACTCTATGACTGAAGAAATACTTCCTAACATCCCCATGACTCATCTGAGTCTTCAACTTCCAAGTGTGACCCCTTGTTTGTTTGTTTGTTTGTTTGTTTGTGTGTGTGTGTGTGTGTGTGTGTGTGTGTGTGTACTCACCTAGTTGTACTCACCTAGTTGAGGTTGCAGAGGTTGAGTCCAAGCTCCTGGCCCCGCCTCTTCACTGGTCGCTACTAGGTCACTCTCCCTGAACCATGAGCTTTATCATACCTCTGCTTAAAGCTATGTATGGATCCTGCCTCCACTACATCACTTCCCAAACTATTCCACTTCCTGACTACTCTGTGGCTGAAGAAATACTTCCTAACATCCCTTTGATTCATCTGTGTCTTCAGCTTCCAACTGTGTCCCTGTGTTGCTGTGTCCAGTCTCTGGAACATCCTGTCTTTGTCCACCTTGTCAATTCCTCTCAGTATTTTGTAAGTTGTTATCATGTCTTCCCTATCTCTCCTGTCCTCCAGTGTCGTCAGGTTGATTTCCCTTAACCTCTCCTCATAGGACATACCTCTTAACTCTGGGACTAGTCTTGTTGCAAACCTTTGCACTTTCTCTAGTTTCTTTACATGCTTGGCTAGGTGTGGGTTCCAAACTGGTGCCGCATACTCCAATATGGGCCTAACGTACATGGTGTACATGGTCCTGAACGATTCCTTATTAAGATGTCGGAATGCTGTTTTGAGGTTTGCCAGGCGCCCATATGCTGCAGCAGTTATTTGGTTGATGTGCACTTCAGGAGATGTGCCTGGTGTTATACTCACCCCAAGATCTTTTTCCTTGAGTGATGTTTGTAGTCTCTGGCCCCCTAGACTGTACTCCATCTGCAGTCTTCTTTGCCCTTCCCCAATCCTCATGACTTTGCACTTGGTGGGACTGAACTCCAGGACCCAGTTGCTGGACCAAGTCTGCAGCCTGTCCAGATCCCTTTGTATTTCTGCCTGGTCTTTGATCGAATGAATTCTTCTCATCAACTTCACGTCATCTGCAAACAGGGACACCTCGGAGTTTATTCCTTCTGTCATGTCGTTTACAAATACCAGAAACAGCACTGGTCCTAGGGCTGACCCCTGTGGGACCCTGCTGGTCACAGGTGCCCACTCTGACACCTCGTCACGTACCATTACTCGCTGCTGTCTTCCTGACAAGTATTCCCTGATCCATTGCAGTGCCTTCCCTGTTATCCCTGCTTGGTCCTCCAGTTTTTTGCACTAATCTCTTGTGTGGTACTGTGTCAAATGCCTTCTTGCAGTCCAAGAAAATACAATCCACCCACCCCTCTCTCTCTTGTCTTACTGCTGACACCATGTCATAGAACTCCAGTAGGTTTGTAACACAGGATTTCCCGTCTCTGAAACCATGTTGGCTGCTGGTGATGAGATCATTCCTTTCTAGATGATCCACCATTCTTCTCCTGACAATCTTTTCCATGATTTTGCATGCTATACATGTCAGTGACACTGGTCTGTAGTTTAGTGCTTCATGTCTGTCTTCTTTTTTAAAGATTGTGGTCACATTTGCTGTATTCCATGCCTCAGGCAATCTCCCTGTTTCGATAGATGTATTGAATATTGTTGTTAGGGGTACACATAGTGCCTCTGCTCCCTCTCTCAGGACCCATGGAGAGATGTTATCTGGCCCCATTGCCTTTGAGGTACCTAGCTCACTCAGAAGCCTCTTCACTTCTTCCTCGGTTGTGTGTACTGTGTCCAGCACATGGTGGTGTACCCCACCTCTCTGTCTTTCTGGAGCCCCTTCTGTCTCCTCTGTGAACACTTCTTTGAATCTCTTGAGTTCCTCACATACTTCACTGTCATTTCTTGTCTCTCCTCCTTCCTTCCTTAGCCTGATTACCTGGTCCTTGACGGTTGTTTTCTTCCTGATGTGGCTGTATAACAGCTTCGGGTCAGATTTGGCTTTTGCTGCTATGTCGTTTTCATATTGACGTTGGGCCTCCCTTCTTATTTGTGCATATTCGTTTCTGGCTCTACGACTGCTCTCCTTATTCTCCTGGGCCCTTTGCCTTCTATATTTCTTCCATTCCCTGGCACACTTGGTTTTTGCCTCCTTGCATCTTTGGGTGAACCATGGGCTCATCCTGGCTTTTTCATTATTCCTGTTACCCTTGGGTACAAACCTCTTCTCAGCCTCCTTGCACATTGTTGCTACATATTCCATCACCTCATTAACTGGCTTACCTGCCAGTTCTCTGTCCCACTGAACCTCATTCAGGAAGTTCCTCATTCCTGTGTAGTCCCCTTTCCTGTAGTTTGGTTTCATTTTTCCTGGCCTTCCTGCTTCCCCCTCCACTTGTAGCTCTACTGTGCATTCGAAGCTCAAAACCACATGATAGCTGGCCCCAAGGGGTCTTTCATATGTGATGTCCTCAACATCTGCACTACTCAAGGTGAATACTAAGTCCAGTCTTGCTGGTTCATCCTCTCCTCTCTCTCTCTTGTAGTGTCCCTTACGTGTTGGTACATGAAGTTTTCCAGTACCACCTCCATCATTTTAGCCCTCCATGTATCTTGGCCCCCATGTGGCTCCAAGTTCTCCCATTTGATCTCCTTGTGGTTAAAGTCGCCCATGATCAGGAGCTTTGCCCTGCATGCATGAGCTCTTCTGGCCACTGCAGCAAGTGTGTCAACCATTGCTCTATTGCTCTCGTCATACTCTTGCCTTGGCCTCCTGCTGTTCTGTGGTGGGTTATACATCACTGCAATTATCACCTTGGGACCTCCAGAGTGAAGCGTTCCCGCTATGCAATCACTTTCTTCTCCTCTGTCTCCTCTCTCCAGCTCATCAAAATTCCATCAGTGTTTGATCAGCAATGCCACTCCTCCACCCCCCCCCTGTTCCTTCTGTCTTTCCTCAGGATCTGGTATCCAGTTGGAAAGATGGCATCTGTTATCATACCTGTAAGCTTGGCTTCTGTGATCGCTATGATGTCTGGTGATGCCTCTTTGACTCTTTCGTGCCACTCCTCCCACTTGTTTGTTATTCCATCAGCGTTTGTGTACCATACCTTCAGTTTCCTTTCCAACACTGTGGTTTGGGGGGCCTGTGGGGGTGGGAGACCTGGTAGCATACTGTGGGATTCAATGGTTGGGGGTTGGGTGGAAGCTGTGGGTATGGATTGTATTGTGTGTTGGGATGGTGTGATAGGTTGTGGGGTTCTGAGGATAGTTGTGTGTGTGCTTGCCCTTGCTGCTCTGTTCTGCTCTGACTGACCTCTGCTGGTTCCATCCTTGTTTCCTTTCCTATCTCCTTTCGCTTTTTTGTCCTCTCCCTCAGCTGCTGTCTCTCTGTGTTCTGTCTCTGTCTAGGAACACCTTCTTGTACTCTTCCGAGCTTTTCAACCGTGGTTTCTCTTGGAGGATCCTGTTCTGCACTGTTTCTGTCCTGAGAATCAGCTTGATCGGTCGGTTTCTCCCCTTCAAGTACCCCCCTATTCTCTGAAAATTTACAATCTCGTCCATGTCTTCTCCCCCTATTTCCGTGATGATTTTCTCAATCTCCTTTCTTTCTTCCTGCCGTCTTTCAGTGTGTGTCCTTTCCTCTCTCTCCTGAAGCCCATGGATAAACACTGATTTTGCCCTTTCCTCCTCC
>NC_091321.1:19284741-19527241 GCF_038502225.1 Cherax quadricarinatus
CACTCCCAGGTGTCCATACTGGATGTCCATACCAAACCCAGGTGTCCATACTGGGTGTCCATACTAAACACTCCCAGGTGTCCATACTGGGTGTCCATACTAAACACTCCCAGGTGTCCATACTAAACACTCCCAGGTGTCCATACTGGGTGTCCATACTAAACACTCCCAGGTGTCCATACTAGGTGTCCATACTAAACACTCCCAGGTGTCCATACTGGGTGTCCATACTAAACACTCCAAGGTGTCCATACTAAACACTCCCAGGTGTCCATACTGGGTGTCCATACTAAACACTCCCAGGTGTCCATACTGGGTGTCCATACTAAACACTCCCAGGTGTCCATACTGGGTGTCCATACTAAACACTCCCAGGTGTCCATACTGGGTGTCCATACTAAACACTCCCAGGTGTCCATACTAGGTGTCCATATTAAACACTCCCAGGTGTCCATACTGGGTGTCCATACTAAACACTCCCAGGAGTCCATACTGGGTGTCCATACTAAACACTCCAAGGTGTCCATACTAAACACTCCCAGGTGTCCATACTGGGTGTCCATACTAAACACTCCCATGTGTCCATACTGGGTGTCCATACTAAACACTCCCAGGTGTCCATACTAAACACTCCCAGGCGTCTATACTAGGTGTCCATACTAAACACTCCCAGGTGTCCATACTAAACACTTCCAGGCGTCCATACTAAACACTCCCAGGTGTCCATACTAAGCACTCCCAGGCATCCATACTAGGTGTCCATACTAAACACTCCCAGGTGTCCATACTAAACACTCCCGTGTCCATACTAGGTGTCCATACTAAACACTCCCAGGTGTCCATTCTAGGTGTCCATACTAAACACTCCCAGGTGTCCATTCTAGGTGTCCATACTAAACACTCCCAGGTGTCCATACTAGGTGTCCATACTAAACATTCCCAGGTGTCCATACTAAACACTCCCAGGAGTCCATACTAGGTGTCCATACTAAACACTCCCAGGTGTCCATTCTAGGTGTCCATACTAAACACTCCCAGGTGTCCATACTAGGTGACCATACTAAACACTCCCAGGCGTCCATACTAGGTGTCCATACTTAACATTCCCAGGTGTCCATACTAAACACTCCCAGGAGTCCATACTAGGCGTCCATACTAAACACTCTCAGGCATCCATACTAAACACTCCCAGGTGTCCATACTAGGTGTCCATACTAAACACTCTCAGGTGTCCATACTTAACACTCCCAGGTATCCATACTAGGTGTCCATACTGAACACTCCCAGGTGTCCATACTAAACACTGCCAGGCGTCCATACTAGGTGTCCATACTAAACACTCCCTGGTGTTCATACTGAACACTCCCAGGTGTCTATACTAAACACTCCCAGGTGTCCATACTAAACACTCCCAGGCGTCCAAACTAAACACTCCCAGGTGTCCATACTAAACATTCCCAGGCGTCCATACTAAACACTCCCAGGCGTCCATACCAAACACTCCCAGGTGTCCATACTAAACACTCCCAGGCGTCCATACTAAACAGTCCCAGGTGTCCATACTAAACACTCCCAGGTGTCCATACTAAACAGTCCCAGGTGTCCATACGAAACACTCCCAGGAGTCCATACTAAACAGTCCTAGGTGTCCATACTAAACACTCCCAGGTGTCCATACTAAACAGTCCTAGGTGTCCATACTAAACAGTCCCAGGTGTCCATACTAAACACTCCCAGGTGTCCATACTAAACAGTCCCAGGTGTCCATACGAAACACTCCCAGGAGTCCATATTAAACAGTCCCAGGCGTCCATACTAAACACTGATAAATTAGACACATGTGCAACTCTTGGGTATCTTCACTGAGGAAATGTTTCGCCACACAGTGGCTTCATCAGTCCAATTTATCAACGTGTCGGTTCTCTGAACCATTCATCTACAATACTAAACACTCCCAGGCGTCCATACTAAACACTCCCAGGATTCCATACTAAACTCCCAGGCGTCCATGCGCCAAGGTGTGGACGCCTCACTATGCCCTGGACGATGACAACAATATAACCCTAGTTATTTGTGGGATAACTTACCGTTGTACTGTCTTGCTCACTGGGTACATCATTGTTCCACTGTCGTACTGTCTTGCTCACTGGGTACATTATTGTTCCACCGTTGTACTGTCTTGCCCACTGGGTACATCATTGTTCCACCGTCGTACTGTCTTGCTCACTGGGAACATCACTGTTCCACCGTCGTACTGTCTTGCTCACTGGGGACATCATTGTTCCACCGTCGTACTGTCTTGCTCACTGGGGACATCATTGTTCCACCGTCGTACTGTCTTGCTCACCGGGGACATCACTGTTCCACCGTCGTACTGTCTTGCTCACTGGGGGACATCATTGTTCCACCGTCGTACTGTCTTGCTCACCGGGGACATCATTGTTCCACCGTCGTACTGTCTTGCTCACCGGGGACATCATTGTTCCACCGTCGTACTGTCTTGCTCACTGGGGCCATCATTGTTCCACCGTCGTACTGTCTTGCTCACTGGGGCCATCATTGTTCCACCGTCGTACTGTCTTGCTCACCGGGGACATCATTGTTCCACCGTCGTACTGTCTTGCTCACTGGGGCCATCATTGTTCCACCGTCGTACTGTCTTGCTCACTGGGGGACATCATTGTTCCACCGTCGTACTGTCTTGCTCACTGGGGGACATCATTGTTCCACCGTCGTACTGTCTTGCTCACCGGGGCCATCATTGTTCCACCGTCGTACTGTCTTGCTCACCGGGGACATCATTGTTCCACCGTCGTACTGTCTTGCTCACCGGGGACATCATTGTTCCACCGTCGTACTGTCTTGCTCACTGGGGACATCATTGTTCCACCGTCGTACTGTCTTGCTCACTGGGGACATCATTGTTCCACCGTCGTACTGTCTTGCTCACTGGGGACATCATTGTTCCACCGTCGTACTGTCTTGCTCACCGGGGACATCATTGTTCCACCGTCGTACTGTCTTGCTCACTGGGGACATCATTGTTCCACCGTCGTACTGTCTTGCTCACTGGGGACATCATTGTTCCACCGTCGTACTGTCTTGCTCACTGGGGACATCATTGTTCCACCGTCGTACTGTCTTGCTCACTGGGGACATCATTGTTCCACCGTCGTACTGTCTTGCTCACTGGGGACATCATTGTTCCACCGTCGTACTGTCTTGCTCACTGGGGACATCATTGTTCCACCGTCGTACTGTCTTGCTCACTGGGGACATCATTGTTCCACCGTCGTACTGTCTTGCTCACTGGGGACATCATTGTTCCACCGTCGTACTGTCTTGCTCACTGGGGACATCATTGTTCCACCGTCGTACTGTCTTGCTCACTGGGGACATCATTGTTCCACCGTCGTACTGTCTTGCTCACTGGGGACATCATTGTTCCACCGTCGTACTGTCTTGCTCACTGGGGACATCATTGTTCCACCGTCGTACTGTCTTGCTCACTGGGGACATCATTGTTCCAGGGGCCATACACAAACTCATTTTTTGAATCACGAAAATTTATTTAACAATTAACAGCAACCGGTCACTTACACCTCATACAAACTTTTAACCTTTGACAATGGTTTTATATTATGTATTAATGAACCTAGAGTAACCCAAGCCGGTCAGACAGCGACTACTGATGGTTCTTGCGTAATATAGCTATGTAGTTTTATTTTTTATATGGGTATATATGCAAGGAATTCGCAAGAGCAGGCGAAATATACACAAACACTGATCTCTGGCTGAAGGAGACTCGTATATTTCGCCTGCTCTTGCGAATTTCTTGCATTGTTAATATCTCTAGTAAGGCTGATGCATGAAGGAGATGAGATGAAAAGCTGTAAGCCTTCTCCCTGAAAGCTGGCTGCCTTGGATCAAAGTCTAGCGCAAGCTGGACTCCAAGGTATTGGTCCAGTGTGGGTAGATTGGTAAAGCACTGCGTACCTTGTTCCAAGGTTCGTAGGTTCGAGTCTCCTTCAGCCAGAGATCAGTGTTTGTGTATATTTCGCCTGCTCTTGCGATTTCCTTGCATTGTTAATATCTCTAGTAAGGATCACTTGGACAACGAAATATGGATCCCAGGTTACAACCTATACAGATGCGACAGAGTGAACAGGCAAAAGGAGGGGGGGGGGGTGGCCTGTACATTGCAGAGTTACTGGTGTGCACAGAACTGCTGAATGCCTCAAATGATGTAGTGGAAGTTTTAGCAGTAAAGATCGAGAACGAAAACCTTTTCATTGTGGTAGTCTACAAGCCTCCGGATGCAACATCCCAGCAATTCCAGGAACAGCTGTTAAAAATTGACCACTGTCTGGAAAATCTGCCAGCTCCTGCACCCAACATCTTGCTCCTGGGGGATTTCAATTTAAGGCACCTAAAATGGAGGAATATAGCAAATAATATTGTTGCAGTAATAACACCAGGAGGCAGCTCTGATGAAAACTCACACTCACACGAGCTTTTAAATCTCTGCACAAAATTCAATTTAAACCAGCAAATAATAGAGCCTACTAGACTGGAGAATACACTAGACCTCATCTTCACTAACAATGATGATCTGACACGAAATGTCACCATATCAAAAACAATATACTCAGATCACAACATAATTGAGGTTCAGACATGTATGCACGGAGCCCCAGACCGACATAATGAGTGTGGAAAATTTTATAGGGGTGATTACCTTTATGTACCTCAACATTATATACATACAAGTTATCTCATTGGGAGACAACCCTATATTGTTTACCGTAGTCGCCCCATGTAGATATGTGAGAAAACTTCACCACCCCTGGTCACTGGAGGTGGGCCTTCGACCTCACAATCTTATCCATATCTATCCGAGACCAGTATAGATTGGATAGCACCCACAAGTACGGTGCTACTAATTAATTGTGGACTGTATAGATTATATTAGTGTAACTGAATGAAAGGGGAAGGGGGTAGGTTACACATGGATATATCCATCAAAGAAAAACATTTGTATATAATCCCACCACTTACCAGATATTCTCTGGGGGTCACTTGATGTAGCTGGATCACCCATAACCTATCCAATTACAACATACCTAACTGGCCAGTATCAGTCTGCTATAACTAGAAGGGTTACTTAACTGTGGGTGATTGATACTCCTTATTTCCTCCATTCACCATCTCATTTCGATGTCCTGCTACACCGACATGGTTCTTATTCCAGCAGGACGAGGTATCCGTTGGTTTGTCCCGGTTTAGAAGTCGTGACTCAATAAACTTCACTTTCCTCGTGACGGGAACAATGTGGTCTAGCGTGTTCACTCAGAGCAAGGCGACTTATTTCACCTCACGCATTCTCTTAACTTAGCGTTATTATCATTAATTACATTACAATTCACAAGACGATTTAATGTCTCATAATTATTATACACATTAGAGATCACTCCATTAAGATCTGAGACCGATGAGTGATGATTAAACCAAGGGTAATGGTTTAAACCATGGACACAGTCCATGGCGACGCGCCAGTCCCCCGGTCCTACCCTTATTCACTCATTTTACCACTCTATTACGGTGGTCCCGTAAATCACGTTCCCTCACTCTCCACCAGGAATAGTTACGACACTTCCTATTATGAAATGAGGCCTATATTAATCCTTAGGCCGCCATGAACGCCAATTTCCTGATCCCATGTTTCACAGCTTCCTCACTACATTCAAAACACTGCCGCTCCCTCGTGCCCCAGGTCGACCTATACCCCCGCACATCTGCGCAGGCACAGCGGGAACCCAGTTGGTTCCATTCAAAATACAAATACATTTTGACCCAAATCAACACATTAAACACTTATTAGGCACTATAGCTTCGGAAATTAAATAATTTCCACACTGCGGCCGGGCGGAAGTCGTTGTTAGACGACTTAAATTGCGTCTTCCTCCAGGAGACGATTCCAGCCCTCTCTGGATTGCGCTGCTGTTTTCCTAGTGGGTCTTACTACAATTTCTTCTTGCATTACTCGGTCAGTGTCTTCAAAATCACTCGTGTCACTTTCCCTTAGATTTCCATCTGCACTGGATTGAACACCATTTAATTCTAAGGGAATTAATTTATTAATGGTACACAAACTTTCCTGACCATGACACAACACTTTGACGTTTCTGACAACACCTTGTGCATCTGGGTATAATGTAACTACCTTGCCCAGAGGCCACAATGTTCGATGTTGTTCAGTATCAATTAACACAATGTCACCTGGTTGAATGTTCTGTCGGTTTACTGCCTCTGGCGCACCATAAAATTGTTCACGTAGTGTAAGAAGATATTCTTTATGCCACACATTGGACCAATGAGTAATTACCTTATTTAACATCTTGAACTTATCACTCAACACAGCCACGTTATTGTAATCCTCATCACTTCCCTCGGGATTATCTCTATAGATAGGTGCAGCTTCTAACCTTCATCCGCATATTAGGTGAGAGGGAGTCAGGATCTCTGCGTCAGGAGTGTCGCTCATGTATGACAGAGGGCGATTGTTTACCCGATTCTCTGCCTCCACCAACACTGCACGGAATTCCTCCAAATTAATTCTCTTCCTGTGTAGCACCTTACGAAGACATCTTTTCACTGTACCTATCATTCTTTGGTACAGTCCTCCCTGCCAAGGGGCTCTGGGAGTAATAAATTTCCAGACACACCCTCGCTGGGTCAACAAAGACTGTACATCATCACTCTTATTTAATTTCATCAAGTGTTGAGCACCCGCTACAAAATTGGTGGCATTATCTGATATCATCAATCTTGGACAGGATCTCCCAGCTGCAAATTTCCAGAACAGCTGTATGAACTGTTCTGCAGACAAGTCCTGAGCCACTTCTAGATGAACAGCCCTAGTAGCTGTACAAGTAAATAGACATACATACACCTTCAAGGGAACACCATCTGAAGTACCTGTTAAAATGATTGGCCCACTATAGTCCACTTCGGTCACATCAAATGGTTTTACCAACTGCACGCGTTCCTTGGGCAATGGTGGAGGACCTGGGTACATGTAGGTTCTGGCATCCACCCGGCGACATGTTACACACGACTTGATAACCCTTTTTACACTTTGCCGTCCTTGTGGAATCCAGAAGGTTTCCCGAATACAGTTTAAGGTATCCTGTACCCCACCGTGCATCACGTTATGGGCATTAAAGACAATCAAGGTTGTCAGGTGATGAGTTTTGGGCAGCAAGATAGGGTGCTTAGCATATTCCCCCAGTTCAGCATTTTGTAACCTGCCTCTGCACCTAATTACATCATCCTCTAAATACAGCCCCAGCTTTTCTATTATTGAGCCTTTCACAATTTTTCCGTCCATCATTAATTTAATCTCATCCCTGTAGGTTTCTTCTTGTACCCTCTGTAGCCAGGATTTCAGGGGATGGGGAAAATTATATGAGATATTCATCTTACCTATAAATATAAACACTAACCTTGTCACGCTAATCAGCTTGGGTAAGGAAGAATACCTATTCATTATTCATGTCAATGGCTAAGGAGGGACTACTGACTGGAGCGGTGCTCACTGTAATTTCGACAGGAGCAATATGTGCCTTTTGCACCGGCCAGTTAATTTTGTCCACCAGCCAACTTGGCCCTTTAAACCACGATAAAGCACTCACAAATTTTTCATAAGTCAAGGCTCGGGACAAGAAGTCAGCCAGATTCTCGTCACCAGGAATGTGATTAAAAGTTAACATATGCTGACCCAAACTGTTATATTTCTCCTGCATTTGACTGATTTCAGCGACTCTGTTTTGTACATACACAATCTTACTGTTACCATTACGAATCCATTGTAAGGATACCTCGTTATCAGACCAAATTACGGTGTCGCTGATATTTATCTCTCGCAATTTATTTCTTATATAATTGGCTAATTTGACACCTACATAAATGGCCGTTAATTCCAACTGAGGTAAGGTACGTGATTTGATTGGAGCCACCTTAGCCTTAGACATAACAAGAGAAATGGCACTATTACATTGAAGGTAAGTGACTGCTCCATATGCTAATTTCGAAGCATCGCAAAAAATGTGGAGTACATTTTCTCCATCTTGACTGGCCACATTACGTGGGAACTCCAACACTGGTAATTTTACATATTCACCTATTAGTTCTTCCCACCTTTCAACAAATTCCTCAGGTAAGGTTTCATCCCAAGCACACTTAAGCTTCCATGCTTCTTGTATCAACAATTTTCCTCTTATGGTAAGTGGGGACAATAAGCCTAGTGGATCGAAGCATTTTGAAACTTCCGCAAGTAAGACTCTATTGGTTAATTTATTGGGCATGCTGTAGTTATTAGACTTTAACGATAACAAGTCTCTCTCTGTGTCCCAAGTCAGTCCCAGCACATTACTATATTTAGACACTTCAACTCCAGGGTTGTCTTTATTTATTTGAGCCCTTAAATTGGATGAATTACTGTTCCATTCCCTCAGGGGCATATTTGCACCTTGCATTATTTCATTAGCCCCTTCATATATGCTCATTAGTTCCTCTTCAGTAGACGTCACCCCCAGGAAATTGTCCACATAAAATTGTTTACCCATTACTCCACTCAGTGGACCACCCGTACGCTTAAGGTGTGCATTTATCGTTGCCTGGAGTAGGAACGGACTGGAGGTAGCACCAAACAATACACTCCTGAAGCGAAAAGTCTTCAGGGGACTAAGTGGGTCACTAGGATTCTCGGGCCATAAGAACCTAGTGCAATCCCGGTCAGCCTCCTGCAGACCCACTCTCAGGAAAGCTTTACTTATGTCTGCCGTAAAGGCATAATTATTAACCCTTAAGTTTAATAACATGTCTCCCAGTTTTTCCGTCAACGATGGACCTGTCATCAGTCATTCAAACTAGGTACATTTTTGTTACTCCTGGCACTACAATTAAACACAATCCTCAGAGGAGTGGTCTTAGAATCCTTCTTCACTCCGTGATGTGGCAAATAGTGACCATAAATCTGGGCTTGCTTGGGAGGTACCTCCTCTTTGAATTTATTATTTAACTGCTCATTAATTATATCATCGTAAGCAGTCAACAGTTCTGGTGTCTTGCTCAGTTCGTGGAGCTGAGCCTTTAATTGTCCATACGCCATCCAGTAATTAGTTGGTAGGTCTGGATGGTTCAGCTTCCACAGAAGTCTCACCCAGTATTGTCCAGATTCAAATTTAACATCCTTCTGGTATTGTTCTTGAGTAAAGGAATCATCTGGACTTTCTTCATTTACATTGATCCCTATGCTGTCCAATTCCCATAATTTATACACAGGTTCAACTTCATCTATTGAAGTATATTTATACTGGGGTGATATTTCATGAGTAACTGTATTTATGGCTTCCTCCAGTCATTCATTATCAGTACGAGGAAGCCTGCCATACATCACGTGACCTCCTGCGGTCCTTAGAAGGGTGACTCCGCATTTCTTTGTCATACCCTTTACAAAGGTGGCATAATGGTCACTACCAATCAAAATATCTATTGGCCCCACAGAATCATTATTTACACCAGAAGGTGCCAAATTTACCTTACTTGAAAGCCTTTCAGTAGCATTACTAAGCCCTATTGTAGATATTTTCTCTGGGAGCCTATCCACAATTACGGCATTAATATGTTTTCTCTCATTGCCCAGCCTGACAGTTACATAAACAGTGTCGTATGACTGGGCTTTCTTATTCGAGAGAAAGCCAGATAACTTGAGTATAGCAGGATCTCCCATTTGTACCTTCATCCCATTAAGGCAATTACGTTTTATGAAGGTACGTTGTGATCTCTGATCCAGTAATGCTGTTACAGTTTTGGATTTACGTCGTTTATCATTAATCACCACATCCAACACAGGTAAAGCTACCTCAGCTAGGCCATCATTACCGACCTTAGCTGCAATCTTTACGTTGGCTACTGTTGTGTCCGGGTTATTATCACTATCAGTACTATTGTTACCATCATTACGATTAGATCCGCCCTTACACATAGCTATGTGGTGTCTTCCCTTGTTACACTGGTAACAATGGTGCAAGTTAGCACGGCAATCCCTTACATTATGATTTCCTAGACACCTGATACATCTAGCAAGCTCTTCCAATCTTTCCACTTTAACATCCCATGAATTATAGGCATTACAGTTCTTAGAGAAATGAGTACCGTTGCAGAAGATACAATCTCTCCTTTCTTTGCCTGACCTCTTATCAACTGGGCTACCCTTATTGTGGTACTTCCTCCTCTTGCTTTGATGTGGAGAACCACTATTACTGGCCCCTGTCACTTGATATGTGCCTACGTAACCCCGTTTAGTAGGTGACTTATGATTATTGATATTGGGATAAAGTTTCCTTTTGTGGAACTTGACAGGTGCACTGGGGTCTGTAGACGTGGTATTCCTAGAGGTAATGGGTTGGCTGGTCTGCACTTGGACAATTAGCTCCTGCAGACCCACTCTTATTTCTTTCAACCCAAAGTAACCCTTGTGATATCTGTTAGATAGCCACTCTACTGTCTTGTGGTTCAATTTATTCTGAATCAAGGCACTCAACAACCACTCTGCTCCCTCCAGATCATATTTATTACTCAAGGTCTTAAGAGTGCTTTCTAGTTTGATCCTAAATTGCTGTAAGCTGTTGCGGTTGTGATCTGGAGTCTTCAAACTAGCCAAATTAGCTACTAGATCCAGCCTACTTTGCTCCGAGTTACCGTAAGTGACCTCCAACAAGTCAACTGCCTCACTATAGGAGTCATCTACATTTGGGAATGCTTGTATGAGAACATGCGCATCTCCCCTTACTTGTCCCTTTAAATAGCATAATTTGGTAACACTTGCAAGATCACTCCTATCATGTATGACTGCTTTAAAGATAGACCAAAACTCCTCCCAGTTTTCTCCTGGATTAAACACAGGCATGCATAATTCTGGGAGTTTTGGTAGACACCTCTGATTTTCCTTACTAGGTTGACCAACAACATTGTTTACACCCATTACCTTCTCTAAAGCCTTAGTTTTGCAGGACACAATGTTGCCCTCCACTTCATAATATTGATCCAGCAGCCGCTCCCTTTCAGCATCATCTGCACAATTCACCAGAAGATCGCTCTCACAGTCCTTATACCACAATTTATATGACTCATATCTACTTTCTAAGGCATCTAGGTGTAGCTTTAATTCATCAGGGTTTACTGTTTCTTGTCTCATTAACTCCATACACTTGTTGTATGATTTAGTAACATGACCCTTCCGAGCTTGTAGTGACGCTTTCTTTGCTTTGGCATCCATGGACTTGCCAGCCACACTAACTTCCTCGGACCCAGCCATGGTTAGGGAATTGATAATCACCAATTATACAACTTAAGTAGACACCTTGTGAGAGTAATTCTTGCACTTTACTCTTGTATAAATCCTAGCCCCCCATGTGCTAATAATTAATTGGGCTAATTGTCATCCACCACACAACCCACTTTCTTCAATCAGTCACTTAATTATTAAGTAATTAATTCAATTAATTTTTCACTGATTGCATCCGGTTCAGGAAGGACCAGCGGGCAGATGTGGAAAATTTTCTAGGGGTGATTACCTTTATGTACCTCAACATTATATACATACAAGTAATCTCATTGGGAGACAACCCTATATTGTTTACCGTAGTCACCCTGTGTAGATATGTGAGAAAACTTTACCACCCCTGGTCACTGGAGGTGGGCCTTCGACCTCCAAGGTTCGTAGGTTCGAGTCTCCTGCAGCCAGAGATCAGTGTTTGTGTATATTTCGCCTGCTCTTGCGAATTCCTTGCATTGTTAATATCTCTAGTAAGGCTGATGCATGCAGGGGATGAGATGAAAAGCTGTAAGCCTTCTCCCTGAAAACTGGTAGATTGGTAAAGCACTGCGTACCTTGTTCCAAGGTTCGTAGGTTCGAGTCTCCTTCAGCCAGAGATCAGTGTTTGTGTATATTTCGCCTGCTCTTGCGAATTCCTTGCATTGTTAATATCTCTAGTAAGGATCACTTGGACAACGAAATATGGATCCCAGGTTACAACCTATACAGATGCGACAGAGTGAACAGGCAAAAGGGAGGGGGGTTGGCCTGTACATTGCAGAGTTACTGGTGTGCACAGAACTGCTGAATGCCTCAAATGATGTAGTGGAAGTTTTAGCAGTAAAGATCGAGAACGAAAATCTAATCATTGTGGTAGTCTACAAGCCTCCAGATGCAACATCCCAGCAATTCCAGGAACAGCTGTTAAAAATTGACCACTGTCTGGAAAATCTGCCAGCTCCTGCACCCAACATCTTGCTCCTGGGGGATTTCAACTTAAGGCACCTAAAATGGAGGAATATAGCAAATAATATTGTTGCAGTAATAACACCAGGAGGCAGCTCTGATGAAAACTCACACTCACACGAGCTTTTAAATCTCTGCACAAAATTCAATTTAAATCAGCAAATAATAGAGCCTACTAGACTGGAGAATACACTAGACCTCATCTTCACTAACAATGATGATCTGATACGAAATGTCACCATATCAAAAACAATATACTCAGATCACAACATAATTGAGGTTCAGACATGTATGCACGGAGCCCCAGACCGACATAATGAGTGTGGAAAATTTTATAGGGGTGATTACCTTTATGTACCTCAACATTATATACATACAAGTAATCTTATTGGGAGACAACCCTATATTGCTTACCATAGTCATCCCGTGTAGATATGTGAGAAAACTTCACCACCCCTGGTCACTGGAGGTGGGCCTTCGACCTCACAATCTTATCCATATCTATCCGAGACCAGTATAGATTGAATAGCACCCACAAGTACGGCGCTACTAATTAATTGTGGACTGTATAGATTATATTAGTGTAACTGAATGAAGGGGGGGGGGGGGGTAGGTTACACATGGATATATCCATCAAAGAAAAACATTTGTATATAATCCCACCACTTACCAGATATTCTCTGGGGGTCACTTGATGTAGCTGGATCACCCATAGCCTATCCAATTACAACATACCTAACTGGCCAGTATCAGTCTGCTATAACTAGAAGGGTTACTTAACTGTGGGTGATTGATACTCCTTATTTCCTCCATTCACCATCTCATTTCGATGTCCTGCTACACCGACACGGTTCTTATTCCAGCAGGACGAGGTATCCATTGGTTTGTCCCGGTGATGTCCTCGTGATGGGAACAACGTGGTCTAGCGTGTTCACTCGGAGCAAGGCGACTTATTTCACTTCACGCATTCTCTTAACTTAGCGTTATTATCATTAATTACATTACAATTCACAAGACGATTTAATGTCTCATAATTATTATACACATTAGAGATCACTCCATTAAGATCTGAGACCAATGAGTGATGATTAAACCAAGGGTAATTTTCCCCGGGACACAGTCCATGGCGACACGACAGTCCCCCGGTCCTACCCTTATTCACTCATTTTACCACTCTATTACGGTGGTCCCGTAAATCACGTTCCCTCACTCTCCACCAGGAACAGTTACGACACTTCCTATTATGAAATGAGGCCTATATTAATCCTTAGGCCACCGTGAACGACAATTTCCTGATCCCATGTTTCACAGCTTCCTCACTACATTCAAAACACTGCCGCCCCCTCGTGCCCCACCTCGACCTATACCCCTGCAAATCTGCGCAGGCACAGCGGGAACCCAGTTGGTTTCATTCAAAATACAAATACAATTTGACCCAAATCAACACATTAAACACTTATTAGGCACTATAGCTTCAGAAATTAAATAATTTCCACAATGAGATTAGTCACGAGGGTGCATTCACCAAATTCAACTTCAATAACAAAAACATAAAGTGGGACCAAGTAAACCAAATCCTAACTGATATAAGCTGGGAAGATATACTAAGCAACACAGACCCCAACTTATGCCTAGAACAGATTAACTCGGTGGTGCTCGATGTATGCACAAGGCTTATTCCTCTAAGAAAAAGGAGGAGTGGATTTAAAATAGAAAGGGACAGGCGCTCCCTTTACAGGTGACAGAAAAGAATAACAGAGCGGCTAAAAGAGGTCAATATATCTGAAAGGCATAGGGAGACACTGGTCAGAGAAATAGCAAACATCGAACTTAAGCTAAAGGAATCTTATAGGAGTCAGGAATCGCGGGAAGAACTAAAAGCCATAAATGAAATCGAAAGAAACCCAAAGTATTTCTTCTCCTATGCCAAATTAAAGTCGAGAACAACGTCCAGTATTGGGCCCCTACTTAAACAAGATGGGTCCTACACAGATGACAGCAAGGAAATGAGTGAGCTACTCAAGTCCCAATATGACTCAGTTTTTAGCAAGCCGCTAACCAGACTGAGAGTCAAAGATCAAAATGAATTTTTTATGAGAGAGCCACAGAATTTGGTTAACACAAGCCTATCTGACGTTATCCTGACGCCAAATGACTTCGAACAGGCGATAAATGACATGGCCATGCACTCTGCCCCAGGGCCAGACTCATGGAACTCCGAGTTCATCAAGAACTGCAAGAAGCCCCTATCACGAGCTTTTACCATCCTATGGAGAGGGAGCATGGACATGGGGGTCGTCCCACAGTTACTAAAAACAACAGACATAGCCCCACTCCACAAAGGGGGCAGTAAAGCAATAGCAAAGAACTACAGACCGATAGCACTAACATCCGATATCATAAAAATCTTTGAAAGGGTCCTAAGAAGCAAGATCACCACCCATCTAGAAACCCATCAGTTACACAACCCAGGGAAACATGGGTTTAGAACAGGTCGCTCCTGTCTGTCTCAACTATTGGATCACTACGACAAGGTCCTAGATGCACTAGAAGACAAAAAGAATGCAGATGTAATATATACAGACTTTGCAAAAGCCTTCGACAAGTGTGACCATTGCGTAATAGCGCACAAAATGCGTGCTAAAGGAATAACGGGAAAAGTCGGTCGATGGATCTATAATTTCCTCACTAACAGAACACAGAGAGTAGTAGTCAACAGAGTAAAGTCCGAGGCAGCTACGGTGAAAAGCTCTGTTCCACAAGGCACAGTACTTGCTCCCATCTTGTTCCTCATCCTCATATCTGACATAGACAAGGATGTCAGCCACAGCACCGTGTCTTCCTTTGCAGATGACACCCGAATCTGCATGACAGTGTCTTCCATTGCAGACACTGCAAGGCTCCAGGTGGACATCAACCAAATCTTTCAGTGGGCTGCAGAAAACAATATGAAGTTTAACTATGAGAAATTTCAATTACTCAGATATGGCAAACACGAGGAAATTAAATCGTCATCAGAATACAAAACAAATTCTGACCACAAAATAGAGCGAAAAACCAACGTCAAAGACCTGGGAGTGATCATGTCGGAGGATCTCACCTTCAAGGACCATAACATTGTATCAGTCGCATCTGCTAGAAAAATGACAGGATGGATAATGAGAACCTTCAAAACTAGGGATGCTAAGCCCATGATGACACTCTTCAGGTCACTTGTTTTATCTAGGCTGGAATATTGCTGCACACTAACAGCACCACCTTTCAAGGCAGGTGAAATTGCTGACCTAGAAAATGTACAGAGAACCTTCATGGCGTGCATAACGGAGATAAAACACCTCAGTTACTGGGAGCGCTTGAGGTTCCTGAACCTGTATTCCCTGAAATGCTGGCGGGAGAGATACATGATTATATACACATGGAAAATCCTAGAGGGACTAGTACCGAACTTGCACACGAAAATCACTCACTACGAAAGCAAAAGACTTGGCAGACGATGCAACATCCCCCCAAAAGCAGGGGTGTCACTAGCACGTTAAGAGACCATACAATAAGTGTCAGGGGCCCGAGACTGTTCAACTGCCTCCCAGGATACATAAGGGGGATTACCAACAGACCCCTGGCAGTCTTCAAGCTGGCACTGGACAAGCACCTAAAGTCGGTTCCTGACCAGCCGGGCTGTGGCTCGTATGTTGGTTTGCATGCAGTCAACAGTAACAGCCTGGTTGATCAGGCTCTGATCCACCAGGAGGCCTGGTCACAGACCGGGCCGCGGGGGCATTGACCTCCGGAACTCTCTCCAGGTAAACTCCAGGTAAGGCTGATGCATGCAGGGGATGAGATGAAAAGCTGTAAGCCTTCTCCCTGAAAGCTGGCTGCCTTGGATCAAAGTCTAGCGCAAGCTGAACTCCAAGGTATTGGTCCAGTGTGGGCAGATTGGCAAAGCACTGCGTACCTTGTTCCAGGGTTCGTAGGTTCGAGTCTCCTTCATCCAGAAATCAGTGTATGGGTATTGTGGAAAATTGCATTTATCTGAATGTATCATTATATACATAACAGTAAATGAAAAGATAATTATTATTTATCAGTTAGACAAGTAGGAATTTGGGACACCTAGGTCGCAAAAAATGTCCCCCTTCGATACCTACCACTGTCATATCCACAAGTTACTCTGGACCTATTAATTAAATGAATTATACATCTCCAGGAATACTGGTAAATATATAAATTTGTGGACTGTATATTAAAAATAATAAATGATTATAGATACACATATACATAACAGAAGGAGAATATCTTAAAAATTGCTCACCAATTTAACTGGAGATTAAGTTGTATCATACTCAGAAAACCTCACTGTCTATACATGAAAATAACAACTGGCCAGGGTTATAACATAACAGACTTATCTGAGGTTCCTGGAGTTGTCCTGTCCTGTCGCCTGATATCTCAAGTTATGCAGGAATGCACATCCAACAATTTCGCCTCCTATTTGAGAGGTGTCAGCCCAATTTTAACCTCTAGAGCACGAAAATTCCTTCTCATTACACTAACGTTGTATCCAATTCAAATTAACAATGGCGACTCTCCTGCACAGATGCAAGCCTTTCGTTTTCTTTGATAAATATTATTAAGTACAGTATGGCCATCTATTTACATATAACTACTGTATTTCTGGAAAATATATACAGTATTTTCCACACTGCGGCCAGGCAGAGTTCATTGCTAAATGACTCAAATTGCTCATTTGGCAATGGTGGAGGACCTGGGTACATATAGGATCTGGCATCCACACGGCGACATATTACACAAGATTTAATCACCCTTTTTACACTTTGCCGTCCTTGTGGAATCCAGAAAGTTTCCCTAATACAATTTAAGGTATCTTGTACCCCACCATGCATTACATTTTTATGGGCATTTAGAACATGAGTTTTGGGCAGTAAGATAGGGTGTTTAGCATAATCACCCAATTCAGCATTTTGTAACCTACCTCTGCACCTAATTACATTGTTCTCTCAATACAGCCCCAATTTCCCTATTATGGAACCTTTCACAATTTTTCTTTCCATCATCAATTTAATCTCATTTCCATAGATTTCCTCCTGTACCCTCTTTATCCAATATTCAAGAGGATGTGAAAACTTATATGAAATATTCATCTTGTTTAGAAATTTAAACACCAACTTAGTTACACTGATTAGTTTGGGTAAAGAAGAATACCTATTTATATCAATGGCTAAGCAAGGACAAACTATTGGAGCGCTGGTCACAGTAATTTCAACAGGAGCAATATACGCCTTTTGTACAAGCCAATTAGCTTTATTTACCAACCAGCTCGGTCCTTTAAACCATGATACAGCAATTACAAATATAGCATAAGGTAAACCTCGAGACAAGAAATCAGCTGGATTCTCCTCACCTGGTATATGATTAAATGTTAACATATGCTGACCCAAACTATTATACTTCTCTTGCATCTGATTAATTTCAGTGACTGTTTTGTACGTACACAATTTTACTGTTTCCATTACGAATCCATTGTAAGGATACCTCATTATCAGACCAAATTATAGTGTCGCTAATATTTATCTCCTGCAACTTATTTCTTATATAATTAGCTAATTTGACACCTACATAAATGGCTGTTAATTCCAACTGACGTAAGGTACGTGATTTAATTGGAGACACTTTAGCCTTAGACATAACAAGAGAAATAACACTATTACATTGAAGGTAAGCAACTGCTCCACATGCCAATTTTGAAGCATCACAAAAAATGTGGAGTACATTTTTCCTGTTTAGATTGGCCACCTGGCGTGGGAACTCCAACATTGGAATTTTCTCATAATCACCAATTAATTCATCCCACCTGTTAATAAATTCCTCAGGTAGAATTTCATCCCAAGTACATTTAAGTTTCCATGCTTCCTGAATTAATAATTTCCCTCTTTTAGTAAGGGGTGACACTAAACCTAGTTGATCAAAACATTTGGAAACTTCAGCAAGCAAGACTCTCTTAGTTAATTTATTGGGCATATTGTAATTATTAGGTTTTAACATTAACAAATCTCTCTCAGTATCCCAAGTTAATCCCAATACATTGCTACATTTTGGCACTTCATCTCCAGGGTAATCTTTACTTATTTTGTCCTTTAATTTGGACGAATTACTATTCCATTCCCTCAGAGGCATATTTGTACTTTGCATTATTTCAGTAACCTCTCCATAAGTCATTAACAGTTCCTCTTCAGTTGACGTCACACCCAGGAAATTGTCTACATAAAATTGTTTGCTCATTACTTTACTCAATGGACTTTCCATACGTTTAAGGTGTGCATTTATAGTCGCTTGAAGTAGGAAAGGACTGGATGTAGCACCAAATAAAACGCTCCTAAAGTGAAAGGTTTTCAGAGGGCTAAGTGGGTCACTAGGATTCTTAGGCCATAAGAAGCGGGTACAATCCCAGTCAGCCTCTTGTAAACCCACTCTTAGGAAAGCTTTACTTATGTCAGCCGTAAAGGCATAATGCTTCACTCTGAAATTTAATAAGATATCTCCTAATTTTTCCGTCAACGACGGACCTCTCATCAAACAGTCATTTAAACTAGGTACATTTTTGTTACTCCTGGCACTACAATTAAACACAATCCTCAAAAGAATTGGTCTTAGAATCCTTCTTCACTCCGTCATGGGGCAAATAGTGACTATAAATTTTGGCTTGCTCAGGAGGCACCTCTTCTATAAATTTATTAATTAACTGTTCAGCAATTATATCATTATAGGCAGTTAACAATTCTGGTGTCTTACTCAGTTCGTGGAGCTGAGCCTTTAACTGTCCATATGCCATTCTGTAATTAGTGGGCAATTCTGGATGGTTCAGTCTCCACGGAAGTCGTACCCAGTATTGTCCAGATTCAAATTTTACATCTCTCAGGTATTGCTCCTGAGTAAAAGAATCGTCTGGACTTTCTTCATTTACATTTATTCCAATGCTGTCTAATTCCCACAATTTATGCACTGGCTCAACACCATCCTCTATGGAAGAATTATACTGGGGTACGATTTCATGAGTAAGACACACAGTTATGGTATTTGTAGTTTCCTCTAGTCATGAATTATTATTACGAGGAATCCTACCATACATTACATGGCCTCCTGCAGTCTTCAAAAGGGTGACACCACATTTCTTTACCATACCCTTTACAAAGGAGGCATAATAGTCACTACCTATCAAAATATTTATTGGGCCTACAGAATCATCATTTACACCAGAAGGTGCTAAATTTACATTATGTGAAAGTCTTTCTGTAGCTTTACTAAGCCCTACTGTAGTTATTTTCTCTGGAAGTCTATCTACAGTTACTGCATCAACACGTTTTTTCTCATTGCCTAACCTGACAGTTACATAAACAGTGTCATACAATTGAGACCTTTTATCCGAGAGAAAACCAGATAATTTTAAAGTTGTGGGATCTCCCATCTGTACTTTCATACCATCAAGACATTTACGTTTTATGAAAGTACGCTGTGATCCCTGGTCCAATAATGCATTTATATTTTTTGATTTATGCCTTTTATCATCAATTTTTATCTGTAACACAGGTAAGGCTACTTCAGCAAAACCATCATTATTAACATTAGCAGCAATTTTTACATTAGCTACTGTTGTGTCAGGATTGTCAACATTATCATTATTATCAACATTATCATATAGACCCTTACACATGACTATATGGTGTCTTCCTTTGTGACATTGATAACAGAAGTATAATTTGGCATAACAATCCTTTAATTTTGATTACCTAAACACCTGATACATCTGTCAAGTTCCTCCAATCTTTCAACTTTATCATTCCATGAATTGTATGCATTGCAATTCTTAGAAAAATGAGTACCCTTGCAGAAGAGACACACTCTCTTTTCTTTGACTGGTTTCTTATTAACTGGGCTACTCTTAGGAGGGTACTTATTCTTCTTATCTTGTGGAGAATCATTATTTCTGATTCCTGCTACTTGATATGGACCTATGCAACTCTTTTTATGAAATGAATTTTGATTATTAACATTGGGATAATTTTTCCCTTTGTGAAACTTGACAGATACCTCAGAGTTATTATGTGTTGCATCTTTAAAATGAGTTAGTTGGCTGGTCTGCAACTGCACAATTAATTCTTGTAGACCTAGTCTTATTTCCTCCAGACCAAAATAACCCTTGTGATATTTATTCGAGATCCATTCAAGTGTTTTACAGCTTAATTTATTCTGTATTATGGCACTCAATAACCAGTCTGATTCCTTCAGATTATATTTATTACTTAAAGTTTTGAGAGTGCTCTCCAGTTTAACTCTAAACTGTTGTAAACCTTTGTAAGTGTGATCTGGAGATTTTAAATTAACAATGATATTCACTTGATCCAACCTACTTTGTTCTATATTACCATAAGTGACCTTCAACAAGTCAACTGCTTCCTTGTAAGAGTCATCTACATTGGGAAAGGCTTGTATGAGTATGTGAGCATCTCCTCTTACCTGTCCTTTGAGGTAAAATAATTTAGTTACACAGGCTAGGTCACTCCTGTCATGCACAGCTGCTTTAAAAATTGACCAAAACTCCTCCCAATTTTCTCCAGGATTAAACACAGGTAAACACAATTCTGGGAGTTTTGGCAAAGACATATTATTTGTTGGAGCAGACTGATTAACTGCCTGGTTTACACATTTTAATGTTTTCAAGGCCTGACTTTTACAAGAAAGAATCTTTTCCTCTAATTCATAATACTGATTAATCATGAGATATATTTCAGTCTCATCTACGCAGTTTACTAATAAATCTCCTTCATATTTGTTGTAATATAATTTGTATGAATCATATCTATTCCCTAAAGCATCTAAATACAATTTTAAATCATCAGTATTCGCAGTTTCTTGATTCATTAATTCCAAGCACTTATTATATGCCTTGGTTACATGAACTTTTCTAGCCTGTATTGATACTTTCTTTACTCTATATTCCATATGTTTGTCTTCTATATTAATTTCCTCATTTTCAGCCATGATGCAATGTATTAAATTCAACTTAATAACACTGATTATGTACTAAATTATGCACTTTATAAAGGTAAATAGTACAACTTACCTTTAAATAAATCCTAGCTACTTGAGCTTAGCAATTACATGTAAGAAAATAATATAAACTTCAAATGTACATTAATACAAACCTTTAGCCAGCCTTGGCTTATCAAAATTATTATACAAATTAATATAAATCCTTGCCAGAATTTGGCATAGCAAATTAATATTATACACAATATAATTAGCTATACTTGGCTTATCAATTACACATACACTGATATAAATCTTGGCCAGAATTGTCTTATCAAATTAATATTGTACAAATACATTAATATAAATCCTAGCCACTTTGGCTTTGCAAAATTAATATTATACACATTAATGTAATTAGCTACACTTGGCTTATCAATTACACATACACTTATACACATTAATATAATCTTTAGCCACACTTGGCTTAGCTTATCAAAATTAATATTGTAATAATTATAATCCACTACACATTAAGTAAATTTGTGAACTTAACATCCACCTCCTTCTGTCATTTCACATATAATTATTAAGCAATTAACTAATTAATGACTTCACTAATTACATCTGATTCGAAGGACCAATGGGCAAATTAAATGTGGAAAATTGCATTTATCTGAATGTATCATTATATACATAACAGTAAATGAAAAGATAATTATTATTTATCAGTTAGACAAGTAGGAATTTGGGACACCTAGGTCGCAAAAAATGTCCCCCTTCGATACCTACCACTGTCATATCCACAAGTTACTCTGGACCTATTAATTAAATGAATTATACATCTCCAGGAATACTGGTAAATATATAAATTTGTGGACTGTATATTAAAAATAATAAATGATTATAGATACACATATACATAACAGAAGGAGAATATCTTAAAAATCACTCACCAATTTAACTGGAGATTAAGTTGTATCATACTCAGAAAACCTCACTGTCTATACATGAAAATAACAACTGGCCAGAGTTATAATGTAACAGACTTATTTGAGGTTCCTGGAGTTGTGTCCTGTCCTGTCACCTGATATCTCAAGTTATGCAGGAATGCACATCCAACAATTTCGTCTCCTATTTGAGAGGTGTCAGCCCAATTTTAACCTCTAGAGCACGAAAATTCCTTCCCATTACACTAACGTTGTATCCAATTCAAATTAACAATGGCGACTCTCCTGCGCAGACGCAGGCCTTCCGTTTTATATGTCACAAATATTATTAAATACAGTATGGCCATCTATTTACATATAACTACTGTATTTCTGGAAAATATGTACAGTATTTTCCACAGGTATATATGAATGCCGTCCTTATTTTCTACTCTTAGTCATGTTAATGGAAGTCAACATAAGAATGAAAGGTTCACGTAACTGGAAACGTTTAATTCTCTCGTGCTCCGCTGTGTGACCCTTGTAGGTTTAGAGCTTCTCTCTGATTATAATTATTCTCTAGTGCTAAAGAGGCTTGGCCTTTTTTTCTTTTTCCTGCTAACGTGAATAATTTCTTTCCATAACACAAGTAGAACACGCTTCTCCTGATTTCTTTTCAACCGGCCATATCCCACCCAGACAGGGTGACCTAAGAACAAAAACGAAAGTTTCTCTCCTGAAATTTAGTAATGTATACATGAAAATGGGTTACTAGCCCCTTGCTCCTGGCATTTTGGTCGCCTCTTACGCACGCATGGTTTCTCCCGATATATATATATAATATATATATATATATATATATATATATATATATATATATATATATATATATATATATATATATATATATATATATATATATATATATATATATATATATATATATATATATCACCTAGTCATCAGAAACCGTATATATAACAGCTGAAAAATTAAATTAAAAATTCCATATAAATTAGAGTTGTTAGCAAATTTTTCTTCGATTATCAGCTGGTCACGAGGCTTCGGCCGAACAATATACATCGATATAGCTGTCTTGAGTGTCTTCTTGCAAGGCTGCCAGGTACGGTGATTGTGACGCAATACTGGCGGCACACATGCTCACTCTGAGAGTGAAGGAACTAAACCTGACGAGAAGACAATGGGAGACATGATTTTGACATATAAAATCATAGGGAGAATTGATAGGTCAGATAGGGATTGATTGAATTATGAGGACTAGGATCAAGGGGACACAGATGAATAATAGAGATGTAAGGAATTATTTCTTAAGTCTCAGAGTGGTTGGAAAGTGGAATAACTTGGATGAGGCAGCCTCAACATACAGCTTTTTAGAGTCCGTATGAAAAGGTCCAAAAGTTCGATCAAAGTTGTCTCGGAGGCGGGGCCAGGAGCTGAGCATCGACCCCCGCAAACACATAAGTGAGAGCGCAACACGACCACTGTCTCGTGTTCTGGCTCGATTAGATATTTTCAAAATCTTGTTTGTCTTTTTTTTTACGTCTATCTTCTAGCCCTATACTTCAGTAGTACATCTGTTGATTCTACATTTTTCAGGAGTGTAGGTTCAGGGTTCTTAATCCATGTTCTAGTTCTGGTCACAGACCGGACCGCGGGGGCATTGACCCCCGAAACTCTCTCCAGGTAAACTCCAGGTAAACGAGGCCATATTAGTGACAAATTAAGTTATAGTGTGAACTTTAGATTTCTTTTATTTATTATTTCCAATTTTAGACCAAACAATTTGTAACACTAGTCTTATTACGAAAATTTTTTACTGTGTACCTTGGCTTCAGATTTTAACTAAAACTTTTTTACACCCACTTTATCGTTCTATGCTCCCTCACTTTCCGTCTTCCTTGCTCCTCTTCATTCCTCAATATTTTCCTCTCCATCTCTTTATATCCTTCTTATCCCTACTTTTCTATTTTGTTATATCTTTTCGGCCAATAATGTACGTGTGTCCTACTTTAAGGTGCCATCATCTTTGCCACTAGCATCGGCCTGCCAAGATGGTAAACGCTACGATTAACATTGTCATAAACGAGGAGCATATTTGTTGCAGCAGTTGGCAAGCAGATGAAGTTTGTCTTGGAGACCCGTGGTGCTGACCTCTGTGGACTCAGGATAATGAAGGTGACTCTTAGCTTGTGTGTGTTCTAAGACTACTTCGTCATGAGAAATGTCTCCTGACGTGGGGCAGACTTGTATGACGACCTGTTCAGTATGTAGTTGGTGGTGTACCCATGCTTGGTATTCACGCCACTCAAGAAAATCAGTGAATCATACTTGTCTCTTAATATATCTCTCGGGGATAATATGTACATCTCTCGGGGTAACTCCCAGAGGTATTTGTAGCCAACGTGAAGCCGGGAGGTAGCTTAGTAACATCCAAGAGTCAGCTGATTTTATTGGATGTACCATTAACATTAGGTATATGTCCACTCTGAGGCTGGGCCAGAGTGATCCGGTGTAGGATAAGAGGGAGACCTGCCAACTGTTTAACCCAGCTGGCATCAGCTGGGTTTATCAACCCCGCGGCTGCCTGTTTCGTTCCATCATCTCTCCACTATTTTCTCATCTTCCTATTCCATTTTTCCCGTCTTCTCTCCTCCCAAATTAACAATGATTATAATTATGAACATAATTTGTAAAGGGGTGGACTGATAAGCCAGTGGAAGGTCTCGATCAGATGACGACAAGCTCCAATGGCGGAACACTTGTCCTGTTTCCTGACAAACGTTACCTAACCTCTCTCCTCCATTTTCTTTATCATAGAGTACGAAATACGCATTGTCAGACCTCACCAAAGCAACTGACACACCGCACCTATAATATACTGCCCGATTTTTCACCAGATAAATTAAATCAAGGTAACAAACATCTTCCTTAAAAAAAAATAAGAACTTAATCTATTCTCATTTAGGAAATGGAGCCAAGGAGGAGATATCATTCACACTGGTAGATATTGAACACATTCAAGCATGGAGAGCTGTTCGTAGTTCACAATAATACAATATCACAAAACACCGGCGTAAAACTCCGAGGTAAGAGGTGCAACATAAACACAGGTACATTTTATTTCAGTTTTAGAACACTTATATAAACTCCCAGCTTAAACTGCAAGTTCTCAGTCAACTCAGACCTTTAAGAAAATAGTATTAAATTCTACACAGTATAGTGGGTGAGTAGATACAATGTAGTGGGTGAGCAGATACAATATAAGAGCTAAGTAAACAGTGTGTTGTGACTGGTTGTGGCCAATGGATCCCTGACGGCAGTTTAGTAACTTCTTCGAAGAATGATTCACTTGACGACAGATCATTCAAAGCAGTGTTGGTGTAGAATAACAGCATTTGTGGTAGTAGCAGTAGTGACTGCGGGAATATATACCTAATACACTTCCAATTTCTTATCAAATGTTCTTGCAAGTTTAGAGTACGGCTTATTTACCCGTCTCGTATATGTGGGTAGCAGCGCTTCTGATGCCTTGGGTTAAGGCGTGCTCCTGGTAAGTCTCCGCTGTGGCCAGTGTCTACTACAATTGATCGAGTCAGCTGGTTCTCCCTCCCTGACTACAACAATAACAATAACCATCATCTGCCGCAGCTATACTACGTATCCTTGACTCTACTATCTACATAGCAGCAACTACAACCATTTGCTGCAGCTATACTATCCTTGATTTAACTATCTAAATGGCAACGACTACAACCATCTGCCGTAGCTATACTATCCTTAACTTAACTATCTTAATTATAGAACCGAGAGAAAAAAAATAAGAAATAACCGGTGGATGATAGTCCTCAGCAGACATCCTCGTACCGGACTATCAATTCTATTTATTTGTTCCATGTTCTCCCATTCTCACTCTCTTACCAGTCTCTCCATCTATCCCGCCCTAAAGCACCTACCACATGTACCCCAATGAAAATAAGTCACTTTAACTTTTTTGGGGGTTATCCTATGTATGAGAAATAATGTAACTGTATTTCTGTGTACCTGAATAAGCTTACCCCGTCTCCAAGCCGTGCCTCTCCCAATTCTGTCGTCCTTCTCTCCAAGATCCTAGCCTCGCTACCTGCCTCCAAGCTCCCAGCCTCCCTACTTCCCCTCCTACCTCACCAATAGACCGCTTCAAACTGGATAAGTCCGAGCTGAATCTTCCAGTTTTGTCCCTTGATGCTGGTGAAGGGCTCTTGATCTAGGAAATAGGATCCACTGTCCCCTTCCATGGATCAAATCTGATGACCATGTATTCCTCAGACGTTGTATGACCTAGACAGTTAAGTGGTAGAGACAGGATCCATACATAGAAGGTATACGATAAAAGTGAATCCAGTAGCGGCTATCGAAGAGGCGGGGCCAGGAGCTGAGATTCGACCCCTGCAACTACATATAGATAAGTGCATAGGTTAAGCGCTTTCCCGTGAAAATAATAATAAACAATAGCAATAATAATTTCTATATGGTTTATATATCATCATTGAGCACATGTCATTTGTAATCATAGTAGTACCATAAAACATAATGTATAGTCAGTATAGATATGTCAGTGTTGTATATTTATACTATCTATAATGCATAGTTAGTACCGATAAGCAACACTGACATAAGATGACTTAACCTAGAGAGAGAGAGAGAGGGAGAGAGAGAAAGACAGAGTTACCAACTGTCAAAAGCTCTTATCAAATACTCTTGTCCTCTTGTTGTTGTGGTGGTGTATTCTTACCTATTTGTGGTTGCAGAGGTCGATTCATAGCTCCTGGCCCCGCCTCTTCGCTGATCGTGTGTGTGTGTGTGTGTGTGTGTGTGTGTGTGTGTGTGTGTGTGTGTGTGTGTGTGTGTGTGTGTGCACGTCACTTAAGTGGCTGCATGTGCAAGCAAGTCAAGGTGACCTTCACATTTGTTCTGTTATGTAAAAACTGATAAAGTGTAACTAGGAAAGAAGCTGTAACAGTCAGTTATAACACATCTGGCACCACTGGCTGGACCACACTACTACTAGCTGGGCCACACTACCGCTAGCTAGGCCACACTACCACTAGCTGGGCCACACTACCACTAGCTGGGAAACACTACAACTAGCTGGGCCACACTGCCACTAGCTGGGCCACACTGTCACTAGCTGGGCCACACTACCACTAGCTGGGCCACTCTACCACTAGCTGGGCCACACTACCACTAGCTGGGCAACACTACAACTGGCTGGGCCACACTTCCACTAGCTGGGCAACACTACAACTAGCTGGGTTACACAACCACTAGCTGGGCCACACTGCAGCTAGTTGGGCAAAACTACAACTAGCTGGGTCACACTGCAGCTAGCTGGGCAACACTACAACTGGCTGGGCCACACTTCTACTAGCTGGGCAACACTACAACTAGCAGCTGGGTTACACAACCACTAGCTGGGCCACACTGCAGCTAGTTGAGCAAAACTACAACTAGCTGGGTTACACAACCACTAGCTGGGCAACACTACAACTGACTGGGCCACACTAGCTGGGACCACTGGTTGACTACACAGATAAACCTCATTCGCTTTTCTTGCTAGTTCTTAATTGTTATTCTGACCTACGGTTGCATTAATCTAAGAATACTGGAGGCGCTGCTTCGTTGAGTGTCAGTTTGTGGAAAGTGCTCAGAGGAACATGCTCCTGACTTAACAACATTCATTACACCAGATAAGGGGAGAAAACAACTTGATGAAGACATGTTTTAGCCAACAGTGTATGATATATTTGAGTGTAGATAGCTCGATCGCTGGCGCACTCACCTCACACACTGAGGTCCGGAGTTCGAATCTCCTCCGGTACGGCTGGAAAACATTAAGGACGTGTTTTCATAAGACTCCTGCTGTAGATGTTCATCAATCAGTATAAAATGGGTACCTGGGTGTTAGTCGACTGGTGTGGGTTGCATCCTGGGACAAAACTGACCTAATTTGCCCGAAATGCTCAACATAACAAACGGCTTAGGACTGTATACCTTGTACATGTACTTGTAGAAATAAAGATATTATTATCATTATGCTTTAGCCAACAGTGCCTGGTATATATGATTGTAGATAGCCATGTTTTGACCAACAATGTCTGGTATATATATGAGTGTAAATATCCTCTGTCATCCTCGCTACACCTACTATAGTTTAATCTTCATCCTGACATACGGGTTTAACACTCACTAGTGCGTCTCAACTAACCCACAATCTGAAGAAACGTTATATGCTGTTTTGATCCTTCCTTGATCATTATGGAGGTCCGTAGAGGTTATTTCAAGATTCTTCTCCAAACTATGAGTTTATTAAGAATTGTTCCAGCACTCGTTGTTCAAGCACAGGTCGAGGCTTCACATGAACACACAAACACACCAACTGAAATGACTCTTCCATATTTCATGCTCGCAGTAACGCCCTCTTCTTCAGCACAAATTTTATAAATACATGTTAGACTCTTGAGACAACATTGAAATCTCTCACAAGATAAACATTTACTTCGTGGGCATTATATCTAATGGATATTTTTTTTTTTAGATAATCCACTTTCTTCTATTTCCTGGTCGATTAATCCCCAGGTAAACATGAAAAAAGGGGTCATTATTTCGCCTGAGATATGGTTCTATTTAGCGATTATCGTTAAAATGTCAATATTTTTCATATTTACTCAGAATTATAGGCTAGCTGAAAGTTACCTGTAGTCACTGCCGGGGGTCATCGCCCCCGCGACCCGGTCCCAGACCAGGCCTCCTGGTTATTGGCCTGATCGAGTAAGACCAACGTATATTTATTCACAATAAACACAAGGGTCAGGATTCCCGTCAAACAGATCAGCTGATTGTGAGACGAAGCCAACACCACTCCAGCGAGGAGTTCCTAATATTTATCAATACTATAATCAACAGGGAGAAGCCTGTGCTAAGGGTAAATTTGAATCTGGGTTCCGAAATTTGATTCTCAGAAACTATATTAATTATTTATCTTTCGTGTCTATACTGGTATTATAGTCATTTAAACTAAGTTATCCAGAAGCTTCTTTTAAATGAAGTATAACGATAACAAACCAAAATATTGTGTAAAATACTGTCAATAGTCTCTAGGGTTAGGCATGATACAATTTTTTTTTTAGATCCCCAGGGCTGACCCTGGGGAGGAGGTCTAAAAAAAACTATCTTATGTATTCATTAATATTTTCGTTTATTATTGCTATACTTCATTTAAAAGAGGCTTCTAGGTAATTTAGTTTGAATAACTATAATAACAGTATGAACACGAAAGATAAATTGAAATTTCTGAGTTTCGCATTGTATTTGTTACGTGATTATCGGAATTATGTAAGCCAGGAGAAGTTGAGATTTCTGGTAGAGAATTGAGAAGTAGCATCGGAGATGAGAATTAAATAGGCTCTAATACCTTATAATTGTTCTTACTAAGATTATTTAGTAATCACTTTCTAGTAGTTTCGTGAATTTATGACAAGTGAAGCTCATTAGTGTACTTCATCATTACTGCATCACACTGAACAGATATAACGTTGTTGAACTATTAGTGATGGTCGTACTTTGGGCACAGATAGTGCAACATTAGGTCATTTGAGAGACATTCGAGTTGCTCAGTAGTTTGTAGTACTTGACCATTCTCCAGGATGCAACCCACAACGATCGACTAACTCCCTGGGACCTTTTTACTGAAGGTTAACAGGGACAGTGTTTGTGAGGAGACTCGCCCGTATGTCTCGGCAGACGTGTGCAACACCTGCGTATCTTTACTTAAAGATGTTACGCCAACCAGTGGCTTTATCAATACAGAGATTTATCAAGATCAAGGTACTGAACACCGACTTCCATGAAGGACTGATTACTTAATCTTCCACTGTCTTTTGTGTATAGTTCTGCGAGGCTGAGGGACTGACTGACTTATCTTCCTTTGTGTTCGTGTATCTCTGTACTGAATAGAAAAAGGCACTGGTGGGCGAAACGTCTTCAAATCAAGATACCCAGGTGTTGCACATGCATCTTATTCCTTGCGTACAATTGACGGTAGCTTCGTACACTTGACAGGAGCTGTGTACACTTGACGGCGGCGTAGAGCGTTCTTGTGGCTGCCAAAGTTATTTGGTGCCAAGGGAAAGTCCGCAGTGTCTTGTGTTAAAAATACTGACAACAGTAGATTTAACAATTTGGGAGGATGGGCGGGGAGGAGGGGGGGGAGTTGTGGGAGGATGGTGGGAGTTTGTGGTGGTGGTTGTGGGAGGATGGTGGTAGTTTGTATGGTAGTGGTTGTGGGAGGATGGTGGTAGTTTGTGTGGTGGTGGTTGTGGGAGGATGGTGGTAGTTTGGTTTGTGTGGTGGTAGTTTGTATGGTAGGGTAAATAATATATATATATATATATATATATATATATATATATATATATATATATATATATATATATATATATATATATATATATATATATATATGTGTGTGCAGACAATCGTAGACAGGCGATCTTAACTATGCAAGACAAGCCACAAGGAGATGTTCTGGAAATCTTTAGCTCAAGGACTTTCGCACTTCTCAGTGCGTCATCAGGAGCTATGCAATGTTGCAAGGCTGCAACTGAAGGAGTGAAGGGAAGTTTTTTCTCAGAACAGAGCAGAGTGGGCCTTTCGCCTCCTCCTGGCTCTAAGATTTCCACCCCCTTGCAGTGAGAGCCCCTCATGCTGGGGACTTTCTGTTGGCTGTTCCCAACTCCAGCCTTGGCACACGCCTCGACCCACAGACCATCCGCATCGGTGTTGCCTTTCGACTTGCCGCCCCTATTCTCGCCGAACACAGGTGTATTTGTGGCAGTGAAGCAGCAGACCGATTCGGGTACCATGGTCTTGTGTGCCGTAAATCCGAGGGAAAGATTGCAAGACATGAGGAGGTTAATAACACTATCGAGAGGAGCCTCGCAACAGCTGGATGCCCAGCAGTAAGGGAGCCACCCCAACTATGCAGATCTGATGGCAGCCAGAAGCGTCCAGATGGTATCACCCTTCAAGCCTGGACAGATGGGAAGCAGGTGGTGTGGGACTATACATGTGCATCTACCTTGGCTGATACCTATCTCCAATACACCAGGGAGGAAGGAGGGGCAGCTTCAGGGAGTCCCAAAAGTCTAGAAAATATGGAGAACTTGCCCATCATTATATGTTTGTTCCCATAGGCTCAGAGACCCTTGGCTCATGGGGAAAGAGTGCATCTAAATTCCTTAAGGAGCTGGGAAAAAGACTCATCAGGGTAACTAGGGATCCCAGGGCAGCTAGTTTTCTGTTCCAGCGGCTCAGTGCGGCTGTTCAAAGGGGTAATGCCTGCTGTATTTTGGGCACACGCCCCAGCTCTGAGGAGCTGGATGAGATTTTCGCCTTATAATCGGTGACACACACGTAACAACTTGTACCTTATATGCCACCTATATATATATATATATATATATATATATATATATATATATATATATATATATATATGCAAAACAACCACTCTGAAAGAATAGAGAAATTCCAAGCGCTTTCGTGACTACTCACATCATCAAGGAACTATGAAAGTAAAGCATCCAAGGAAGCTATATAAGGGGTCTGTCCAACACCTCACTATCAGATCCCAGACCCCTTATATAGCTTCCTTGGATGCTTTACTTTCATAGTTCCTTGATGATGTGAGTAGTCACGAAAGCGCTTGGAATTTCTCTATTCTTTCAGAGTGGTTGTTTTGCATATTCTGAAATCACCTGTTTACTGTTATCTTATTGCATATATATATATATATATATATATATATATATATATATATATATATATATATATATATATATATATCAATGAAATCACGAAGCAAGTGATTTTAAATCACTTACCAAACTGCGGCAGGCCAGGACTCGACCCTACGAACCTTGTAGCGCCTCCAGAAAGAGCACAATCTACGCATCACCTTACCACTACGCCACTGAATCAGTGGCGTAGTGGTAAGGTGATGCGTGCATTGTGCTGTCTCTGGAGGCGGTACAAGGTTCGTAGGGTCGAGTCCTGGCCTGCCGCAGATTGGTAAATGAGATATATATATATGTATATATATATATATATATATATATATATATATATATATATATATATATATATATATATATATATATATATATATATATATAATATATATATATATATATATATATATATATATATATATATATATATATATATATATATATATATATGAAGAATAACCCATGAGAAGTATACTCAAAGCATATATCCTAAGACATCTTTGTGCCTATATACCCAGGCATATCTCTCGGCGTATATACACTGAGAAGTATGCCTTTCGATCTGTTTATAACACGTATAAATAAACGTACGTGTATAGCACGGACCACAGCACCGTGGCTGTAACAATCACAGCACCGTGGCTGCAACAAACGCAGCACCGTGGTTACAACAATCACAACACCGTGACTGCAACAATCACAGCACCGTGGCTGTAACAATCACAGCACCGTGGCTGCAACAATCACAGCACCGTGGCTGTAACAATCACAGCACCGTGGCTGTAACAACCACAGCACAGTGGCTGCAACAATCACAGCACCGTGGCTGCAACAATCACAGCACCGTGGCTGTAACAATCAGCACCGTGGCTGCAACAATCGCAGCACCGTGGCTGTAACAATCACAGCACTGTGGCTGCAACAATTGCAGCACCATGGTTACAACAATCACAGCACCGTGGCTGCAACAATCGCAGCACCATGGTTACAACAATCACAGCACCGTGGCTGCAACAATCACAACACCGTGGTTACAACAACCACAACACCGTGGCTACAATCACAACACCGTGGTTACAACAATCACAGCACCATGGTTACAACAATCACAACACCGTGGTTACAACAATCACAGCACCGTGGCTGCAACAATCGCAGCACCATGGTTACAACAATCACAGCACCGTGGCTGCAACAATCGCAGCACCATGGCCGTAACAATCACAGCACCGTGGCTGTAACAATCACAGCACCGTGGCTGTAACAATCACAGCACCGTGGCTGTAGCAATCACAGCACCGTGGCTGCAGCAATCGCAGCACCATGGTTACAACAATCGCAGCACTGTGGCTGTAGCAATCACAGCACCGTGGCTGTAACAATCACAGCACCGTGGCTGCAGCAATCGCAGCACCATGGTTACAACAATCGCAGCACTGTGGCTGTAGCAATCACAGCACCGTGGCTGTAATAATCACAGCATCGTGGCTGCAACAATCACAGCACCGTGGCTGTAACAATCACAGCACCGTGGCTGTAACAATCACAACACCGTGGCTGTAGCAATCACAGCACCGTGGCTGCAGCAATCGCAGCACCATGGTTACAACAATCGCAGCACCGTGGCTGTAGCAATCACAGCACCGTGGCTGTAACAATCACAGCAGCGTGGCTGTAACAATCACAGCACCGTGGCTGCAACAATCACAACATCGTGGCTGCAACAATCACAGCACCGTGGCTGTAACAATCACAGCATCGTGGCTGCAACAATCACAACACCGTGACTGCACCAATCACAGCACCGTGGCTGTAATAATCACAGCATCGTGGCTGCAACAATCACAGCACCGTGGCTGTAACAATCACAGCACCGTGGCTGTAACAATCACAGCACCGTGGCTGCAACAATCACAACATCGTGGCTGCAACAATCACAGCACCGTGGCTGTAACAATCACAGCATCGTGGCTGCAACAATCACAGCACCGTGGCTGTAACAATCACAGCACCGTGGCTGCAACAATCACAACATCGTGGCTGCAACAATCACAGCACCGTGGCTGTAACAATCACAGCATCGTGGCTGCAACAATCACAGCACCGTGGCTGTAACAATCACAGCACCGTGGCTGCAACAATCACAACATCGTGGCTGCAACAATCACAGCACTGTGGCTGCAACAATCACAGCACCGTGGCTGTAACAATCACAGCATCGTGGCTGTAACAATCACAGCACCGTGGCTGTAACAATCACAGCATCGTGGCTGTAACAATCACAGCACCGTGGCTGTAACAGTCACAGCACCGTGGCTGTAACAATCACAACACCGTGACTGCAACAATCACAACACCGTGGCTGCAACAATCACAGCACCGTGGCTGTAACAATCACAGCACCGTGGCTGTAACAATCACAACACCGTGACTGCAACAATCACAACACCGTGGCTGCAACAATCACAGCACCGTGGCTGTAACAATCACAACACCGTGGCTGCAACAATCACAGCACCGTGGCTGTAACAATCACAGCACCGTGACTGCAACAATCACAACACCGTGACTGTAACAATCACAGCACCGTGGCTGTAACAATCACAACACCGTGACTGCAACAATCACAACACCGTGGCTGCAACAATCACAGCACCGTGGCTGTAACAATCACAGCACCGTGACTGCAACAATCACAACACCGTGGCTGCAACAATCACAGCACCGTGGCTGTAACAATCACAACACCGTGGCTGCAACAATCACAGCACCGTGGCTGTAACAATCACAGCACCGTGGCTGTAACAATCACAACACCGTGACTGCAACAATCACAACACCGTGGCTGCAACAATCACAGCACCGTGGCTGTAACAATCACAGCACCGTGACTGCAACAATCACAACACCGTGGCTGCAACAATCACAGCACCGTGGCTGTAACAATCACAGCACCGTGGCTGTAACAATCACAACACCGTGACTGCAACAATCACAACACCGTGGCTGCAACAATCACAGCACCGTGGCTGTAACAATCACAGCACCGTGACTGCAACAATCACAACACCGTGGCTGCAACAATCACAGCACCGTGGCTGTAACAATCACAGCACCGTGACTGCAACAATCACAGCACCGTGGCTGTAACAATCACAGCACCGTGGCTGCAACAATCACAGCACCGTGGCTGTAACAATCACAGCACCGTGACTGCAACAATCACAGCACCGTGGCTGTAACAATCACAACACCGTGACTGCAACAATCACAACACCGTGGCTGCAACAATCACAACACCGTGGCTGCAACAATCACAGCACCGTGGCTGTAACAATCACAGCACCGTGGCTGCAACAATCACAACACCGTGGCTGCAACAATCACAACACCGTGACTGCAACAATCACAACACCGTGACTGCAACAATCACAACACCGTGACTGCAACAATCACAACACCGTGACTGCAACAATCACAACACCGTGGCTGCAACAATCACAACACCGTGACTGCAACAATCACAACACCGTGACTGCAACAATCACAACACCGTGGCTGCAACAATCACAACACCGTGACTGCAACAATCACAACACCGTGACTGCAACAATCACAACACCGTGACTGCAACAATCACAACACCGTGACTGCAACAATCACAACACCGTGGCTGCAACAATCACAACACCGTGACTGCAACAATCACAACACCGTGACTGCAACAATCACAACACCGTGACTGCAACAATCACAACACCGTGACTGCAACAATCACAACACCGTGACTGCAACAATCACAACACCGTGGCTGCAACAATCACAACACCGTGACTGCAACAATCACAACACCGTGACTGCAACAATCACAACACCGTGGCTGCAACAATCACAACACCGTGACTGCAACAATCACAACACCGTGACTGCAACAATCACAACACCGTGACTGCAACAATCACAACACCGTGACTGCAACAATCACAACACCGTGGCTGCAACAATCACAACACCGTGACTGCAACAATCACAACACCGTGACTGCAACAATCACAACACCGTGACTGCAACAATCACAACACCGTGACTGCAACAATCACAACACCGTGACTGCAACAATCACAACACCGTGACTGCAACAATCACAACACCGTGACTGCAACAATCACAACACCGTGACTGCAACAATCACAAC
This sequence comes from Cherax quadricarinatus, assembly GCF_038502225.1. Taxonomy (NCBI): domain Eukaryota; kingdom Metazoa; phylum Arthropoda; class Malacostraca; order Decapoda; family Parastacidae; genus Cherax; species Cherax quadricarinatus. The sequence goes on from NC_091321.1 coordinate 19,321,102, forward strand.
ACCGTGGCTGCAACAATCACAACACCGTGACTGCAACAATCACAACACCGTGACTGCAACAATCACAACACCGTGACTGCAACAATCACAACACCGTGACTGCAACAATCACAACACCGTGACTGCAACAATCACAGCACCGTGGCTGTAACAATCACAACACCGTGACTGCAACAATCACAACACCGTGACTGCAACAATCACAACACCGTGACTGCAACAATCACAACACCGTGACTGCAACAATCACAACACCGTGACTGCAACAATCACAACACCGTGACTGCAACAATCACAGCACCGTGGCTGTAACAATCACAACACCGTGACTGCAACAATCACAACACCGTGACTGCAACAATCACAACACCGTGACTGCAACAATCACAACACCGTGACTGCAACAATCACAACACCGTGACTGCAACAATCACAACACCGTGACTGCAACAATCACAACACCGTGACTGCAACAATCACAGCACCGTGGCTGTAACAATCACAACACCGTGACTGCAACAATCACAACACCGTGACTGCAACAATCACAACACCGTGACTGCAACAATCACAACACCGTGACTGCAACAATCACAACACCGTGACTGCAACAATCACAACACCGTGACTGCAACAATCACAACACCGTGACTGCAACAATCACAACACCGTGGCTGCAACACCACGGAACGTTTCACAAAAATAAAGACACTTTAGACTACGTTTCTATGCATACTGAACTATTATCACACTTGATGATAGTCCAAGACTGATCGAAAAATCGTCTTAATTTTCATTTGCAACTTGTAGGTTAGTTAATGTAGCAGTAAGTAATGTTGTTTTACCAGGGAGTATGTTAACCAGTGAGTAGTGTAGTCTTACCACGGGGTACAACTGTAATACACGCTAACAATCGTCTGTCATACATTACACAACTCATACATATACATCACACAACTGTCGTACACATCACACAACTCATACACACACATCACAATTCATACACACCACACAACTGCCATATACACACCACTCCTCTGTCATACAAACCCAACTTCTGTCATACACTTATACACCATACACATCACACTACACATCACACATGTGTCATACACACCTCGCACATGTCATACATCACATGTCTATCATACATCACGTCATACACCTCACGTCTATCATAGTCACCATACACGTCTGTGTTATTGTAGTAGCAAAAAAAAATATAAAGATGGCAAAGATGGTGGTAGAGATGCTGCTCTCCTCCCCCCCCACTCTCCATGTTGGGGGTGGAAGACTTGCCAGGTATCCAAGACTCAGCTGACCCCCCCCCCCATCTTACTGATTGCCAAAATCAGGCGGGATATCGTCACCTGTGGAAAATCTATAAAAATGGCACAGGTGAGGCTCTTAAATCAGCCTGGTGCATGTGTACACTGTGTGAGCGAGCGCCGTCACGCCACCGTATGTTCTTATGACTTTGGTACAAGAATGAAAGTATACAAGCCCATACGTTTAGGACATCTTTATTACATAGTATTTAACACTCCCACTTACCATGAAAGTTGTTGAAATTTGCGCTGATCCACAATGACGAGGCTTTTTGTGGTTGCATCAGTTGACGGTCAGAAGGTCGTAAACCAGAATTGTGTTATTGCTCTGGGGAGATGAATAAGGAAGTGAGAGATGAACATAAAGACAATGTGGAGGAGAAACCTATTTACCACCAGCAGTAATTATTCCTTCAAAATTGGCGAATCAGAGTCTTAGGTTAAGGCTTAGGCGACTGTAGGTGGGCCTTTCGGGTTACAATTTACCTACATGGCCCGGTGGCCTGGTGGCTAAAGCTCCCGCTTCACACACGGAGGGCCCGGGTTCGATTCCCGGCGGGTGGAAACATTCGACACGTTTCCTTACACCTGTTGTCCTGTTCACCTAGCAGCAAATAGGTACCTGGGTGCTAGTCGACTGGTGTGGGTCGCATCCTGGGGGACAAGATTAAGGACCCCAATGGAAATAAGTTAGACAGTCCTCGATAACGCACTGACTTTCTTGGGTTATCCTGGGTGGCTAACCCTCCGGGGTTAAAAATCCGAACGAAATCTTATCTTATCTAAGAATACTTTAATCCCTCAAATAGGGGTTAAGTAATCTATCAGTATGTATACACTAACATGTATACCTCTTGGTGTATATTCATTGGTCGAATAAATAAGTTACCTATATAGTGTACTTCAGATGGTAGAGTACAGGAGTGCGAGTTCACGAGGAAGGTATCTAACAAGAGATGAAGAGTCGACTAATAGATAGATGACAATTGCCTACTTATTTACTCGCCTTTTTACTCATTTGTTTATTTATTCATTTACTCACAAGCTTACTTGATTACTTATTTGTTTCTTAATTATTTACTTGCTTATTTTTTATTCGCTTGTATATTTGATTATTTTTATGCTTGCTTATTTGATTATTTTCTTGGTTGCTTATTATTTATTTATTTGCTTCCTTAAAGCGAAGACTTATTATGAAAACTGTAGATGAAGTTAGGACAAAATAATTAATCAGAAATGTTTGACAATTGCAGACTCCCACTCAGAGTTGTAAAACATCTGTTGTGACTCGTGTACCCATCAAACTTTACAAATTAAATATCATTTCGTAGCATGGTGGCGTAATAAACTAAGGCGTCGAGAATTTAGCTAGCTTCCCGGAGGGCTGTCTAAATAACCTGGGTTCGATTCCCGCAATTCCATATTACCAAGATTCCATGTTTCTGGCCCACTTTATGGGCCTGATCTACTTCCATTAGTGGCCTTCTACCCACTTGTGACCACGTCTACAAGTGCTGCATCGCTTCCAAAGTGGTTAATATTAGCTGCTATAATCTGCCAAGAAAAAAAACTAGGTTCCTTATCTTTGATAAGCTTCAGTTCCTGATAACTCCAGTACTAACCTAACACTCACACGACACTAAAGACGAAAATCTACCTACCAAAACCCGACCATATCAGTCTCCCACCACATGGCATTTATCGAAATGGTTGTCTTAGAGGTGCGACCTTCGAGAAAGAAATGCAACGAATAGAGTACCACTTTATACTTTCCGATTTTTTCCTACCAAGCAATGGTACATAGTTTGCATGGTGTATATGGCTTGGGTCAGTATACGCCAGCATGTCCACGGAAGAGGTTTAGAAGCACATAGAGGGTGATTTTTTTTTCGCTTATTTTTGGGCGTAGTTTCACCCTTGTATTTATTTCGGACCGTGTGGGGAGCTTCATATATATTCACCATTTCAGGGTATATACGGTAGTGCCAGGAATGCTGAATACCTGGAGTTTACCTGGAGAGAGTTTCGGGGGTCAACGCCCCCGCGGCCCGGTCTGTGACCAGGCCTCCTGGTGGATCAGCCCCTGATCAACCAGGCTGTTGCTGCTGGCTGCACGCAAACCAACGTACGAGCCACAGCCCGGCTGATCAGGAACTGACTTTAGGTGATTGTCCAGTGCCAGCTTGAAGACTGCCAGGGGTCTGTTGGTAATCCCCCTTATGTATGCTGGGAGGCAGTTGAACAGTCTCGGGCCCCTGACACTTATTGTATGGTCTCTTAACGTGCTAGTGACACCCCTGCTTTTCATTGGGGGGATGGTGCATCGTCTGCCAAGTCTTTTGCTTTCGTAGTGAGTGATTTTCGTGTGCAAGTTCGGTACTAGTCCCTCTAGGATTTTCCAGGTGTATATAATCATGTATCTCTCCCTCCTGCGTTCCAGGGAATACAGGTTTAGAAACCTCAAGCGCTCCCAGTAATTGAGGTGTTTTATCTCCGTTATGCGGGCCGTGAAAGTTCTCTGTACATTTTCTAGGTCGGCAATTTCACCTGCCTTGAAAGGTGCTGTTAGAGTGCAGCAATATTCCAGCCTAGATAGAACATATACAAATATAACAAACTTTCTAAGAGTTTATACAATTATGGATTATTATATGACCATAAGGGTCATATAGTCATGGAAAGGTGACTGTGATATTCAGAACAAAGTGACGGTATATGCAATACTCTATATGACTGTTTCAGTAAATATACGGCTATACTCAAGTGGTAGAAGTTAAGGTATAAAATATTTCACAAGCATACAACACCAGTCACCGTGAAAAAAACTTACCTAGAGAGGGTTTCGGGGATCAACGCCCCCGCGGCTCGGTCTGAGACCAGGCCTCGTGGTGGATAAGGGTCTGAACAACCAGGCTGTTACTGCTGGCCGAGCGCAAACTGACGTACGAACTACAGCCCGGCTGATCAGGTACTGACTCTAGGCGCCTGTTCAGTGCCTTATTGAAGACAGCCAGGGGTCTATTGATAATCCCCCATATGTATGCTGGGAGGCAGATCAACAGTCTTGGGCCCTGACACTTACTGTGTTGTCTCTCTGTGTACTCGTGGCGCCCCTGCTTTTCATTGGGGGAATGTTGCATCTCCTGCCGAGTCTTTTGCTTTCATAGGGGTGATTTTCGTGTGCAAGTTTGGTACTAATCCTTCTAGGCAAATTCTACGTATATACGACATTTCAAGATATATGCAAACAGTTCAAGAGGAAATTTAGGACAATCAGGTGAAACAGTTGAACAAGAAAGTTATCCTCACTATTCCCCTCAAGGAAGGTTCCTTGATGTTGGTGAGGGGCTCTTGATTTAGGGAAATGGATCTGTGCTCCAGTTCCCCGAATTAATCCTGAATGCCTTCCACATCCCCCCCCAGGCGCTGTATAATCCTCCGGGTTTAGCGCTTCCCCCTTGATTATAATAATAATAATATCCTCACTATTATATTAAGTTTAATAAGCTTGCACTAGGCTTGTATGACGGGGCCTACATCAGACTTTGTCTCGTATATCTGCAAAAGCTTTAAATCGCTACCCCTCAGGGAAGGTTCCTTGATGCTGGTGAGGGGCTCTTGATCTGGGAACTTGATTTGTGTTCCAGTTCCCCAAATTAAGTCTGAATACCTTCCATCCCCCCATAGGCACTGTATAATCCCTACGGGTTTAGCGCTTCCCATGATTAGTATTAGTTCAAATCGCTAGCAGTTATCAGCTAAAGCATATTATACACCAGTGGCCACAAGTGAAAGAAATAAAGTACTCAAACGCGCAGTGATATCAAAAATAAAATATCTGAAAGGTTGGGGAAATTCTACGACGCAGTTCGAGGCAGTTGCGTTCAATAACCCCAACACAGTTGGTGTCACCGTTGCCACACTGCCACATGCATTCCACCTCCCATCTCTTATAAGTATACACTATTCAAACCTCTATCCATTAAAGTAACTTATGGAGAATGCTACCCACAAAAACCAAAGATTCCTTATCTACTTCAGGTAACTTCATCAGCCAATTAACAATCTGGAAAGCCAGCAATACATAATATTTGAAATATCAGAAATATCCTTATCAATAATGGTTCGTACTAGATGTTGTACCAAAGAGTTGCGTCATTCACCCGACTAACGAAAGCATCACAACAAACTCGATGTACTTGTTCGAATCTTAAGATAACGAAGCTTATCGGCCGAGTTTTTCGTTCTGAGCGCTTGTTGCCTACAACGGATATATACAACCGACAGGTATATCGCCTGTATGTCAAGAAATATTATCAGAATAACTGGAACGAATACGCCTCTGGAGAACTCTATGGATTGTACATCTCGATTCCGACGTCGGCAATAGATCATCGGGATAAGTGAATGAAATTATCAACACACAAGTAGTGACGTCACACACTCGACGCTCATTGGTCGATTGCATGAAAATTGCAGAACACCAGCAGTGACGTCACACAGGCGCGGCGCTTATTGGTCCAGTGAGTGGTTGGTCAGCTTGTCATTGGTCTAGAAAGAGGCTGGGCTGCTCTACGTGTCACACCTCCACTATTTAAATCGCGAGCGTACTGCCGCCCAGCAGATCACACAGAGCAGCGCTACCTCTCACAATAGGAAAGGTTTTTGAGTGGGAATTCATCATCCAACTTTTAATATCTTTATTATGGCTATCATCAGTATCACTTCTCGGTTTTTCTCGGGACCATGCCATAGCTGGACGTAGCAACACGCCCCATCGTAACCTGTGTTAATCATCTTTATCATCATGGCAAGTCTACTTATGTAAGTAGCACTTGAACAGTGATAACAGTCATCTCCATCGTCCCGAGATTCACATCAGCCAGTACCTCATCAAAGTTCAACCTAAATACGTAATCCCGGTGAAAGATTCTACAATCATGGGGGAGCATTTTTTCGTTCTGTCCCAGAACCGACAGTTCTTGCCCTTCTACTACGGCGATGAGAAACGATGGACCGAGCCATTCTTCTTCATCCAGGCAGCGGATACGCAGTTTGGGATGCAGGAGAAATACATGGAACAAAAGGAGGTATATGGGTGGGACCAGGAGATCGCGTGGTCTAAGCAGATGGTCAAAGACATCAACGCCATGTACCCTGCCCCAAAGTTCTTGGTTGTGTGCGGAGACCTACTGGACGCCTGGCCACACACTGAACCTGAGATCCGTCTCCAGCAGGAGGTAGATTTCAAAAAGGTGTTCGCTGGACTAAAGATACCGCTGGTGTGTGTGTGCGGTAACCACGATATAGGTAACACTCCCACTCCAGATACCGTCGGCAGTTACAGATCCTCCTTCGGCGATGATTTCTTCAGCTTCTGGTGCGGCGGCGTGTTCTTTATTGTGGTCAACACGCAGTACTACGAAGACTCCTCGCAGTGTGAAGACCTGGCGGCGGAACAAGAGGCGTGGTTGGACCAGCAGCTGGAAGTAGTGAGGAGGGAGAAGCCTCAACATGCCATTGTTTTCCAGCACATCCCATTCTTCCTGACCAGCCCGGAGGAGGAGAAGGAGTACTTCAACATGGCCCCCGCCCTTCGGCAGACCATGCTTGACAGGTTCTACGACGCCGGCGTTCGCTACATCTTCTGCGGCCACTACCACCGTAACGCCGGAGGCTTCTACAAGGATATGGAGGAAGTTGTTACGTCGGCGGTGGGAGCACAGCTGGGGGAGTGTCAGCAGGGTTTTCGGCTGGTGAAAGTGCTTGAAGATCACCTGGAGCACCAGTACTATAACCTGGGCACTGCTCCCACACACATCCATCTCCCCAATACCAAACCTTCCTTGCCTGTCCTGCCCACAATACCCGCCTGGACTCGCTTGGCTGTCATTCCCGCTGCCACTAAGACATCAGCTCTGGCCCTCTAGGCTCCACAGTTCTCTAGCCTGGCATTTTTATGTTGTTGCCACCACCACTCCTTGTACTCAATAATCAAAACGGTTTACAGCTAAACAAATATATTTTCACTACCGAATCACTTAAGCTATAATTATACGTAATCGTACTTCATTCTCACCATTCCTCACTTCATTCATTCATTAGATTCGCCGGTACTTTCAGCCCGGGTCTTCTCCAGATGGCGACCCGGCGACCATTCCTCACTAAGCCTTATATATATATGCCTTACACAGCCTCAAATACAAAGGAATTCACGTTATTTAACAAAGTTCTATAGTAGTGAAAAAATTTATTTTCATTACATACTTTTGTGTTAATAAAAACTTAAAATTTTCAGTTACCCTACATATCCTTGTTTTTTTTTTTTGTAAGGTTAAATAATGTTTAATTCAAGTTGTGTGCCTTGATACTTTTGGAGTGCTTTTGATCCAAGAGGTTTAGGGTACCCTTCTCTTTCGTTTCCTAGGCACTACATGACACTTAAAGGTTTAATGCTTCTGTAGGAGCAATGAAATGAAGGGTACCTTAATGCTAAAGTGCTCTTGATCCAGGAAATTAAGAGCTCCCCTTCATAGGATGAATCCTGCTTGCCTCCCATTTCCCAAGCACTAAATAACCTATATGGGTTCAGCATTTTTTCCCCATGATTATAATGACTGGATACTATATAACTGAATTTTCCAACATAATTAAAAACAATATAAATAAAGTTGTGAAAATGAAGACAACACTAAACAAGGACTAATTAGATAAATTCAAATATAAAACCAATATAAGAAGGCACTGGTTAGGCAGTAGTGGAAGATTAGTGGAACAAAATACTAAGTGTAACTGAAAGAATAATGTTTGCAGATACATGGAGTGTCTGGGTGTAAGGGATATCTGACTAGCATGTCACAATAGGCTTGCTGCGTTATATAGATTTTTTTTCTTATGCCATTTTAAAGGAGTTGATTTAAAATATAAAGCTGAATGTTTAGACACGTCTTCAACAGGATATAAAGAGCATGCTGTCGTACATTTGGCAGCACCCTACCAGGTTTGTATGTAATGACCTCTCTTTCTTTCTCTCTCTCTCTCTCTCTCTCTCTCTCTCTCTCTCTCTCTCTCTCATTTATGGAAAATAATAGACATTCCCTTGCCCTAACTCCATTTTGTATCAACCCCCTAAAAAGTAATATATTTTATATACTATTTTACCGTGATGAGATAGTATGTAGTTTACAGTAACTGGTAATAAATGAGAAAATATTGAGGTACACTGGGGTTTTTAATAAAATTAAAAGTAACTTGTGTATATTAAAACAGTTCAAATGTGAATGCTTTCATGTAACTGGCAAATTACATTTGAAAAGGCATTCCGAAAATTGTTTTTTTTTAACTGGTGAAACCGTTGTATTGTGAAACTATTTACCTCATGGGAGTGGTGGTTCATTAATGCTGAAGCGCTCTTGATCTAAGGCATAGGAGCTACTCTTCTTTTTCTTGGATCATCGCTAATTAACCCGTCCCTAACACTCCTTGTGGTGCATGACCTTACTGGTTTAGCTCTCCACGAACTTGACGAAATCATAGCCTAGTTGCTGACATTCTCTTTGCAGAAAAATTTACCCACCGTCCAATATTATTTTTAAAAATTCTCTCTTGAAAAGGACTTTGAATTTACTGTTTAACATTGATTCAACTGGCGTCTAGCCCATGGAAGACCGAATAGTTTTACTGTGATTATATAAAAAAAAATACAAAATCTAGTATTTAAAGACCCATTTTGCTGTCTTTGTACACCTGCTTTCAATGTTCTCAGTGCCCTCTCGGCCGAACAAAGCGCAGAGGTACATGACAGTGCTTATACAAGCAGTAGAACGAGAGGAGGCGGGAGCAAAGACTCGACCCCAGCAGCCAGAGCTAGATGACTACACAGAAGACAGGTTGGAGCAGCAGGCAGCTGAGGCCAGTTAGGGTGCAGCTGGATGTAACCAGTTACTGGACGAGCTGCTGGCTTCCCCCGCCCCGCCATGCCTCCCTAAACCCCCAGAATTCCACCAACACACTCTCTTCCCTTTAACCTATGTTGCTACTATCACCTCTCCCTCCCTCCTACTTCTCGTACTCTCCCTTTTCCCTTCTCTCCTCCACTTTTCCACTTCGCCTCACCTGAAATTTACTTAGAAGTTTCTCTTATGTTCCCTCAGTTACATTTACTTTGTACATTCTCACATATGTACACTGAGATATGTGCCGTGTATCCTTACACCTGGTGCCCTTTGTCGCTTAGCAGTAAATAGATGTCTGGGTGACTGTTGTGTGTCGCATCCTGGGGAAGAGAATCAAAAGATTCCAGTGGAAAAGTCACAGACATGGTGACTACTGGTTATCCTGATTGGCTTGCAGGGCGGCCGTGACGTATGGACAAGTCTCCTTATATATACCTGCTGCCTTTGTTCACTTAGTAATAATATGGAGTTTAATCACTTTTTTACTGAAAAACAATTTGGCTTTAGAACACATAGAGGTACCAATCATGCAATAAATGTTATTTTCGATACTGTAGCAAGTCTAAAACATGTGTGTTTGTGTGTGCGTGTATGTGTATGTGTGTGTGTGTGTGTGTGTGTGTGTGTGTGTGTGTGTGTGTGTGTGTGTGTGTGTGTGTGTGTGTGTGTGTGTGTGTGTGTGTGTGTACTCACCTAGTTGAGGTTGCAGGGGTCGAGTCCAAGCTCCTGGCCCCGCCTCTTCACTGGTCGCTACTAGGTCACTCTCCCTGAACCATGAGCTTTATCGTACCTCTGCTTAAAGCTATGTATGGATCCTGACTCCACTACATCGCTTCCCAAACTATTCCACTTCCTGACTACTCTGTGGTTGAAGAAATACTTCCTAACATCCCTTTGATTCATCTGTGTCTTCAACTTCCAACTGTGTCCCCTTGTTACTGTGTCCAGTCTCTGGAACATCCTGTCTTTGTCCACCTTGTCAATTCCTCTCAGTATTTTGTAAGTCGTTATCATGTCCCCCCTATCTCTCCTGTCCTCCAGTGTCGTCAGGTTGATTTCCCTTAACCTCTCCTCATAGGACATACCTCTTAGCTCTGGGACTAGTCTTGTTGCAAACCTTTGCACTTTCTCTAGTTTCTTTACATGCTTGGCTAGGTGTGGGTTCCAAACTGGTGCCGCATACTCCAATATGGGCCTAACGTACACGGTGTATAGGGTCCTGAACGATTCCTTATTAAGATGTCGGAATGCTGTTCTGAGGTTTGCCAGGCGCCCATATACTGCAGCAGTTATTTGGTTGATGTGCGCTTCAGGAGATGTGCCTGGTGTTATACTCACCCCAAGATCTTTTTCCTTGAGTGATGTTTGTAGTCTCTGACCCCCTAGACTGTACTCCATCTGCGGTCTTCTTTGCCCTTCCCCAATCCTCATGACTTTGCACTTGGTGGGATTGAACTCCAGGAGCCAGTTGCTGGACCAGGTCTGCAGCCTGTCCAGATCCCTTTGTATTTCTGCCTGGTCTTCGATCGAATGAACTCTTCTCATCAACTTCACGTCATCTGCAAACAGTGACACCTCGGAGTTTATTCCTTCCGTCATGTCGTTCACAAATACCAGAAACAGCACTGGTCCTAGGACTGACCCCTGTGTGTGTGTGTGTGTGTGTGTGTGTGTGTTTATGTGTGTGTGTGTGTGTGTGTGTGTGTGTGGGTACTCACCTATTTGTACTCACCTATTTGTGGTTGCAGGGGTCGAGTCTTAGCTCCTGGCCCCGCCTCTTCACCGGTTGCTACTGGGCCCTCTCTCTCCCCGCTCCATGAGCTTTATCAAACCTCGTCTTAAAACTGTGTATGGTTCCTGCCTCCACTACGTCATTTTCTAGGCTATTCCACTGCCTTACAACTCTATGACTGAAGAAATACTTCCTAATATCTCTCTGACTCATTTGTGTCTTCAACTTCCAATTGTGGCCTCTTGTTTCTGTGTCCCCTCCCTGGAACATCCTGTCTTTGTCCACTTTGTCTATTCCACGCAGTATTTTATATGTCGTTATCATGTCTCCCCTGACCCTCCTGTCCTCCAGTGTCGTCAGGCCGATTTCCCTTAATCTTTCTTCATAGGACATTCCTCTTAGCTCTGGAACTAACCTTGTCGCAAACCTTTGTACTTTCTCTAGTTTCTTGACGTGCTTTATCAAGTGCGGGTTCCAAACAGGTGCTGCATACTCCAGTATGGGCCTGACATACACGGTGTACAGTGTCTTGAACGATTCCTTACTAAGGTATCGGAATGCTGTTCTCAGGTTTGCCAGGCGCCCATATGCTGCAGCAGTTATCTAGTTGATGTGTGCTTCCGGAGACATGCTCGGTGTTATACTCACCCCAAGATCTTTCTCCTTGAGTGAGGTTTGCAGTCTTTGGCCACCTAGCCTATACTCGGTCTGTGGTCTTCTGTGCCCTTCCCCTATCTTCATGACTTTGCATTTGGCAGGATTAAACTCGAGAAGCCATTTGCTGGACCAGGTGTCCAGTATGTCCAGGTCTCTTTGAAGTCCTGCCTGGTCCTCATCAGATTTAATTCTCCTCATTAACTTCACATCATCTGCAAACAGGGACACTTCTGAGTCTAACCCTTCCATCATGTCGTTCACATATACCAAAAATAGCACTGGTCCTAGGACCGACCCCTGTGGGACCCCGCTCGTCACAGGTGCCCACTGTGATACATCATTACATACCATGACTCGTTGTTGTCTCCCTGTCAGGTATTCTCTGATCCATTGCAGTGCCCTTCCTGTTATATGCACCTGATGCTCTAGCTTCTGCACTAATCTCTTGTGAGGAACTGTGTCAAAGGCCTTCTTGCAGTCCAAGAAGATGCAATCAACCCACCCCTCTCTCTCGTGTCTTACTTCTGTTATTTTATCATAAAACTCCAGAAGGTTTGTGACACAGGATTTGCCTTCCATGAATCCGTGCTGGTTGGCATTTATACTCTTGTTCCGTTCCAGGTGCTCTACCCCTCTCCTCCTGATAATCTTCTCCATAATTTTGCATACTATACACGTCAATGACACAGGTCTATAGTTTAGTGCCTCTTTTCTGTCTCCTTTTTTAAAAATGGGAACTACATTTGCCGTCTTCCATACCTCAGGTAGTTGCCCAGTTTCCAGGGACGTGTTGAAGATTGTGGTAAGTGGCATGCACAACATATCTGCTCCCTCTCTAAGGACCCACGGGGAGATGTTGTCCGGTCCCATTGCCTTTGAGGTATCAATGTCCCTTAGCAGTTTCTTCACCTCCTCCTCATCTGTATGTATGTCGTCCAACACTTGTTGGTGTATTCCTTGCTGGTGTCCCCATCTGGTCTGTCCCCACAGAGTCCTTCCTGACTCTACTGTAAATACTTCCTTAAATCTCGTGTTGAGCTCCTCACATACCTCTTGATCGTTTCTTGTGAGTTCTCCACCTTCTTTCCTCAGCCTTATCACCTGGTCCTTGACTGTTGTCTTCCTCCTAATGTGGCTATACAGCAGTTTCGGGTCAGATTTGACTTTCGATGCTATGTCGTTTTCATACTGTCGCTGGGCCTCCCTCCTTATCTGTGCATACTCGTTTCTGGCTCTTCTACTAATCTCCTTGTTTTCCTGGGTCCTATGCCTCCTGTACCTTTTCCATTCTCTGTTGCACTTAGTTTTTGCCTCCCTACACCTTCGGGTAAACCAAGGACTCGTTTTGGTCTTCCTATTATTTCTGTTTCCCTTGGGAACAAAACTTTCCTCTGCCTCCTTGCACTTTGTTGCCACATATTCCATCATCTCGTTTACTGATTTTCCTACCATTTCTCTGTCCCACTGAACCTCCTGCAGGAAGCTTCTCATACCTGTGTAGTCCCCCCTTTTATAGTTTGGCCTGACCCCTTCAGTTCCTGTTACCTTCTCCACTTGTAACTCAGCACCACATGATCGCTAGCTCCAAGGGGCCTCTCGTAAGTGATGTCCTCAATGTCTGAACTGCTCAGGGTGAACACAAGATCCAGTCTTGCTGGCTCATCCTCCCCTCTCTGGTTGTGTCCCTGACATGTTGATGCATGAGGTTTTCAAGTACCACATCCATCATCTTGGCTCTCCATGTTTCGGGACCCCCATGTGGCTCCAGGTTTTCCCAGTCGATCTCCCTGTGGTTGAAATCGCCCATTACCAGTAACTTTGCTCTGCTCGAGTGAGCTCTTCTTGCCACCTCAGCCAGTGTGTCCACCATCACCCTGTTGTTTTCTTCGTACTCCTCTCTTGGCCTCCTGCAGTTCTGTGGTGGGTTATACATCACTCCAATGACTACTTTATGTTCTCCGGACTGAATTGTACCTACAATGTAGTCTCTTTCTCCAATCATGTCCATGCGTTCCATTTCCTCAAATCCCCATCGGTGTTTTATGAGCAGTGCAACCCCTCCTCCCCCTCTACTCCTTATATCTTTCCTCAGGATCTGATATCCCATTGGGAAGATTGTGTCTGTTATTGTCTCAGCGAGTTTTGTTTCTGTGACTGCTATGATGTCTGGGGATTTTTCACTGATTCTTTCGTTCCACTCCTCATGTTTATTCGTTATTCCATCCGCGTTTGTGTACCAAACTTTCAGTTTCTTTTCTATCATTGTGGTCATGCAAGAATATTGGGGTTGGGGGAGCGAGAGCCTTGGTGGGTGTGTGTGTGTGTGTGTGTGTGTGTGTGTGTGTGTGTGACTCAACAATCAATATTTGCACCAATAACTCACTACAGTTGTGACTGGGTGTGGAAGTGTGAATTGCTCATTACTCTAAAATTTGTTCATGATTGTAGCCATGTATAAACGCAAGTAACCATTCTTACAGTATTCATTACCTTTGTAACTTGTGAGTTCATTACCTTGTACCTAGTTCAGCCATCAAAACTTTGGGGCCCAGTCCCTGGACCCATTGTGTACCTCTATAATCTGTTAATACCTTTGTAACTTGTCATGATTGTGACTAGACCTACCTGGAGTTCATTACCTTTGTAAATTGTGAGTTCATTACCTTTGTAAATTGTGAATTCATTACCTCTGTAACTTGCTCAGCCATCTAAACTTTGAGGCCCAGTCCCTGGACCCATTATGTACCTCTGTAATCTTTTGACTACCGCCCACAGGATGGGTATGGGGTGCATAATAAACATATTAAACTAACTAAACTTAAACTCTAAAACATCAGGGCAATCTTGCCTTAATTGCCACCAGAGATGTTCATAAAGCTTTTGATAGCTTATGGCATGATGGCTTTATATACAAACTCATTGACCTACCAGACCATAACTGGACTTTTCTCAGATTAATATATAATTTCTTAACTCAACGAAAAATCATTCCCACCTTTCATGGCAAGTCGACAGAGCCTTTTATACCAACAGCTGGTGTCCCACAAGGTTCTTGTCTAAGTCCAATTCTGTTCAACATTTATGTGAATGACCTTCCTCAACCAGAGTTTAATGATACAATTGTGACACAGTTTGCAGATGATGTTATTCATGTCGTCTCATCAACTCCGGTAACAGGAAAATACAAGTATGAGAGAGTCATAGAAAAAATGAATATTGAACTTCGTCGAACATCTAATTGGGAAAAGAAATGGAGAATTACGACTAATCCTGACAAGGTCCTTGTTAGCACGATAGGATGTTTTGCATCAACAATTGAAGATAAAGGGGGTATCTCCATCAGAGGTACACCTGTAGCCATTAGAAACCCTAACAAGATTTTGGGATATGAAATAGACAGGCTGCTCCACTCAACATCTCATGTAACTAAAAAGATCAATATAGCCAAAGCCGGTCTTAGCAGTCTCTTTCGATTCAATCAAGCCCCTCAACATGTCAAAAAACATCTGTATAAAATGATAATAAGACCAATACTCGAATACCCTTGTGTCCCAATGTCATTAACAACAAAGACCAACATGATACGGTTACAAAGGATCCAGAATAGAGCTCTTCGCTTTATTACCGATACCAGGAGGAGAGACAGAGTTAAAATGGCAGATTTACACATACAACAAGATATTACTGCCATAAATGTACGCCTTGACACCCTAAAAAAGAAACAACTTTATACAATGCAAGAACTATACATGCCAGATAGAGAACATCCTATACAAGTGGTAAATACCACAGATTATACCATCAATACTCCTCCTCACAGGACTCAAAGAATGACTCTCCCACAGAGGGTTCGTCGTTTTATTCATAAAGATGATTACCCTCGACCCATGATATTGAGCAACCTCCCTGATGAAGAAGATTGGGTACCACCAGAACCCTTCTATGTATACTGAGAAAATCATCGCCCCCAATTAGGGAGACATCTTATATAACTTTCTAATGTAAAAATTATGCTGTTTACTATGGCTGGACACCACCTGTAAGAAACCATTGTCACGAAATTATAAACTGGCCAGAAAATTATTGCCTTCATTGTCGCATAAATATCCGTTGTGCAATCGCAAAAGAAAAAAAAAAAAAAAAAAAAAATGCAATTGCAACTTGTATAATTACTACCAATTCAGAGTCATGTACTTATATATCTGTTATATCTATGTGACTCTGATGGGTTAGTCTTATACCCCTTTAAGAATATCTTATCATTTCACATACACTTTTTAAATTACACCAAAGTGGTTGGGCCACTTACCTTTTATATCCTACCTCTCCCCCCCTCCCACCCTTTTCCAAAATTTCTATCCTTACCCATCCTTCTTCCTTACCCATCTCACCAAAGCTCTGGTCTGGACAAGAAACAAGAAACTTAGTAAGAAATAGACACCTTAGAGCTCGCTGAGTAATGAATGACTCCAGTGGAAATAATCTACACGACTGCTTTGTTGGATTATCCTTGGTTAAATTTTTGTAGATTTAGTACCCATAAGGATAACTTCTTCAGTACAATATGAACATATCAACAATGTAAATATTAATATGCTTATAAGTCATCTGATAAACTAATAAACACATTGATAAAGTTTAAGTCGCTCGTACAGCAGCTGTAGACATCCATATTGATTGATACACTACAATTATGTTTTTATTTTAGAACTTAAGGCATACGTCCTTCAGAGTGGGGGGGGGCATTCTGGTGTGGGGCTCTTGATCCAGGAATTGGAGCTGCTCTTTAATTCCTTGGATGAAATCTGATTATCTCTCCTTCCCCATACTCTAACACCCAATAATAATAATAATAATAATAATAATAATAATAATAATAATAATAATAATAATAATAATTTAATATTTAAAGGCATTCACAATTTAAGACATATAACTTACCATCAAGTATACCTAAATCCATAATAAGTTTAATATTATAGTCATCATTGTCAGATTATATAGGCCTACAAACACATTTTGGGATAGCATACAGTAGTGTGCAAATTAATGTGTACAGGAGTAAATTTTGTGATTATCTCATATGTCTTAGTCACTAGTTTAATTAATGTAATTTAGGTTCTTTCCTTTTCATAACTGTTTGCTACCGACTTCTGGCAACCATTCTGTTGTGGTGTTACCCTGCGACTCTCGTCAGTGCTACAACAGCTGTTGTTCTGTAAGGCTATTCCTGCAAGCGTGCTCCGTGAGTTATTGTGGTTTCCCCAAATTCTCCCCTTCAGTTCGTGATTACTGCTGAAATTCATGATGGATGTTACACCTAGGAAGCGTACAAGTATTGTAGCTCTTAGAGAACATGCTGATTTGAGCATCAAACAGATCGCTGAAAATTTGTGCCCAACAGTCAACTGTTAGTCGGATTCTCAAGAGAGCTGATGACACTGGTGATTGTGGAGCGCTGCGTCGAGGAAGATGTGGAAGAAAATGCAAGACAACACCTCACGATGACAAGGTTATCATGAGAAATAGTTTGGAGGATCCCAAGATTAGCTGGCGTAAATGTTGATTCTTCTGCCGTTCAACGAAGGCTCCTTTAAGTTGGCAAAACTGCCAGAAAGCCGATAAAGAAACTATTAATTGCTGCTATGAAGAAAAAAATGGCTGCGGTACGCACTCGATCGTAAGGGACAGACAACAGATGAATGGAGAAAAGTTATATTTTCCGATGAGGGGCATTTTGAAGTACATGGGTACAGATGAGTGATAGCGAGACGGAATAAAGGCGAACCTCTTCGGAATAGACACATTTTAACAAACGCCAAAACACCCACCTAAAAAGATGTTTTGGGGTAGGCTTACTGCTGAAGGCCCTGGACGACTTGTTATTGTTGAGGGAACGATGAACAGTGACAAATACAAGGCAATCCTGGCAACTCATTTGCTTCCTATTGTGGATAGACTTGCCTGATGGAGAAGGCATTTTAAAGTAGGATCTTGCTCTATGCTACACTTCTAGAATAATGCTGACACTCTTCGAAGAGTGCGCGCTAAGCGCTCTAAACTGGCCTGGAAACTCTCCTGTCCTCATCCCAGAACTGTTCAACTGTGAAGCTAATTACTGCTGTTTGTAGGACCTGGTACCACGACGAAAAACTTGCCAAAATGTGTTCGACATTGGTCAATTCTATGCTAATGCATGTAGAAATAATGCTTATAAATGTAAAGGGTAGTTATACCTAATAAAATCAGTTATCTGTCATATTGCCTTGTATTTTTTAAATAAATATAAATTTTCCAAATAAATGCCTTTTTTCATCACTGTCCCAATTTATATGCACACTACTGTGTATACCCTGGCTAGTACTATGCATATTTACATATGTAACAAGTTAACATGGCTCATTTTACTTTAGTAATTGTTTTTGAGGTAATAATAATAATTGATTTTTTTTTAAAGATGGTTGTGCATTGATCTGACTATACGCGCATGCACCACAAAGCCCAACGCATGCGCCTATCACTATAAACGTCAATATTAAGCTAAAGTAAAATATACACGCAATACTAAACAGCAGCGTCTCACTCTCTTAGTTTCTAACAGAAAACACAAATCCATTTCTTTACCCTAAACGTTAAGGGGGTCCTCGGGAAATTTCCGCGCGCGCTCGACCAAAAATCGATAAATTATGGAAATTGAGTTATATATACCGAGAAATAGCTTAACTCTTTGGCAACACAATGGTACCAGAATGAATGTTCTACGACGTTTCTACAAGAAATTACAGTCATTTATATGAGGTAAGGTGACGGTGATATTGGTAGCGAGTCTGCTCACAGCCCATATATATTTTGGAAAATTTTCCTTGTTTTTTATCGCTTTTTCTTGCATTATACTTTCTAATATAATAACTGACTACTTGGCATCATAAAACTGAAGGCGGAGCTTATCCCTAGATTTAGCAACAGTTATGCGAAGAAACACCCCAAGCACAAGTTTTACTGAGACAATGTTTCGCAATGTGTAGAACTTTTTGTCATGTTATAATCCTGTATAAGACCAGTTAGTACACGCAGATGTGTGTATCTCAGTACATATGTATCAGCACCAGGTTCCAGGAACACAACGGCAACTTTAAGGTCAATGGCTGTCTTTAACATTGCCAACCTTGCAACTGCCAACACAAACTATTATACTTCCTAAATTCATGCATCCTTAATGTGTGTGTGTGTTTGTGTGTAAGACATCTATTTACCCAGCTGAAGGAAGTGATGCGAGGTGCACACCCACATACACACGCGCGCGCGCGCGCATGTTCCAGAGATGGGACACAGAAACAAGGGGTCATAATTATAAGTTGAAGACGCAGATGAGTCAAAGGGATATTAGGAAGCATTTCTTCAGCCACAGAGTTGTTAGGAAGTGGAATAGTCTGGCAAGCGATGTAGTGGAGGCAGGGACCATACGTAGTTTTAAGACGAGGTATGATAAAGCTCATGGAGTAGGGAGAAGACCTAGCAGCGATCAGTGAAGAGGCGGGGCCAGGAGCTGTGTATCGACCCCCGCAACCACAGATAGGTGAGTAGATACACACACACATACATAGTTTTAAGCAGAGGTATGATAAAGCACGCGGTTCAGGGAGTGGCCTAGTAGCGACCAGTGAAGAGGCGGTGCCAGGAGCTAGGACTCGACCCCTGCAACCTCAACTAGGTGAGTACAACTAGGTGAGCGCACACACACACATACACACACACACACACACACACACACACACACACACACACACACACACACACACACACGCTGCAAACCTCACTCAAGGAAAAAGATCTGGGGGTGAGTATAACACCGAGCATATCCCCTGAGGCGCACATCAATCAGATAACTGCTGCAGCATACGGGCTCCTGGCAAACCTACGGATAGCGTTCCGATACCTCAGTAATGAATCGTTCAAGACTCTGTATACCATTTACGTCAGGCCCATACTAGAGTATGCAGCACCAGTTTGGAATCCACACCTGGTCAAGCACGTCAAGAAATTAGAGAAAGTGCAAAGGTTTGCAACAAGACTAGTCTCAGAGCTAAGGGGATTGTCCTAGGAAGAAAGGTTGAGGGAAATCGGCCTGACGACACTGGAGGACAGGAGGGTCAGGGGAGACATGATAACGACATATAAAATACTGCGCGGAATAGGCAGGGTGGACAAAGACGGGATGTTCCAGAGATGGGACACAGAAACAAGAGGTCACAATTGGAAGTTGAAGACTCAGATGAATCAAGGGGATGTTAGGAAGTATTTCTTCAGTCACAGAGTAGTCAGGCCGTGGAATAGCCTAGAAAGTGAAGTAGTGGAGGCGGGAACCATACATAGTTTTAAGGCGAGGTATGATAAAGCTCATGGAGCAGGGAGAGAGAGGACCTAGTAGCAATCAGTGAAGAGACGGGGCCAGGAGCTATGAATCGACCCCTGCAACCACAAATTGGTGAGTACACACACACACACACACACACACACACACACACACACACACACAGTATTATGTCTTCCGCCTACACTACGCAGTTGCTGCTCATTCTAAGTTTATATCAAACAAAAAAGGTCGTAGTTTGTTTACCATGTCTTTGAACTGGTCTTATTTTATCCCATATAAAACAATCTGAGTTTCAAGACGGTATACATTTACGTAAATTTAATACTAACATTATCTAAAGTACATCAAGGTTGTGCAATGCCTTTGTGACTGACAATGATCACGTAGCAGCCTACCAAAGATGTCTTGCTGGCTCCAATATTTCATCTTCAAACATATACTTTATTTATTTTGAGTTATTTTTTCTCGCACAAATTATATTTCACGTGTTGTATTACAGTCGCTCAAGGAAGATTCTTTGATGTTGATGAGGGGCTCTTGATCTCGTGGGGAATTGGACCTGATCTCTGGTTCCATGAATCAAGTTTGAATACCTTCCATTTCCCAAGCGCTGTAATGACCCATAAGGTTTAGCACTCCTATGAATGTAATATTTTTTTTTATTACAGAACGTAACATCTCAGTGTATATATACTGACGGTTTGCTATCTGTGTTTAGGATTAAAGGATATTAATTAATTGCTGATGCAAAACCCTCACCAGACATGAGTACCAGCTGCCCAAAATCGACGTCTTCAAGGAAGTATCTGCGGCAGACAACACACGTAAAAAACGATTTGCGGTATGCCCAGTTGTTCATGAGAAATAAATAATATTTACACCTTGTTATTGTAGTACTGGGCATGTATTAGTATTGTGATACTGTGCATGTATTGGTTTATATTTATTTTACACGGTTTACAAGTCTAAAGACGCAACACAAAAGTGGACAAATGTTTTTTACCAACAGTTATCAAACACTGGAACAGGTATGTCCTGTTTTTAGTTTGAAGTTTTTATTAATATGGATGGGAGTTTTCCTCTCATTATTATTATATATGTGTAAAGTTCTTCTATTGCGAGGAACCAGCCAGCACATCAGCCGCTGGACGTCCGTGACGCTGACTTTATACAGCTCTTCTTACAAAGATAAATGGTATTATTTTAGTCAATTATCTACAGGAACCGCACACACACACACACAGGATCCATTACATAGCTTTAAGCAGAGGTATGATAAAGCTTACGGTTCATGGAGAATGACCTAGTAGCGACTACTGAAGAGGCGGGGCCAGGAGCTAGGACTCGACCCCTGCAACCTCAACTAGGTGAGTACACACACACACACAATTGGGTGAGTACACACACACACACACACACACACACAATTGAAAGTTGAAGACTCAGATGAGTCTAAGATATGTTAGGAAGTATTTCTTTAGTCATAGAGTTGTAAGGAAGTGGAATAGTCTGGCAAGTGATGTAGTGAAGGCAGGAACCATACATAGTTTTAAGACGAGGTATGATAAAGCTCATGGTGCAGGGAGAGTGACCCAGTAGCGGTCAGTGAAGAAGCGGGGCCAGGAGATATGAGTCGACCCCTGCAACCACAACTAGGTGAGCACATTATTATTATTATAATCATGGAGGAGCTCTAAACCTAGGCGAGTACAAACGGGTGGGGGAGCGACTCTGCTGTGGGTGCTGTATGTGGGTGTCACTGTCACTCCTTGTTGTATATATTGATTTTTACCTCTGGGTTTGAGTCAAGCGATAAATTATGATTTAAAATGTAGTCATAAACTGGTTTTATTATAATCACGAGGGAGCGCTAAACCCGTAGGATTATACAGCGCCTGTGGAGGGAGGGGGGATGGAAGGTATTCAGGTTCAATTCAGGGAACCGGAGCACATTATTATTATAATCAAAAAGAAGCGCTAAGCCACAAGGGCTATACAGCGAACCGGAGCACAGATCCAATTCCCTAGATCAAGAGCCCCTCACCAGCGTCAAGGAACCTTCCTTGAGGGGATAAACTGGTTTTGTAATCAAGACAGTATCGTGTACAAATGGACAAACCTAACCCAGCTTAATGTAACCTGGGTAACAACCAAACCTAAATTTATATATATATAAAAACTTTTTTTTGTGATCTAATATATACTCTACAGCGGTACTCACATTGCAACGTACAAAATCACGTCGAATTATGTGGTAAGCAGAAGTTTTACAAGTGTCAGAAGTCGTGTGTCATGGGGACCCAAGTTGACAACTCTCCCTGGAAATGTTTTTGAATTGTGATTGGTCGGGAGTGTCACGTGACCAAATAGTGATGTGTGATTGGCCAAGCCTGGCCCTTCCTGGTTGAGTGCTAACATGCATCGAGGTATTATTATGACAATTATCTTAAAAATTAAAAATTTGCACAAGAATTGACTATTTTTGTGTGGGAGGGGGGGGGGGAGCGCTTGCTCGTATTTAAAAACAAAAATGTTAATGGACGAGTTCAAACCCGGCTATAAAGTAAATATTATCTGCCTTTTTTCATAAGTATTATGAGACATATCTGGGCTCCATTAGTTTTATGAGGCTGTATGAGTTACAAAGACTTCCTTATCTAATAAGAGTGTGTTAATGGCTTTCAAAAAAAAAAAAAACATTAATACACTGGCAGTTGAGATGCAGGCACAGTATAACACGAGATAATATATCTAAAATACAACACTCGGCACTTCCACACCTATAAAAAGTATATTTAACCAAAAACAAGTCAAATATATAAACAGAATGCGATACATCTGGCAACAAGACGGCCGAGAAAACTTGTAAACGTTCGAATTTGAACGTTAATTTTTTTTTGGGGGAGGGGGGGGCTGCGCAAACAACTCTATAACACACACCTCAGATGCCTGCCACACAATTATTATTATTATTATTATAATCAAGGGGGAAGCGCTAAACCCGGAGGATTATACAGCGCCTGGGGGGGGGGATGTGGAAGGCATTCAGGCTTAATTTGGGGAACTGGAGCACAGATCCAATTCCCTAAATCAAGAGCCCCTCACCAACATCAGGGAACCTTCCTTGAGGGGACAGCCTGCCACACAAGCTTGTATACATACGGGATGTTGTCAAATATGAAAAATGGTCTTAGGGTGCCCTGTGGCCTGGTAGCTAAGCTCTCGCTTCACACGGCGAAGGTCCGGATACGATTCCCGGCAAGGGTAGAAACATTGGGCGTTTCCTTACACCGGTTGTTCCCCATCAGTAAAATGGGTACCTGGGTGTTAGTCGACTGGTGTGGGTTGCATCCCGGGACAAAAATGACATAATTTGCCCGAAATACTCTGCATAACAAGCAGCTTTCTATATAGTAGTATGTCATTGATGTCAGCTAGGCCTGTATACCTTGTACATTTACTTGTAGAAATAGACATTATTATAACACTCATTTTGTGTTGAGCTACGTCTATCTCTGACTCGTCACTGTTCTGGCCAGGTTGGTGTGGTTTTGGTCAGGGTTGGTGTCTGTCAGATCTGCTGTGATCTGCCAGATTTGGTGTGCTTGATAACACGTCTGATAGTCCTGGTGTGGTCTTGTCAAGTCTGGTATGGTCTTGGCCAGATCTGGTGTGGACCTGGCCATTTCTGGTGTAATCTCGTCAAATCTGGCATGATCTTATCAAATCTGGTGTGGTCTTGTCAAGTCTGGTGTGGTCTTGGCCAGATCTGGTATGCTATATGCCAGAGCTGGTGTGGTCTTGGTCTTGTCTGGTGTGGTTTATGCCAGGTCAGGTACGATTGTGGCCAGATGTGGTGTGATCTTGACCAGGCTATGGTCTTGGCCAGATATGGTCGTCTTAACGAGGTCTGGTATGGTCTTTTGTGACCTAAACTGGTGTACCTTGAAGATTTACTTTTCCATCTCTCCTGGTTTCTCAAATGTGTATCCTATCTTTTATTGTAAAAAAAAATTATCCAGCATCCACAATTACTTAAAACTCTTTAAATAATAATAATAATGTAATCAAATTAACCAAACCTCAGAGAGTCATACAATGCTAGGAAAAAATAACCTTTTAAAGAGATGATTTTAACTTGCATGTCTAAAGCATGTACCTAACAGAATTATAAATGATAAGAGTTAATTTTTTACAAGCTTCTGGGCACATTAATCTTTGAATATATGGCAGGTTAGTTGGTTTGTTAGGTTTTAAGCTCACTGACTGCTGCAGATCTATTTATTATTACAATTAAAACTAAGTGCTAAACACATAAGGAGATCCATAAGACTGCATTGCCTGTACATCTCAGTGCACATGTATATGTACATCACAATGGACAAGCACACCTCTCAATGTATATAACCTGTACTACAGTCACCAAAAGTTTTAGTTTTAAGTGTAATTATATTTCCATTCTTGCAACAATACTTTGTAGAAATATAAAATACTCTTACTTTAATGTAGAAACTGAGAGATAATGCAGCAAATAATGAGCAAAAAGATGGCTGGGAAGGAAAGATGAAAAATAAGGGTAGTCTACATGTGGGATAAAATTATTAAACAGTACTGTATTTGGGGAGAAGTGGCAAACCCCCTAATGGGTCATATGCTGCCTAGAGGAATGGGAGGTAATCAGGTTCAATCCAAGGAAGGGGAAGACAGATCCAGTTCCTTGCATCAAGAACCACTCACTGCCATCAAGGAATCTCCCTTGAGGGGCAGGAAAGCAAAAGTATGTGGAAAAACACACACATCAAAATTGCAGTAAAAGGAATTAAGTTAAGAAATTATGAAAAATAATAGCAAGATTATGAGAAAGGGATAAACCATGGAAGAAAGGAACATTCAGTGAAGTCCAAGGCAATAAGATCACAAGGTTGGGAGGAGGAATAACCAATGATGAAAGTAAGTTAATGATCAACAGAGAAATAGAATTATTTACATGTTTTGGGGACAACTAAACCTGTAAGGATCATAAAATGCTTGGGGAAGTGAGAGGAATTAAAGTTCAGTCCAAGGAAGGGAAGCACAGATCCAATCCCTTAGCAGAGAAAGAGAAGGAATGAATAAGTATTGACAGGCCTAGAGAATAAATACTATTAACAGAACAACGTTATCTATGGAGGCAAAGAAGGGAATGTATGAAAGTATAGTAGTACCAACACTCTTATATGGGTGTGAAGCTTGGGTGGTAAATGCAGCAGCGAGGAGACGGTTGGAGGCAGTGGAGATGTCCTGTTTAAGGGCAATGTGTGATGTAAATATTATGCAGAAAATTCGGAGTGTGGAAATTAGGAAAAGGTGTGGAGTTAATAAAAGTATTAGTCAGAGGGCAGAAGAGGGGTTGTTGAGGTGGTTTGGTCATTTAGAGAGAATGGATCAAAGTAGAATGACATGGAAAGCATATAAATCTATAGGGGAAGGAAGGCGGGGTAGGGGTCGTCCTCGAAAGGGTTGGAGAGAGGGGGTAAAGGAGGTTTTGTGGGCAAGGGGCTTGGACTTCCAGCAAGCGTGTGTGAGCGTGTTAGATAGGAGTGAATGGAGACGAATGGTACTTGGGACCTGACGATCTGTTGGAGTGTGAGCAGGGTAATATTTAGTGAAGGGATTCAGGGAAACAGGTTATTTTCATATAGTCGGACTTGAGTCCTGGAAATGGGAAGTACAATGCCTGCACTTTAAAGGAGGGGTTTGGGATATTGGCAGTTTGGAGGGATATGTTGTGTATCTTTATATGCGTATGCTTCTAAACTGTTGTATTCTGAGCACCTCTGCAAAAACAGTGATAATGTGCGAGTGTGGTGAAAGTGTTGAATGATGATGAAAGTATTTTCTTTTTGGGGATTTTCTTTCTTTTTTGGGTCACCCTGCCTTGGTGGGAGACGGCCGACTTGTTGAAAAAAAAAAAAAAAAAAAAAAACAGAACAATAACACAAGATTAGATAAAGATGGACTGCAAGTGACATACTAAATCAAAACTGCAAATGATACAACAGAGCTTGGATATTACTGCAAGATAGGGAGGCAAGGAAATGTATTGTACAGTATTCATGGGATCCTTTTTGCATTTAGTGCTAAATTTTATCATTTATTCATTCACAATATCCAAATCAAGCTTGTCAGATTTAGTTCCCTCATTCCTGAGAACACGTAAACACTAGTTATATTATCTATGTTTTCACCGAAGTTATATATCCTCTCAAATATAATACTGATAATAAATGCAGAAAACACAGGTCCTGGACGTGGCCGCTTTGTCTAGTACCGGATAAACATCAGAGTCATTGGACTTGGTCTGATATTGCAAAAGAGAATCAGACACTATAGCTATGGATAAAATCTGGAATTATGGACTTCTCCATTATGTCTGATACTTTCTAATGTTTGTCCAGCCAATTCTTTTGACCAATATTTCTAAAATCCACTAATGAGAGGTTATTTTATTTTATTATCACACTGGCCGATTCCCACCAAGGCAGGGTGGCCCGAAAAAGAAAAACTTTCACCATCATTCACTCCATCACTGTCTTGCCAGAAGGGTGCTTTACACTACAGTTTTTAAACTGCAACATTAACACCCCTCCTTCAGAGTGCAGGCACTGTACTTCCCATCTCCAGGACTCAAGTCCAGCCTGCCGGTTTCCCTGAATCCCTTCATAAATGTTACGTTGCTCACACTCCAACAGCACGTCAAGTATTAAAAACTATTTGTCTCCATTCACTCCTATCAAACACGCTCACACATGCCTGCTGGAAGTCCAAGCCCCTCGCACACAAAACCTCCTTTACCTCCTCCCTCCAACCTTTCCTAGGCCGACCCCTACCCTGCCTTCCTTCCACTACAGACTGATACACTCTTGAAGTCATTCTGTTTCGCTCCATTCTCTCTACATGTCCGAACCACCTCAACAACCCTTCCTCAGCCCTCTGGACAACAGTTTTGGTAATCCCACACCTCCTCCTAACTTCCAAACTACAAATTCTCTGCATTATATTCACACCACACATTGCCCTCAGACATGACATCTCCACTGCCTCCAGCCTTCTCCTCGCTGCAACATTCATCACCCATGCTTCACGCCCATATAAGAGCGTTGGTAAAACTATACTCTCATACATTCCCCTCTTTTTGCCTCCAAGGACAAAGTTCTTTGTCTCCACAGACTCCTAAGTGCACCGCTCGCCCTTTTCCCCTCATCAATTCTATGATTCACCTCATCTTTCTTAGACCCATCCGCTGACACGTCCACTCCCAAATATCTGAGTACATTCACCTCCTTATTTAACCCTTTCAGGGTCCAGAGGCCAAATTTCAAAGTGCGCACCAGTGTCCAAGAATTTTCTAACAACATGAGTTGTAGGTAGTAGGTTGGTAGACAGCAACCACCCAGGGAAGTACTACCGTCCTGCCAGATGACTGTGAAACAGAAACCTGTAACTGTTTTGCATGATGGTAGGATTGCTGGTTTCTTTTTCTGTCTCATAAACACGCTAGATAACAGGGATATCTTGCTACTCCTACTTACACTTTGGTCACACTTCACAGACACGCACATGCATATATATATACATACATCTAGGTTTTTCTCCTTTTTCTAAATAGCTCTTGTTCCTCTTTATTTCTTCTATTGTCCATGGGGAAGTGAAAAAGAATCTTTCCTCCGTAAGCCATGCGTGTCGTATGAGGCGACTAAAATGCCGGGAGCAATGGGCTAGTAACCCCTTCTCCTGTAGACATTTACTAAAAAAGAGAAGAAGAAAAGCTTTATAAAACTGGGATGCTTAAATGTGCATGGATGTAGTGCGGATGACAAGAAACAGATGATTGCTGATGTTATGAATGAAAAGAAGTTGGATGTCCTGGCCCTAAGCGAAACAAAGCTGAAGGGGGTAGGGGAGTTTCGGTGGGGGGAAATAAATGGGATTAAATCTGGAGTATCTGAGAGAGTAAGAGCAAAGGAAGGGGTAGCAGTAATGTTGAATGATCAGTTATGGAAGGAGAAAAGAGAATATGAATGTGTAAATTCAAGAATTATGTGGATTAAAGTAAAGGTTGGATGCGAGAAGTGGGTCATAATAAGCGTGTATGCACCTGGAGAAGAGAGGAATGCAGAGGAGAGAGAGAGATTTTGGGAGATGTTAAGTGAATGTATAGGAGCCTTTGAACCAAGTGAGAGAGTAATTGTGGTAGGGGACCTGAATGCTGAAGTAGGAGAAACTTTTAGAGAGGGTGTGGTAGGTAAGTTTGGGGTGCCAGGTGTAAATGATAATGGGAGCCCTTTGATTGAACTTTGTATAGAAAGGGGTTTAGTTATAGGTAATACATATTTTAAGAAAAAGAGGATAAATAAGTATACAAGATATGATGTAGGGCAAAATGACAGTAGTTTGTTGGATTATGTATTGGTAGATAAAAGACTGTTGAGTAGACTTCAGGATGTACATGTTTATAGAGGGGCCACAGATATATCAGATCACTTTCTAGTTGTAGCTACACTGAGAGTAAAAGGTAGATGGGATACAAGGAGAATAGAAGCATCAGGGAAGAGAGAGGTGAAGGTTTATAAACTAAAAGAGGAGGCAGTTAGGGTAAGATATAAACAGCTATTGGAGGATAGATGGGCTAATGAGAGCATAGGCAATGGGGTCGAAGAGGTATGGGGTAGGTTTAAAAATGTAGTGTTAGAGTGTTCAGCAGAAGTCTGTGGTTACAGGAAAGTGGGTGCGGGAGGGAAGAGGAGCAATTGGTGGAATGATGATGTGAAGAGAGTAGTAAGGGAGAAAAAGTTAGCATATGAGAAGTTTTTACAAAGTAGAAGTGATGCAAGGAGGGAAGAGTATATGGAGAAAAAGAGAGAGGTTAAGAGAGTGGTGGAGCAATGTAAAAAGAGAGCAAATGAGAGAGTGGGTGAGATGTTATCAACAAATTTTGTTGAAAATAAGAAAAAGTTTTGGAGTGAGATTAACAAGTTAAGAAAGCCTAGAGAACAAATGGATTTGTCAGTTAAAAATAGGAGAGGAGAGTTATTAAATGGAGAGTTAGAGGTATTGGGAAGATGGAGGGAATATTTTGAGGAATTGTTAAATGTTGATGAAGATAGGGAAGCTGTGATTTCGTGTATAGGGCAAGGAGGAACATCATCTTGTAGGAGTGAGGAAGAGCCAGTTGTGAGTGTGGGGGAAGTTCGTGAGGCAGTAGGTAAAATGAAAGGGGGTAAGGCAGCCGGAATTGATGGGATAAAGATAGAAATGTTAAAAGCAGGTGGGGATATAGTTTTGGAGTGGTTGGTGCAATTATTTAATAAATGTATGGAAGAGGGTAAGGTACCTAGGGATTGGCAGAGAGCATGCATAGTTCCTTTGTATAAAGGCAAAGGGGATAAAGGAGAGTGCAAAAATTATAGGGGGATAAGTCTCTTGAGTATACCTGGCAAAGTGTATGGTAGAGTTATTATTGAAAGAATTAAGAGTAAGACGGAGAATAGGATAGCAGATGAACAAGGAGGCTTTAGGAAAGGTAGGGGGTGTGTGGACCAGGTGTTTACAGTGAAACATATAAGTGAACAGTATTTAGATAAGGCTAAAGAGGTCTTTGTGGCATTTATGGATTTGGAAAAAGCGTATGACAGGGTGGATAGGGGGGCAATGTGGCAGATGTTGCAGGTGTATGGTGTAGGAGGTAGGTTACTGAAAGCAGTGAAGAGTTTTTACGAGGATAGTAAGGCTCAAGTTAGAGTATGTAGGAAAGAGGGAAATTATTTCCCAGTAAAAGTAGGCCTTAGACAAGGATGTGTGATGTCACCGTGGTTGTTTAATATATTTATAGATGGGGTTGTAAGAGAAGTAAATGCGAGGGTCTTGGCAAGAGGCATGGAGTTAAAAGATAAAGAAGCACACATAAAGTGGGAGTTGTCACAGTTGCTCTTTGCTGATGACACTGTGCTCTTGGGAGATTCTGAAGAGAAGGTGCAGAGATTGGTGGATGAATTTGGTAGGGTGTGCAAAAGAAGAAAATTGAAAGTGAATACAGGAAAGAGTAAGGTTATGAGGATAACAAAAAGATTAGGTGATGAAAGATTGGATATCAGATTGGAGGGAGAGAGTATGGAGGAGGTGAATGTATTCAGATATTTGGGAGTGGACGTGTCAGCGGATGGGTCTATGAAAGATGAGGTGAATCATAGAATTGATGAGGGGAAAAGGGTGAGTGGTGCACTTAGGAGTCTGTGGAGACAAAGAACTTTGTCCTTGGAGGCAAAGAGGGGAATGTATGAGAGTATAGTTTTACCAATGCTCTTATATGGGTGTGAAGCATGGGTGATGAATGTTGCAGCGAGGAGAAGGCTGGAGGCAGTGGAGATGTCGTGTCTGAGAGCAATGTGTGGTGTGAATATAATGCAGAGAATTCGTAGTTTGGAAGTTAGGAGGAGGTGCGGGATTACCAAAACTGTTGTCCAGAGGGCTGAGGAAGGGTTGTTGAGGTGGTTCGGACATGTGGAGAGAATGGAGCGGGGTAGGGGTCGGCCTAGGAAAGGTTGGAGGGAGGGGGTAAAGGAGGTTTTGTGTGCTAGGGGCTTGGACTTCCAGCAGGCATGCGTGAGCGTATTTGATAGGAGTGAATGGAGACAAATGGTTTTTAATACTTGACGTGCTGTTGGAGTGTGAGCAAAGTAACATTTATGAAGGGGTTCAGGGAAACCGGCAGGCCAGACTTGAGTCCTGGAGATGGGAAGTACAGTGCCTGCACTCTGAAGGAGGGGTGTTAATGTTGCAGTTTAACCCTTTCAGGGTCCAAGGCCCAAATCTGGAGTCACGCACCAGTGTCCAAGAATTTAAAAAAAAAAAAATTTGTTATTTTTTCTTATGAAATCGTAGAGAATCTTTTTGTGAAGGTAATAAAACAAAAAGTACGAAATTTGGTGGAAAATTGACGAAATTATGCTCTCGCGAATTTTGATGTGTCAGCGACATTTACGAATCGGCGATTTTGCCGACTTTGACTCCCATTTTAGGCCAATTACATTATTCCAATCAACCAAATTCTTAGCTATTTCATTAGTATTACTTCTATTCTATCGATTGAGCACAAGAAATCGCCAAGTCAACTGTTTCAACTACAAAATAAAGTGATCGGAAATTGTTAATTTGGCCAATTTAACACAAAGTTCAAAATATTCCAATTTCATAATAGGGTCCAGAATAAACAATGTAGGCATTCCTAGCACTAACCTAACGTTTCCTCTGTTCATTAGTTATGTTTTGAGGCTTTACAAATAAATTCCATTTTGATTTTTTATTCACATAATGAATTTTTATTCACACCAAAAAATAGAAGATTTACTGTTATGCAATACTGTAATAATTGTATAAATATCATCACCATATTTGTGAATGTATATTAGACCCACCAGCTGACGTGTATTAGACGTGTGAGGTCGTTTGTTTACTCTTGAATATCGGCAAAAATTTAAGATTTCCGCTACTTTGAGCTCAGTTTCAAGCCATTTCCAGTGCTAAAACCAATCAAAATCATCTCTATTTCTGTAATATGTCTTCCATTCTATCAAATGAGACCAAGAAATCGCAAATACAACTATAAAAAACATACGAAAAAACACTGCAAAGTTGCTGTTTTAATCGAAAAATCATGATTTAAGTTTTTTTCTCTCATACACAGTGTGCTGCAGGATCTGTTTTATGTGGTGCACACATACCACATAGATGTATTCTCTCATATCTAGGCCCAAATGTACCACTCACAGTTTATCAGAGTGAGCTGAGCTCATGGCGTAGATCTACGGTTTGGACGGACGGGACGGACCCTGAAAGGGTTAAAAACTGTAGTGTAAAGCACCCTTCTGGCAAGACAGTGATGGAGTGAATGATGGTGAAAGTTTTTCTTTTTTGGGCCACCCTGCCTTGGTGGGAATCGGCCAGTGTGATAATAAAATAAAATAACCTCTCATTAGTGGATTTTAGAAATATTGGTCAAAAAAATTGGCTGGACAAACATTAGAAAGTATCAGACATAATGGAGAAGTCCATAATTCCAGATTTTATCCATAGCTATAGTGTCTGATTCTCTTTTGCAGTATTAGACCAAGTCCAATGACTCTGATGTTTATCCGGTACTAGACAAAGCGGCCACGTCCAGGACCTGTGTTTTCGTTCCCTGAGCCGTAGGCCATCCATGCCAGTTTGTGCTCACTCACATACACTCATCATTCAGTCTCCAATTTTTCCCTGGATTTAGGGCATTTTGTGACTTTATTAACATATTACGTAAAATGCAATTAACAACGACAAAAGCAAATGGTGGTGCCAAGAGGAAACATGTGGTTCTCAGTGTTAAGCAGAAACTTGAATAAAGAAGGTTGAATCTGGTATCTGTGGCACATCTCAGCCATCTGTTTCTTCCCAGTCATCTGGTCTTCTCAGCCATCTACATCTCCCCAGCCATCTAGTCTTCCCAGCCATCTACATCTTCCCAGCCACCTACATTATATATTAGAGTATAGCTCATCATACCAACGTACCAGACGGTACTTACGAGTCGTAGTTAGTAATTGTGCCCTTAACACTATATGATTATCTGTACCAGATACCCCGAGATAAAAGTATACCACTTATACTCCATGAGAAGTGTAGGAGCTTATCTCCTTAATTATGCCAAATATATTAACTTCATGACCACCTAGACAATTTTGATATTAAAAATCTCAAAATTTATTTAGTTGGTTTACATTCATCCAGTTGCAATCCCAAAGTGTTATTGAAATGTCTCTTAATTTTAAAGGATAACTGGACTAGAATATTCTCTTAACAAATTGTTACAAAACCAGAAACAGGCTAGATGATAGAGGGGGATCAATAAGCTGACCTAGTATTCTCTGGAGATGTCTATACTTTATAGATGTCCCATTTTGTAAACAGATGGGTCAGGACAATACACCTTATCTAGCATTCCATTAATGATAATTATATTTTTGGAGAAGAGCTAACCCTTGGGAGGCAATCAGGTTTGATCCAAAGAAAGGGAAGACAGGTTCAATTCTTGAATCCCTCATAGGCATCAAAAAACCTGAGAGAATCCCCATTAAAACATTACCTTGGTAACAAATTATTATATTGAATAAAAAGACACAATACTGTGATTGGAACAATACACAAATAACCTGCACTTAGCAGGCAAACTCATGACAACATTTTGGTCTGACTTGGACCACTGACTAGTCACAGAGAAGCATGAAGGGGGCACAGAAGCATGAGGGGGCAAGGGATGGGAGTGGTAGAATAGTAGGAAGAAATAATAACGTAGCATTAGTAGTACCTTTCCTCTCCTGCTACTTCTGTCCCCTGCCAGTCCCTTCTATATATTCTGGCACCCTTCCCTTCACACTTGTGTGTGACTAGTTAATGGTCCAAGTCAGACTGAAATGTTATCACAAGATTCAGTTTCCTAAGTGCAGGTTATTTGTGTAAATTCTTATATTCACAAACGCACACAAAGCAAACTTATATGGGTCAGCTGTGCCTCAGTGACAGTCCTTAATCTACATTTATTTCATCATATTAAATCAATACTTTTAATTCTCCCTGACTGTGTTGTATTGTAAACACATTTTTTGCTGTAAACAATCATGTTGCTTGTCACAGTGATAACCTAGTAATTACATGGACAGCATTCAACAAGCCTTCAATTATGCTGTAAGTGACTCCCAGCAACAAAAGATGCCAACGTAACTTGAAATGGAAGAAAGATACTGAGTGAAACAATGAGATTCTGAACTCAGAATTTACCCCTGCCATGAGTTTTTTTTTTTAAGAAATCTTAAATAATTTACAAATATACAGGAAAATATATCAGATGAATCAATGTATCACCTTATTTTTTATTTAGAAAAACTGTAGTACATGCATATTTGTTAATTCCTTATGACAAAAGCAGCTGTCAAAGCTCACAGCAGACAGTTTCCAGTTTTCTTCTCTCTTCATCATGAAAGCCGTCTCTCTGATATCAGTAAACAATAACAAGGCATTTTAGTGCAGAATCTGTAGGTTAGGACTTAATGTTTCATACAAGTGTCAAAACTAAATACATTTTTAAACCACTGAAAAACTATTTGTTGTACTGATAATCAGTGATTTTTCTAACGTGACAAAAGCTAAACGTACCAAAGGTAAAAATGGACATGAGCATGGCAGTGGACACCGTACTTTCTATAACTTTTTACAAGACCCTTGAACACAAAAGTTTCTGGTCATTTCAAAACATTTCCTTAGGGTGAATCATACCAAAACTTTAAAATTTCAAATGTCCTAAATCACCATTCAAAAAATCAATATATATAAATATATAAATATGTAACCAATTAAAGTCCTGAGATGATGGCTTCTACTTCATCCTGTGGGTAGCGATGGAAACCCTTCTCTGGAGTTACAGCTGCCACTTCCACATTAGAACCACTCACTTTCTCTTCCATTACTTGCTTCAACACCGTCAACGCAATCTTTAGGGCCTCTTGCAATGTCATGGACTGGAAAAAAATACTGAGCTTAGAGTCAGTTCTACTTTATACCAGGAGCAATGGGTTAAAATGTCAGCAGGAGTATATAGAATAATTTAGGATGAGGCAATATGCGTAATGAAATGTGAAACTTGAAACATTAAACATTTTAGCCCAAACTACAAGGAAATTATACTAAATATCACAACACATTGGAAATGTTATAACAATCAATAAGAAAGCTTATTAACCATACGTACTGTAGTACTTCACCTTTACAAGTGTTCACACTCAATATGATCAGACAACACTGAACACTTGCTAGCAAGTGGTGAAGTCAAACAAAAGTAATGTATGGGTGAGGGTACAAAGTGGAGGTGCAAACAAAGAAAACAGGCAGCTGTAATTAATGAACTACTGAGAGAAGGGTTGTGTTAACCCCTTGACTGTCGCAACCCCCAATCCTGAGGTCGCAAAATTTAAAAAAAAAAAAAATCATTTTTTCTAATGAAATGATAGAGAATCTTTTCCCAATTGTAATGACACCAAAAAAACGAAATTTGATGGAAAACTGACGGAATTACGCTCTTGCGAAGTTAGCGACCTCGGCGATATTTACAAATCGGCGATTTCGCCCACTTTGAGCCCTATTTTCAGCAAATTCCTTTGTTCCAGTCAACCAAACTCATAGCTATTTCTTTAGAACTCCATTTTTTCTATCGATTGAATACAAGAAACTGCCCATTTACCAATTTCAACTACCCAATAACGTGGTCAGAAATTTGCAATTTAGCCAATTTCACGAAAATAAAAAAATTTGACAATTTCAAAATAAGGTCCAGAATGAACAATGCAGACATTCCTGACTCTAAAATAACATTTTCTTTGTTCATCAGTCATGTCTCCAGGCCCCTCTGATATTACTCTTGCTTTCTATTTGCTATTATGCAGACTACTGCAATACTGTAATACAGTGGACCCCCGCTGAACGATCACCTCCCAATGCGACCAATTATGTAAGTGTATTCATGTAAGTGTGTTTGTACGTGTATGTTTGGGGGTCTGAAATGGACTAATCTACTTCACAATATTCCTTATGGGAACAAATTCGGTCAGTACTGGCACCTGAACATACTTTCGGAATGAAAAAATATCGTTAACCGGGGGTCCACTGTAATTGTATAAATAACATCAACCCATTCATGACTGCATATTAGAATGGCTAGTTGGACATTTATTGGACAATGACATCATTTGTTTACTTTTGAACATTGGCAAAAATCAAACATTTCCCCTACTTTGGGCTCCATTTCCAGGTTCTTTTTATAGGAAAATCAATCAACATCACCTCTATTTCTTCAATATGTTTTCCATTCTATCAAATGAGACCAAGAAAATGAGAATACAACCATAAATACTATATGAAAATAGACCACAAAGTCGGCACTGCGTGCTCCAGGATTTTTTTATATGGTGCACACTGACCACACAGACCCATTCTCTCATATGTAGGCCTACCAGCTTTCTCCTGCTTGATTTGAAGCCGCTAGAATTTATGAGTATATATACGTGTATAGGGCAAGGAGGAATAACATCTTGTAGGAGTGAGGAAGAGCCAGTTGTGAATGTGGGGGAAGTTCGTGAGGCAGTAGGTAAAATGAAAGGGGGTAAGGCAGCTGGGATTGATGGGATAAAGATAGAAATGTTAAAAGCAGGTGGGGATATAGTTTTGGAGTGGTTGGTGCAATTATTTAATAAATGTATGGAAGAGGGTAAAGTACCTAGGGATTGGCAGAGAGCATGCATAGTTCCTTTGTATAAAGGCAAAGGGGACAAAAGAGAGTGCAAAAATTATAGGGGGATAAGTCTGTTGAGTATACCTGGTAAAGTGTATGGTAGAGTTATTATTGAAAGAATTAAGAGTAAGACGGAGAATAGGATAGCAGATGAACAAGGAGGCTTTAGGAAAGGTAGGGGGTGTGTGGACCAGGTGTTTACAGTGAAACATATAAGTGAACAGTATTTAGATAAGGCTAAAGAGGTCTTTGTGGCATTTATGGATTTGG
The DNA here is from genome assembly GCF_038502225.1 of Cherax quadricarinatus. NCBI lineage: Eukaryota > Metazoa > Arthropoda > Malacostraca > Decapoda > Parastacidae > Cherax > Cherax quadricarinatus. The sequence goes on from NC_091321.1 coordinate 19,357,766, forward strand.
AAAAGGTGTATGACAGGGTGGATAGGGGGGCAATGTGGCAGATGTTGCAGGTGTATGGTGTAGGAGGTAGGTTACTGAAAGCAGTGAAGAGTTTTTATGAGGATAGTGAGGCTCAAGTTAGAGTATGTAGGAAAGAGGGAAATTATTTCCCAGTAAAAGTAGGCCTTAGACAAGGATGTGTGATGTCACCGTGGTTGTTTAATATATTTATAGATGGGGTTGCAAGAGAAGTAAATGCAAGGGTCTTGGCAAGAGGTGTGGAGTTAAAAGATAAAGAATCACACAAAGTGGGAGTTGTCACAGTTGCTCTTTGCTGATGACACTGTGCTCTTGGGAGATTCTGAAGAGAAGGTGCAGAGATTGGTGGATGAATTTGGTAGGGTGTGCAAAAGAAAATTAAAAGTGAATACAGGAAAGAGTAAGGTTATGAGGATAACAAAAAGATTAGGTGATGAAAGACTGGATATCAGATTGGAAGGAGAGAGTATAGAGGAGGTGAATGTATTCAGATATTTGGGAGTGGACGTGTCAGCGGATGGGTCTATGAAAGATGAGGTGAATCATAGAATTGATGAGGGGAAAAGGGTGAGTGGTGCACTTAGGAGTCTGTGGAGACAAAGAACTTTGTCCTTGGAGGCAAAGAGGGGAATGTATGAGAGTATAGTTTTACCAACGCTCTTATATGGGTGTGAAGCATGGGTGATGAATGTTGCAGCGAGGAGAAGGCTGGAGGCAGTGGAGATGTCATGTCTGAGGGCAATGTGTAGTGTGAATATAATGCAGAGAATTCGTAGTTTGGAAGTTAGGAGGAGGTGCGGGATTACCAAAACTGTTGTCCAGAGGGCTGAGGAAGGGTTGTTGAGGTGGTTCGGACATGTAGAGAGAATGGAGCGAAACAGAGTGACTTCAAGAGTGTATCAGTCTGTAGTGGAAGGAAGGCGGGGTAGGGGTCGGCCTAGGAAAGGTTGGAGGGAGGGGGTAAAGGAGGTTTTGTGTGCGAGGGGCTTGGACTTCCAGCAGACATGCGTGAGCGTGTTTGATAGGAGTGAATGGAGACGAATGGTTTTTAATACTTGACGTGCTGTTGGAGTGTGAGCAAAGTAACATTTATGAAGGGGTTCAGGGAAACCGGCAGGCCGGACTTGAGTCCTAGAGATGGGAAGTACAGTGCCTGCACTCTGAAGGAGGGGTGTTAATGTTGCAGTTTAAAAACTGGCAAGACAGTGATGGAGTGAATGATGGTGAAAGTTTTTCTTTTTCGGGCCACCAAGCCTTGGTGGGAATCGGCCAGTGTGATAAAAAAAAAAAAAAATACGTCAAACACGGTACCTCGTAAGACATATACAGTGGACCCCCACATAACGATTACCTCCGAATGCGACCAATTATGTAAGTGTATTTATGTAAGTGCATTTGTACGTGTATGTTTGGGGGTCTGAAATGGACTAATCTACTTCACAATATTCCTTATGGGAATAAATTCGGTCAGTACTGGCACCTGAACATACTTATGGAGTGAAAAAATATCGTTAACCGGGGGTCCACTGTATATACAGCCGTGACAGTCAAAGGGTTAAGTAAAAGGACACAAATGCAACTAATGTGACATTTTATTGTGGCAATGTTCCGCTCTCCAGGAGTTTAGCCAAGCTGTTACAAACAATACATGAACACAGAGGGATATATAGGCTTTGAGCGAGGTGTAGTACAAGTAGAGGTAGTAGAAGTGGTTACACATGTGGTGGAAAAGTCAGCTGGTACATGAGAAAGAAAGGTTACAAAGCTATGGCTTGGGTAGCATAAAAAAATAGGTTGGGTATTTGCCCAACCTATTTTTTTTATATATGCCCTTTGTCCATGCATTGTTTGTAATGGCTTGACAAAGCTCCTGGAGATACGTTGCTACAATAAAATGTCACATTAGTTGCATTTGTGTCCTTTTACTTGTGACATTAGTTGCATTTGTGTCCTTTTACTTAACATATTGTCGGTAATTCTTCCAATATTATGGAGAGAAGAGTGTTACCGATGCTGGTAGGAGAGTGGAGGTGTTCTATTAATCAGTGACTTACCAGTGCCATATAGTCTTGACTGAGTATTCTCTTGCATACTAAAGCTAAGCTTTCTGCCCCAAAAAAATGGAATGGATTTCCTATAGCGAGAGTATTGTGCGAAATGATACAAGGATGACTAGGTTTCACTTGCCACACGAACACTTCAATGTGCACTGTAAACATAGGTGCATCACCTTCCTATGCTGAAGAATGTATTCACTAATAATAGGCAAACAGGACAAGGCTGAGGAATACATTCACCGAGAATATACAAATCAGATGAAGGGCTATGTGGCACTTGATTCTCCACTTTTGTTTTAAGGATTTTTTTTTTTTTTAACAAGTCGGCCGTCTCCCACCGAGGCAGGGTGACCCAAAAAGAAAGAAAATCCCCAAAAAGAAAATACTTTCATCATCATTCAACACTTTCACCTCACTCACACATAATCACTGTTTTTGCAGAGGTGCTCAGAACACAACAGCTTAGAAGCATATACGTATAAAGATACACAACATATCCCTCCAAACTGCTAATATCCCAAAACCCCTCCTTTAGAGTGCAGGCATTGTACTTCCCATTTCCAGGACTCAAGTCCGGCTATATAAAAATAACCGGTTTCCCTGAATCCCTTCACTAAATATTACCCTGCTCACACTCCAACAGATCGTCAGGTCCCAAATACCATTCATCTCCATTCACTCCTATCGAACACGCTAATGCATGCCTGCTGGAAGTCCAAGCCCCTCGCCCACAAAAACCTCCCTTACCCCTTCCTTCCAACCTTTTCGAGGACGACCCCTACCCAGCCTTCCTTCTCCTACAGATTTAAATGCTCTCCATGTCATTCTACTTTGATCCATTCTCTCTAAATGACCAAACCACCTCAACAACCCCTCTTCAGCCCTCTGACTAATACTTTTATTAACTCCACACCTTCTCCTAATTTCCACACTCCGAATTTTCTGCATATTTACACCACACATTGCCCTTAGACAGGACATCTCCACTGCCTCCAACCGCCTCCTCGCTGCTGCATTCACAACCCAAGCTTCGCACCCATATAAGAGTGTTGGTACTACTATACTTTCATACATTCCCTTCTTTGCCTCCATAGATAATGTTTTTTGACTCCTATACCTCAATGCACCACTCACCTTTTTTCCTTCATCAATTCTATGATTAACCTCATCCTTCATAAATCCATCCGCCGACACGTCAACTCCCAAGTATCTGAAAACATTTACTTCTTCCATACTCCTCCTCCCCAATTTGATATCCAATTTTTCTTTATCTAAATCAATTGATACCCTCATCACTTTACTCTTTTCTATGTTCGCTTTCAACTTTCTACCTTTACACACACTCCCAAACTCATCCACTAACCTTCGCAATTTTTCTTTAGAATCTCCCATAAGCACAGTATCATCAGCAAAAAGTAACTGTGTCAATTCCCATTTTGTATTTGATTCCCCATAATTTAATCCCACCCCTCTCCTGAACACCCTAGCATTTACTTCTTTTACAACCCCATCTATAAATATATTAAACAACCATGGTGACATTACACATCCCTGTCTAAGACCTACTTTTACCGGGAAGTAGTCTCCCTCTCTTCTTCGCACCCTAACCTGAGCCTCACTATCCTCATAAAAACTCTTTACAGCATTTAGTAACTTACAACCTATTCCATATACTTGCAACATCTGCCACACTGATAATAAATAATTATTTTTATTTCTTTTTTATTGTCACACTGGCCGATTCCCACCAAGGCAGGGTGGCCCGAAAAAGAAAAACTTTCACCATCATTCACTCCATCACTGTCTTGCCAGAAAGGTGCTTTACACTACAGTTTTTAAACTGCAACATTAACACCCCTCCTTCAGAGTGCAGGCACTGTACTTCCCATCTCCAGGACTCAAGTCCGGCCTGCCGGTTTCCCTGAACCCCTTCATAAATGTTACTTTGCTCACACTCCAACAGCATGTCAAGTATTAAAAACCATTTGTCTCCATTCACTCCTGTCAAACACGCTCACGCATGCCTGCTGGAAGTCCAAGCCCCTCGCACACAAAACCTCCTTTACCCCCTCTCTCCAACCTTTCCTAGGCCGACCCATACCCCGCCTTCCTTCCACTACAGACTGATACACTCTTGAAGTCACTCTGTTTCGCTCCATTCTCTCTACATGTCCGAACCACCTCAACAACCCTTCCTCAGCCCTCTGGACAACAGTTTTGGTAATCCCGCACCTCCTCCTAACTTCCAAACTACGAATTCTCTGCATTATATTCACACCACACATTGCCCTCAGACATGACATCTCCACTGCCTCCAGCCTTCTCCTCGCTGCAACATTCATCACCCATGCTTCACACCCATATAAGAGCGTTGGTAAAACTATACTCTCATACATTCCCCTCTTTGCCTCCAAGACTCCACAGACTCCTAAGTGCACCACTCACTCTTTTCCCCTCATCAATTCTATGATTCACCTCATCTTTCATAGACCCATCCGCTGACACGTCCACTCCCAAATATCTGAATACATTCACCTCCTCCATACTCTCTCCCTCCAATCTAATATTCAATCTTTCATCACCTAATCTTTTTGTTATCCTCATAACCTTACTCTTTCCTGCATTCACCTTTAATTTTCTTCTTTTGCACACCCTACCAAATTCATCCACCAATCTCTGCAACTTCTCTTCAGAATCTCCCAAGAGCACAGTGTCATCAGCAAAGAGCAGCTGTGACAACTCCCACTTTGTGTGTGATTCTTTATCTTTTAACTCCACACCTCTTGCCAAGACCCTCGCATTTACTTCTCTTGCAACCCCATCTATAAATATATTAAACAACCACGGTGACATCACACATCCTTGTCTAAGGCCTACTTTTACTGGGAAAAAATTTCCCTCTTTCCTACATACTCTAACTTGAGCCTCACTATCCTCGTAAAAACTCTTCACTGCTTTCAGTAACCTACCTCCTACACCATACACTTGCAACATCTGCCACATTGCCCCCCTATCCACCCTGTCATACGCCTTTTCCAAATCCATAAATGCCACAAAGACCTCTTTAGCCTTATCTAAATACTGTTCACTTATATGTTTCACTGTAAACACCTGGTCCACACACCCCCTACCTTTCCTAAAGCCTCCTTGTTCTTCTGCTATCCTATTCTCCGTCTTACTTTTAATTCTTTCAATAATAACTCTACCATACACTTTACCAGGTATACTCAGCAGACTTATCCCCCTATAATTTTTGCACTCTCTTTTATCCCCTTTGCCTTTATACAAAGGAACTATGCATGCTCTCTGCCAATCCCTAGGTACCTTACCCTCTTCCATACATTTATTAAATAATTGCACCAACCACTCCAAAACTATATCCCCACCTGCTTTTAACATTTCTATCTTTATCCCATCAATCCCGGCTGCCTTACCCCCTTTCATTCTACCTACTGCCTCACGAACTTCCCCCACACTCACAACTGGCTCTTCCTCACTCCTACAAGATGTTATTCCTCCCTGTCCTATACACGAAATCACAGCTTCCCTATCTTCATCAACATTTAACAATTCCTCAAAATAATAATAATAAATAAATAAATAAATAAATAAATAAATAAATGGTAGTAGGTTGGTAGACAGCAACCACCCAGGGAGGTACTACCGTCCTGCCAAGTGAGTGTAAAACGAAGCCTGTGATTGTTTTACATGATGGTAGGATTGCTGATGTCTTTTGTCTGTCTCATAAATATGCAAGATTACAGGCATGTCTTGCTACTTCTACTTACACTTAGGTCACACTACACATACATGTACACATTTATTTATACACACTCATCTGAGTTTTCTTTGATTTTATCTTAATAGTTCTTGGTCTTATTAATTTTCCTTTTATATCCATGGGGAAGTGGAATAAGAATCTTTCCTCCGTAAGCCATGCGTGTTGTAAAAGTCAACTAAAATGCCGGGAACAATGGGCTAGTAACCCCTTTTCCTGTAAAGATTACTAAAAAGAATAAGAAGAAGAAAATTGTCAAAGTGGGAAGTCTGAATGTGCGTGGATGTTGTGCAGATGATAAGAAAGAGATGATTGTGGATGTTATGAATGAGAAGAAGCTGGATGTCCTGGCTTTAAGTGAAACAAAGCTGAAGGGGGTGGGAGAGTTTCAGTGGAGAGGAATAAATGGGATTAGGTCAGGGGTTTCAAATAGAGTTAGAGCTAAAGAAGGAGTAGCAATAATGTTGAAGGATAAGCTATGGCAGGAAAAGAGGGACTATAAATGTATTAATTCAAGGATTATGTGGAGTAAAATAAAGATTGGATGTGAAAAGTGGGTTATAATAAGCGTGTATGCACCTGGAGAAGAGAGAAGTGTAGAGGAGAGAGAGAGATTTTGGGAAATGTTGAGTGAATGCGTGGGGAGTTTTGAATCAAGTGTGAGAGTAATGGTGGTTGGGGATTTTAATGCTAAAGTGGGTAAAAATGTTATGGAGGGAGTAGTAGGTAAATTTGGGGTGCCAGGGGTAAATGTAAATGGGGAGCCTTTAATTGAGCTATGTGTAGAAAGAAATTTGGTAATAAGTAATACATATTTTATGAAAAAGAGGATAAATAAATATACAAGGTATGATGTAGCACGTAATGAAAGTAGTTTATTAGATTATGTATTGGTGGATAAAAGGTTGATGAGTAGGCTCCAGGATGTACATGTTTATAGAGGGGCAACTGATATATCGGATCATTATTTAGTTGTAGCTACAGTTAGAGTAAGAGGTAGATGGGAAAAGAGGAAGGTGGCAACAACAAGTAAGAGGGAGGTGAAAGTGTATAAACTAAGGGAGGAGGAAGTTCGGGTGAGATATAAGCGACTATTGGCAGAAAGGTGGGCTAGTGCAAAGATGAGTAGTGGGGGGGTTGAAGAGGGTTGGAATAGTTTTAAAAATGCAGTATTAGAATGTGGGGCAGAAGTTTGTGGTTATAGGAGGGTGGGGGCAGGAGGAAAGAGGAGTGATTGGTGGAATGATGAAGTAAAGGGTGTGATAAAAGAGAAAAAGGTAGCTTATGAGAGGTTTTTACAAAGCAGAAGTGTTATAAGAAGAGCAGAGTATATGGAGAGTAAAAGAAAGGTAAAGAGAGTGGTGAGAGAGTGCAAAAGGAGAGCAGATGATAGAGTGGGAGAGGCATTGTCAAGAAATTTTAATGAAAATAAGAAAAAATTTTGGAGTGAGTTAAACAAGTTAAGAAAGCCTAGGGAAAATATGGATTTGTCAGTTAAAAACAGAGTAGGGGAGTTAGTAGATGGGGAGATGGAGGTATTGGGAAGATGGCGAGAATATTTTGAGGAACTTTTAAATGTTAAGGAAGAAACAGAGGCAGTAATTTCATGCACTGGTCAGGGAGGTATACCATCTTTTAGGAGTGAAGAAGAGCAGAATGTAAGTGTGGGGGAGGTACGTGAGGCATTACGTAAAATGAAAGGGGGTAAAGCAGCTGGAACTGATGGGATCATGACAGAAATGTTAAAAGCAGGGGGGGATATAGTGTTGGAGTGGTTGGTACTTTTGTTTAATAAATGTATGAAAGAGGGGAAGGTACCTAGGGATTGGCAGAGAGCATGTATAGTCCCTTTATATAAAGGGAAAGGGGACAAAAGAGACTGTAAAAATTATAGAGGAATAAGCTTACTGAGTATACCAGGAAAAGTGTACGGTAGGGTTATAATTGAAAGAATTAGAGGTAAGACAGAATGTAGGATTGCGGATGAGCAAGGAGGTTTTAGAGTGGGTAGGGGATGTGTAGATCAGGTGTTTACATTGAAGCATATATGTGAACAGTATTTAGATAAAGATAGGGAAGTTTTTATTGCATTTATGGATTTAGAAAAGGCATATGATAGAGTGGATAGAGGAGCAATGTGGCAGATGTTGCAAGTATATGGAATAGGTGGTAAGTTATTAAATGCTGTAAAGAGTTTTTATGAGGATAGTGAGGCTCAGGTTAGGGTGTGTAGAAGAGAGGGAGACTACTTCCCGGTAAAAGTAGGTCTTAGACAGGGATGTGTAATGTCACCATGGTTGTTTAATATATTTATAGATGGGGTTGTAAAGGAAGTAAATGCTAGGGTGTTTGGGAGAGGGGTGGGATTAAATTATGGGGAATCAAATTCAAAATGGGAATTGACACAGTTACTTTTTGCTGATGATACTGTGCTTATGGGAGATTCTAAAGAAAAATTGCAAAGGTTAGTGGATGAGTTTGGGAATGTGTGTAAAGGTAGAAAGTTGAAAGTGAACATAGAAAAGAGTAAGGTGATGAGGGTGTCAAATGATTTAGATAAAGAAAAATTGGATATCAAATTGGGGAGGAGGAGTATGGAAGAAGTGAATGTTTTCAGATACTTGGGAGTTGACGTGTCGGCGGATGGATTTATGAAGGATGAGGTTAATCATAGAATTGATGAGGGAAAAAAGGTGAGTGGTGCGTTGAGGTATATGTGGAGTCAAAAAACGTTATCTATGGAGGCAAAGAAGGGAATGTATGAAAGTATAGTAGTACCAACACTCTTATATGGGTGTGAAGCTTGGGTGGTAAATGCAGCAGCGAGGAGACGGTTGGAGGCAGCGGAGATGTCCTGTTTAAGGGCAATGTGTGGTGTAAATATTATGCAGAAAATTCGGAGTGTGGAAATTAGGAGAAGGTGTGGAGTTAATAAAAGTATTAGTCAGAGGGCAGAAGAGGGGTTGTTGAGGTGGTTTGGTCATTTAGAGAGAATGGATCACAGTAGAATGACATGGAAAGCATATAAATCTATAGGGGAAGGAAGGCGGGGTAGGGGTCGTCCTCGAAAGGGTTGGAGAGAGGGGGTAAAGGAGGTTTTGTGGGTAAGGGGCTTGGACTTCCAGCAAGCGTGCGTGAGCGTGTTAGATAGGAGTGAATGGAGACGAATGGTACTTGGGACCTGACGATCTGTTGGAGTGTGAGCAGGGTAATATTTAGTGAAGGGATTCAGGGAAACCGGTTATTTTCATATAGTCGGACTTGAGTCCTGGAAATGGGAAGTACAATGCCTGCACTTTAAAGGAGGGGTTTGGGATATTGGCAGTTTGGAGGGATATGTTGTGTATCTTTATATGTTTATGCTTCTAGACTGTTGTATTCTGAGCACCTCTGCAAAAACAGTGATAATGTGCGAGTGTGGTGAAAGTGTTGAATGATGATGAAAGTATTTTCTTTTTGGGGATTTTCTTTCTTTTTTGGGTCACCCTGCCTCGGTGGGAGACGGCCGACTTTTTTAAAAAAAAAAAAAAAAAAAAAAAAAAAAAAAATAGATAACTCGAGATAACTCAAATGAAGTTCTGAAAACTGCTTCATGTCATAAGTAGGGACTGATAATGTCCCACATCACTGTATGACCAACCAAGTTTAGGTACTACTATTACTTGTCCAACTGTCAGCTTTAATAATGGTTTATAAGGTCTAAAACAATAGTCCTAGCTTAGCCAAACCAAGCTCAAGAAGCTTATATGCCTTAGTACAAAAATATGTAACATACATTATACAAAAAATTTTAGTTGTATGTAAAAGTTTTATTAGAAAACTGAGAGGTTGGAAATTTGACAATAAATATATGCAGCAGTAATTTTTGCACAGCCCTCATTATGCACTAAACTCAATGTGGTTTATTCATAGACAGGAGTGTAGACTCAGTCTGCTAATACCCTGACAAATGAGATACTGAATTGTACAATTATTTTTTTCTTAAAGACCAAGAATACTATGCTGATAATATGATTGCTATTATATTGCAAATTATACTTTTAAGTGAGGAGGGAGTTATACATTTACCCGAATCACTTTCCACTACACTGGGAACTATGAATGTTACAAAGTTTAGAAAAGGAATACAAAGTTATTAACCTTGTGATAAGACTCCTGGAGAGATTGTTGTGCTCCTTCAGACCCTGAACCAATAGCTTTGGCACCAAATTCCAAGAAAGTGCCAGATGGGTCCATGTGGTACAGCTGTGTGCCAGATTTGTCAAGTCCTGCAAAGAGCATCGCCACTCCAAATGGACGACTCTGCCAGAACAAAGTTTGAATTACTTAAACTTCTAAAATACAATAAAATTTAAATGTATTTTCAAACATTTTTAGACTTACAAGGTAAACATACTGCAAGTGTGAAAATCTCTTGATATTTTTAACTAGTCAACACTGGTAATTAATGGGCCATTATGTACAGTACAGTGGTCCATTTAGCTAACAGAACCATGTAGCATTATGCTGATTATTTTCCTTATGAATAATATTTGTATTTATATTTTTTATTACATCTAAAATATTCAAGCTCAGATGAAATATCTATTAATATTAGTTTAGAAATACTGTATAACTATTTGTGCTCACTTTTTGTCCAATCATTTTGCTCATCAGAATAAAAAAGAAATATATTGACTAATCTAACAATTGTGCCTTTGCACTGTATTTTAAATGATAATGCATTACAAATGTTAAACAACTGTTGGAGAATATTTAATGTTTAAAAGAACTAGTTATTGCAATTACTATAAAGGCATACAAACTTTTATGTGTTACACTGTTGTATATTTTCAATAAATATAACATCAAGTAAGGATATAACTACAACCTGCAAATATGTGGTGGTTCGGACATGTAGAGAGAATGGAACGAAACAGACTGACTTCGAGAGTGTATAAATCTGTAGAGGAGGGAAGGTGGGGTAGGGGTCAGCCTAGGAAAGGTTGGAGGGAGAGGGTAAAGGAGATTTTTCGTGCGAAGGGCTTGGACTTCCAGCAAGCATGCGTGAGCGTATTTGATAGGAGTGAATGGAGACAAATGGTTTTTAATACTTGACGTGCTGTTGGAGTGTGAGCAAAGTAACATTTATGAAGGGATTCACGGAAACCGGCAGGCTGGACTTGAGTCCTGGAGATGGGAAGTACAGTGTCTGCACTCTGAAGGAGGGGTGTTAATGTTGCAGTTTTATAAACTGTAGTATAAAGCACCCCTCTGGCAAGACAGTGATGGAGTGAATGATGGTGAAAGTTTTTCTTTTTTGGGCCACCCTGCCTTGGTGGGAATCAGCTGATGTGGTAATAATAAAAAATAAAAATTGGGAGCAATATGTTGTGTGAATATTAGGCAATGAATCCATAAAAATTAGAAGACAGTGTAGGTTACTACAGGTATAATACAAAGGGCTGAGGAGGAACTACTGAGGTGGTTTGGGTATTTAGAGAAGATTGAGCAGGATACTATTCGAGGTGGAAGGAAAGTGGGGCAGGGTTCATCCTAGAAATAGTTGCCGAGGGAGAGGGTAAAAAGAGGCTTCGAGTTTTAGAAGCTTCAACAACCAGCAGGCTTCTGTGAACATGTTAACATAGTAGTGAATGGAAACAAGTGGTTTTTAATGCTGGGGGTGTGAGCAAGGTAAATTATGAAGGGATTTAGGGAAAAGTGGTGAGCTGGCCTTGAATCCTGGAGGTGGCAAAGGCAGAGCCTGCACTCTGAAAGATGAGTGAGGATGCTGCAGTTGGGGGGTACTCTGAATTGTAATGACAGCACAATTCTGGAAAAACAGCAATGGAATGAATGGTGAATGCAATTTCTTCTTTGTCTTTAGTGGAACAGAGGAAAAACAAACGCACGTGCATACACACACACACACACACACACACACACACACAGAGGCGACTAAAATGCCGGGAGCAAGGGGCTAGTAACCCCTTCTCCTGCATATTAATAAATTTAAAATAAGAAACTTTCGTTTTTCTTTTTGGGTCACCTGCCTCGGTGGGATATGCCCAGTTTGTTGAAAAAAACCTTATACCCTATATATAAATATAAGAGGGACTAGTAACCCCTTCTCCTATATAAATTACTAAATATAAAAAGAAAAAGTTTTGTTTTTCTTTTTAGGCCACCCCTGCCTCAGTGGGATACGGCCAGTTCGTTGACAAAAAAAAAAAATATACAAACAGCCTCTCCTCACTTAATGGCAGAGTTCTGTTCCTAATAGAGTCGATAAACGAATTCATGTCTAAATGAGGAGCATACTATACAGTAGTGGGTTTATGTCAACCATCTTTGATATTGCTTGAATGTCACCCTTGCACCATTTATAAAATTTTTTAAATATTTATACAGTAGTGTACTGTATACTGTAATAAACAGAATAGAGGAAATCAGCTCTGATATACATTATTTAGGTATGCATACTGGTAAGAGAGCCCATTGTATGTCCGAGTCCTCAGTAAATGAGTACGTCCCTAAGTGAAGAGAGGCTGTATACACGTATATATTTACACACAATACTGTATATACACAGAGAAATATATTTACCATTGCTGGACCATCATCATCTGAGTCACCAAACCTAATAGCAAGGTTTGACACAGCCTGAGCAACAGATTCAACCTTCATGTTCTCATTATACACAAACCAATGATTGGCGCACTCAACTCGTGCATGATCAACTAATGTTCGAGAATCTGCAACCAGTCCTGATACAGCACAACCTGAATGATGACAAAAGAAAACAAAATTATTATAAAGGTCTATACAGGTATTTTTTCTCTAATAATGAGCAGATAGAATGGATATTAAAATATTTGCTAAATTATTCTATTTTAGATGTCTCAACTGAAATTACCAAGCAGGATATTTGGAGATGTAATCTTTAAGACAATTCATTAGGTCACATCTAATAATATTGGCCTCAGCTTCTGAGCTTTGCTGTCACAATAGTTTTAAATATGGATCTGTCTGTCTCATGAGGCCATTAACAAAATGAATTTATTATTGCTTGGTTTAAGACTTCATATGTTTCGATGAATAGTGGGAAGCACTGTACAATGATTACACTTGGTAAATAAAAATTTGTGTGTGCCCTACTAGAAAGTCAGCTAGAGAACAAGTGATGGTGAACATGTTCCCTAATTCTGGTTACTCACCCTGCCAGGTTAAAACAAAAAACATCTTACACTAATGGTGCATGAAGATATCAAATGAATAAATTCAGTTTTTTATATTTTCCAAATACTGTATAACCTTAGGAAGATATTTTCATTTATACTGAGCATAAGATCATTTTAATTTGAAAACTCTGTAGGAATGTCTGTTGCTAACTCTTTTCTTCTTTGCTCTGGAATACTACCACTACATCAGTCAACATTACTGTTGTTTAATGCCAACTTTTTATAAGCATTCAGAACATTCATAAGCTTTCATGTGCTTGCTAATCTCATCTTAACTCAAGAAAGCTTCCTTGTTAATACTCCCTTATTACGGTACCACTTAGTGTAAAAACAGAGCACTGGGTGTAGATAATTTGAAAGACACACAGAAATCTTACCAATGTGACTGTCAATCTCCACAATTTTTTCTATGGTGCTGGGGATCATGAGAGGTGATGTAATCCTCTTCTCAACAGCTAGGACAACCCCCTCACTTGTTTGGATACCAATGGCAGTAGAACCCAACTTTATTGCCTCAATAGCATATTCAACCTAAGGAAGACATTAATAAGTAAAATAACACTGCAGTTTTTAACATATGTTTTGGCAAACTGGCAAAATTAAGACAAGAAAGCAGTATACTGAAAATTATATTTTTTATTTAGAAACTAATATAGACAAGAGCAAACTCTCCATATAACAGGCTAACTGGAGGAAACGAGTGGCTAGTAATGACAATTGTGGTATATAGAGAAGAGATTGTTTTGCTGTTTTTGTAATAATAGCTGACTATTCTGTCAAGTATTTGTTTTCAAATCAACTGACCCAGCAGGTTTTGTTCAATATTTCAGAAGTTCATTATGAAGAGTTTACCATTCTGTAATTTAATTTTACTTGAAATAAGCATATGCTATGCATATTAGAAATAAAAATAGTTGTAATGAACCAGTTACTATTCAATTAAACTTCACACCTTGGATCCCACCTAAACATTACGTATATCATTCAGTTACAAAAATCGTGAATGAGATAATATGTATATGGCAACTGATTCAATTGAATTCTGGGACTGATTTACCTTGCCTGGGACTAATTTACCTCATCAACATTGTACTACTGATCAATATGACCTATCGCAACTTTCAGTTAACCCTTTCAGGGTCCATGCCGTAGATCTACGGCTTTACATTGAGGGTCCAAACCGTAGATCTAAGCCATAAGCTCAGCTCACTCTAAGCTGTGAGCGGTAAATTTGGGCCTAGATATGAGAGAATACATCCATGTGGTATGTGTGCACCACATAAAACAAATCCTGCAGCAAACAGTTCATAATGAGAGAAAAACTGAGACGGCAATTTTCGATCAAAACAGCAACTTTGCAGTGCTTTTTCGTATGTTTCTTATAGTTGTATTTGTGATTTCTTGGTCTCATTTGATATTACAGAAATAGAGATGATTTTGATTGGTTTTAGTACTGAAAATGGCTTGAAACTGAGCTCAAATTAGCGGAAATGTTAAATGTTTGCCAATGTTCAAGAGTAAACAAATGTCCTCACACGTCTAATACACGCCAGCTGGTAGGTCTAATATACGTTCGCAAATGTGCTGATATTATTTATACAATTATTACAATATTGCATGACAGTAAATCTTCTATTTTTTGGTTTGAATAAAAATTCATTATGTGAATTAAAAATCAAAATGGAATTCATTTGTAAAGCCTGAAAAATGTAACTAATGAACAGAGGAAATGTTAATTTAGTGCCAGGAATGCCTGTATTGTTTATTCTGGACCCTATTTTGAAATTGGAATGTTTTGAACTTTGCACTATATTGGCCAAATTACCAATTTCCAATCGCTTTATTTTGTAGATGAAACAGTTAAGTTGGCGATTTCTTGTGCTCAGTCGATAGAATAGAAGTAATACTAGTGAAATAGCTAAGAATTTGGTTGACTGGAATAAGGTAATTGGCCTAAGATGGAAGTTAAAGTCGGCAATATCGCCAATGCCTAAATATAGCTGACACATCAAAATTCGCGAGAGCATAATTTCATCAATTTTCCGTCAAATTTCGTACTTTTTGTTTTATTACCTTCAGAAAAAGATTCTCTACCATTTCATAAGAAAAAATAACAAAATTGTTTTTTGAAAATTCTTGGACACTGATGTGCACTTTGAAATTTGGCCTCTGGACCCTGAAAGGGTTAAATAAGGAGGTGAATGTACTCAGATATTTGGGAGTGGACGTGTCAGTGGATGGGTCTAAGAAAGATGAGGCGAATCATAGAACTGATGAGGGGAAAAGGGCGAGCGGTGCACTTAGGAGTCTGTGGAGACAAAGAACTTTGTCCTTGGAGGCAAAGAGGGGAATGTATGAGAGTATAGTTTTACCAACGCTCTTATATGGGCATGAAGCATGGGTGATGAATGTTGCAGCAAGGAGAAGGCTGGAGGCAGAGGAGATGTCATGTCTGAGGGCAATGTGTGGTGTGAATATAATGCAGAGAATTCGTAGTTTGGAAGTTAGGAGGAGGTGTGGGATTGCCAAAACTGTTGTCCAGAGGGCTGAGGAAGGGTTGTTGAGGTGGTTCGGACATGTAGAGAGAATGGAGCGAAACAGAATGACTTCAAGAGTGTATCAGTCTGTAGTGGAAGGAAGGCGGGGTAGGGGTCGGCCTAGGAAATGTTGGAGGGAGGAGGTAAAGGAGGTTTTGTGTGCGAGGGGCTTGGACTTCCAGCAGGCATGCGTGAGCGTGTTTGATAGGAATGAATGGAGACAAATGGTTTTTAATACTTGACATGCTGTTGGAGTGTGAGCAACGTAACATTTATGAAGGGATTCAGGGAAACCGGCAGGCTGGACTTGAGTCCTGGAGATGGGAAGTACAGTGCCTGCACTCTGAAGGAGGGGTGTTAATGTTGCAGTTTAAAAACTGTAGTGTAAAGCACCCTTCTGGCAAGACAGTGATGGAGTGAATGATGGTGAAAGTTTTTCTCTTCGGGCCACCCTGCCTTGGTGGGAATCAGCCAGTGTGTTAATAATAATAAAATAAAGATTAGGCAATTTGTTAACTGCAGACCATTTAAAGAATATAATCACATGATAACATTTTGGGATTATCATACAAAAAAAGTGATTTATGAGTTATCAGTGAAAAAAATGTCTCTATCATATCATATAAATGAAATTGTGAGAAATGCATATAATGCACCAAACTAGCTAACTATATAAATATATAGATGCTGAAAAAGTCTGTTTACAACATATACTAGCTAAAATTGGAATATGCAGCTATAGTGTGGTATCCATACCTAAAAAAAAACTATGTGGATCAGACAGAAAAAATGGATCCCAGAGCTAAAAAAAAAAAAAGTTAGGATGAAAAGCTGGAAACACAGGATGCCCACACTGGCTGACATATATAGAAAGCAGAGATATTATAACATAAGGTTATAAAAGGATACAAAAGCATAATGCTTTTAGTACCTTCAGCAGGAATAACAATAGGCAACAGATAAATTAAGAATAAAATTGAGCTGAAGGTATACTGGGAAATTTTTTCTTTACAACTAAACTGGCAAAGAAATGAGAACAGCTCAACTCTAGTAGCTACAAACAGACAATTACAAATAGGATCTAATTACTAACCTGAAATAGACGACCCTCAGGAGAAAATGTGTTGACTCCACGATCATACTCACTGCGTGTTAAAAACATCTGAAAAGAATGCACCGAAAATGAAAGGCTGTATTAAAAAGTACAGTACATGTACTTATCTTGAAACTACAATCACTGTAGTATGCTATACACATTAAATAAGAGCAAAGATAAAATCTTAAATTTTATGTCACTGCCAAAAGAAAATGTTCAAAACATTTTAAAATAAAGTAATAGCAGCTCAAGTTAGTTTCATTTAGGTCCCATATATAACCTAGAACTTTCACTGTGGTTTTATATATGTAGTATATGTGGAATTTAACTAGGATAACACAAAGTCAATGTGATTTATTTTCATTTACAAAAGGCATTCAATGATTCAGTAACCAAACTAAGCAACTTTATGAAAACCTGCTATGCTATTTTGTCTTTCACTGTTGACGGAAGTTACCAGTTGGGAACACCAAAAGATAGATTTACTGGCTGGCTGGCAGCATACCTCATTATATTTACAGTTTGGTAGAGGAGGAAGTGCTAATCCTGTAGGGATTGTACAGCACTCAGGGAAATGGGAGGCAATCAGGTTCGATCCAAGGAAAGGAAAGGGCAGATCCAATTCCTTAGATCAAGAGCCTCTCACCAACATCAAAAAACCTTCCCTGAGGGGTGGCAACATACCAAGATGGTCATGTTGGAGCCATCATAATTTTTCATTGCCCTCATGTTTATGCCAGTTTCGTAGCTCACCCCCAGACTCTTGGAACACTGCCTGTAACATTCCCTAATGACTGTCTCACTGCCTGCCATACCCTTCACAGTGAGCTCAGTTACCCCCCCCCCACCCACTTTCTTTTGAGATGTTTTAACTACTGTTCAACTGTCTCCCAGCATACATATGGGGGATTACCAATAGACCCCTGGCTGTCTTCAAGCAGGCACTGGAGAAGCACCTAAAGTCGGTACCTGACCAGCCGTGCTGTGGTTCGTACGTTGGTTTGCATGCAGCCAGCAGTAACAGCCTGGTTGATCAGGCCCTGATCCACCATGAGGCCTGATCACAGACTGGGCTGCGGGGGCGTTGACCCCCGGAACTCTCTCCAGGTAAACTCCAGGAAAACAGGGCCATATAAACAAACTTAACACTATACTTGAATATACCCTTGTGGAAGAGAATCATTTCATTCTGACTTCCACCTACACATCCAAGAATGATGCTCATGCCTGTCCTCCCCAGCTTTATCCATATACAATAAAATAAAAACCACAGTACCATGGCTGCAAGAAATCAAAAGTTCAAATATTATGAATGAAAACTTTATTACATTTCAATTCATCCTAGACCATTATCAGTTGTTCTACTCTTCAATACAACCAACAACATCTTTGGCGTTTTTTTTTTTACCACACTTTTTTAACTTTAGTTTTGGCTTTCGGTGTTCTTACTAGTGACTCAGTTAGTCAGTAATTGGTGAAACAGGATTGTGTCCTGTTTCACCTACTTCCTGCTAGGTGAACAGGGACAAGAAACTTATCCAACATCTCTCCTCGTGCCAGAGATTGAACCTTGGTGTCTCAGTGAGCCAGCTGAGGTGGCTACTAACTGAGCCACAAGGCTCCTTAGCCACCTTGGATCAAGAGCCATTTACCATTATTAAGGCATTCCATCTTAAGCTTTAATACTCAAAAATTCCGATCGATTAGGTAATTAAATATATAAGGTCGTTGTTAATGGGGAAGCTATCTACTCGAAGTTCATTAACTTGACTCACATTCCCAGGTATCAATAACCACTGAGAGACATTGTTTAACTTCTACCAGGTGATGCTAAGAAATAATTCTCGGGTGTAAATACTCAAGAGTCCTCCATAAACTTAGTCATGTTCAGGCCTCATTAACCTCCTGTCTCTTGAACCACCTGTCTCCTCACCACCGCTTTAACTACCAATAAATAACTATCACTTACACCGCTATTCGACCCTCAACAGCAAGAAAAACACACAAATTCTGGCCAAGTGTTACCTTCTCCAGTGAGGAATGATGAGCAGCGGCGGGAGTGACTTGTGTTTTGGCCGGTGTTTACCTCGCTCCAATAAAAAAAATAATGGCATAATTTCAATATTTCACACATATTGTTGAGGATTTTTGGCTTCAAATTTTTTCATAAATTTACTGGAAAAAAATAACTTTTATCTTGTTATAATCTTTTTACAGGTTTAGAAGTATTTTTTTATGCCGATATATTTAGGAGGTACTGAAGCATCAGTGATAAATGATAAACTTAATCAAAATTAAATAAAATTTTATATTCCTTAATGTATTGTTAAGCACAAAAAGCCACTAGCATGCATGAGCATTTCTGGCAGTTTTATTTCAATAAAGAATGCTTTTCAACTGGTACAAAAAAGGTGATATTATTGCCATAATTTACACACAGCAGAGCATTTCTGTCAGCCTTAAAATGACTTATAATTAGTCATAACCACTCCTGGAAGTAGTAAGAAAATCTGATGTAGCATTTGTGGAGATTATAACTAATAATGGTCAAATATAAATGAAGATACTAATCTAAATTTCAGTATTACTGTACATGACATGCAATAAACAGAAGACATATCCTCCCTCTGGTCCTCGTGGCTGGGTTGGTAGCGCCTTAAACTCACACTGCGGGGTCCGGAATCGATCCCCGGCACGGGTGAAACATTAGCCATGTTTCCTAACACCTGCTGCCGATATTCACCTAGCAGCCAGTAGGTACCTGGGCGTTAACCAATTGTTGTAGGTTACATCCTGGGGGACAAAATGAACCTAAGTTTCCAGAAATGCTCTACATAACCAGAAACCTTCCATATAATATGCTAATGATGTCAGCTAAGTCTGTATCAGTTGAATCGTGTACTTATATCTTGTATAAATAAACATTATTTATTTAT
Organism: Cherax quadricarinatus; assembly: GCF_038502225.1. Lineage (NCBI taxonomy): Eukaryota > Metazoa > Arthropoda > Malacostraca > Decapoda > Parastacidae > Cherax > Cherax quadricarinatus. The sequence continues at coordinate 19,377,408 of NC_091321.1, forward strand.
TAAAAACGAAATATTTTTTTGAGAGGGTTGTAGAGAATTTTAAAATTAATACAGAGAAAAAGAAAACTGAAAAATATTGAAAACTCGCGTCTTATAGTGTTCTTTTTAAATGTCTTTAGTCGAGTGAACCTTAAATACTGTGCAGCTTGGTGCCCGAGCCATTCATCTGCCGCACTCTGCACTATGCCTTTCGCTTGGATTGAGGTACAGGGGACTAGGGTTATACAGTATGGGGATACCTTTCTCGGGTCGCGCAGCGACTGAAATACTTCCAGTTTTTAGGTTGAATTTCCTTAGGTTAGTATACCTAGAGGGGGTTTCCGGGGGTCAACGCCCCAGGAGCCCGGGCCTGATATCAACCAGGCTGTTACTGCTGACCGCAGGTAAACCGAAGTACGAGCCACAGCCTGGCTGATCAGGTATTGACTTAGGTGCCTAGCCAGGGGTCTATAAATAATTACTAATAATTATCATGTAATTGTAAATAATTATCATAATTATAAATAATTATCATATGATAGTTTTACTAAGTAGGTAGTAGGTTGGTAGACAGCAACCACCCAGGGAGGTACTACCGTCCTGCCAAGTGAGTGTAAAACGAAAGCCTGTAATTGTTTTACCAGCAAATAATAGAGCCTACTAGACTGGAGAATACACTAGACCTCATCTTCACTAACAATGATGATCTGATAAGAAATGTCACCATATCAAAAACAATATACTCAGATCACAACATAATTGAGGTTCAGACATGTATGCGTGGAGCCCCAGACCGACAAAATGAGACTAGTCACGAGGGAGCATTCACCAAATTCAACTTCAATAACAAAAACATAAAGTGGGACGAAGTAAACCAAGTCCTAACCGATATAAGCTGGGAAGATATACTAAGCAACACAGACCCAAACTTATGCCTAGAACAGATTAACTCGGTGGCACTCGATGTATGCACAAGGCTTATTCCTCTAAGAAAAAGGAGGAGTAGATGTAAAATAGAAAGAGACAGGCGCTCCCTTTACAGGCGACGGAAAAGAATAACAGAGCGGCTAAAAGAGGTCAATATATCTGAAATGCGCAGGGAGACACTGGTCAGAGAAATAGCAAGCATCGAACTTAAGCTAAAAGAATCCTTTAGGAGTCAGGAATCGCGGGAAGAACTAAAAGCCATAAATGAAATCGAAAGAAACCCAAAGTATTTCTTCTCCTATGCCAAATCAAAATCGAGAACAACGTCCAGTATTGGGCCCCTACTTAAACAAGATGGGTCCTACAGAGATGACAGCAAGGAAATGAGTGAGCTACTCAAGTCCCAATATGACTCAGTTTTTAGCAAGCCGCTAACCAGACTGAGAGTCGAAGATCAAAATGAATTTTTTATGAGAGAGCCACAAAATTTGATTAACACAAGCCTATCCGATGTTATCCTGACGCCAAATGACTTCGAACAGGCGATAAATGACATGCCCATGCACTCTGCCCCAGGGCCAGACTCATGGAACTCTGTGTTCATCAAGAACTGCAAGAAGCCCCTATCACGAGCCTTTTCCATCCTATGGAGAGGGAGCATGGACACGGGGGTCGTCCCTCAGTTACTAAAAACAACAGACATAGCCCCACTCCACAAAGGGGGCAGTAAAGCAACAGCAAAGAACTACAGACCAATAGCACTAACATCCCATATCATAAAAATCTTTGAAAGGGTCCTAAGAAGCAAGATCACCACCCATCTAGAAACCCATCAGTTACACAACCCAGGGCAACATGGGTTTAGAACAGGTCGCTCCTGTCTGTCTCAACTACTGGATCACTACGACAAGGTCCTAAATGCACTAGAAGACAAAAAGAATGCAGATGTAATATATACAGACTTTGCAAAAGCCTTCGACAAGTGTGACCATGGCGTAATAGCGCACAAAATGCGCGCTAAAGGAATAACAGGAAAAGTCGGTCGATGGATCTATAATTTCCTCACTAACAGAACACAGAGAGTAGTCGTCAACAGAGTAAAGTCCGAGGCAGCTACGGTGAAAAGCTCTGTTCCACAAGGCACAGTACTAGCTCCCATCTTGTTCCTCATCCTCATATCCGACATAGACAAGGATGTCAGCCACAGCACCGTGTCTTCCTTTGCAGATGACACCCGAATCTGCATGACAGTGTCTTCCATTGCAGACACTGCAAGGCTCCAGGCGGACATCAACCAAATCTTTCAGTGGGCTGCAGAAAACAATATGAAGTTCAACGATGAGAAATTTCAATTACTCAGATATGGTAAACATGAGGAAATTAAATCTTCATCAGAGTACAAAACAAATTCTGGCCACAAAATAGAGCGAAACACCAACGTCAAAGACCTGGGAGTGATTATGTCGGAGGATCTCACCTTCAAGGACCATAACATTGTATCAATCGCATCTGCTAGAAAAATGACAGGATGGATAATGAGAACCTTCAAAACTAGGGAGGCCAAGCCCATGATGACACTCTTCAGGTCACTTGTTCTATCTAGGCTGGAATGTTGCTGCACTCTAACAGCACCTTTCAAGGCAGGTGAAATTGCCGACCTAGAAAATGTACAGAGAACTTTCACGGCGCGCATAACGGAGATAAAACACCTCAATTACTGGGAGCGCTTGAGGTTTCTAAACCTGTATTCCCTGGAACGCAGGAGGGAGAGATACATGATTATATACACCTGGAAAATCCTAGAGGGACTAGTACCGAACTTGCACACGAAAATCACTCACTACGAAAGCAAAAGACTTGGCAGACGATGCACCATCCCCCCAATGAAAAGCAGGGGTGTCACTAGCACGTTAAGAGACCATACAATAAGTGTCAGGGGCCCGAGACTGTTCAACTGCCTCCCAGCACACATAAGGGGGATTACCAACAGACCCCTGGCAGTCTTCAAGCTGGCACTGGACAAGCACCTAAAGTCAGTTCCTGATCAGCCGGGCTGTGGCTCGTACGTTGGTTTGCGTGCAGCCAGCAGCAACAGCCTGGTTGATCAGGCGCTGATCCACCAGGAGGCCTGGTCACAGACCGGGCCGCGGGGGCGTTGACCCCCGAAACTCTCTCCAGGTAAACTCCAGGTAGGAAGGTGTATAAATATACCTATAGTGTATAAATATACTTGGATGAATTTTATTGTGACTAGCTGGCCCAGTGGCTAATGAGACGGTCTGGAGTTTTGAGACTCTGACCGCGGGTTCTAACCCACCCGTGGTATGGTTTGGTAGGTTCCTCGTGTTTGCGATACTTTACCTTAGAAAATCATCTCTCTCTTAGACAGGAACTCAAAAGAGCTTCAGAAAATGTCGTTAGGAGATTAAGCAAGTTTATTCAGGTATACACAAATACAGTTATATAGATTATTATACATAGTAGCATATCTGTAGAGAACCTGGGATAACCCAAAAAAGTCAGACATAGTGACTTATTTCTGTACATAGTTCTACTGTCTTCAAGTTATGTCCTAGAATTTGTATTGATAAAGCCACTGGATGGCGAAACGTCTACAATAAAGATACCCAGATGTTGCACATGTGTCTTAATCTCATCTTGTCGGTATTATATACCATTCGTACACAACTTATTTCTACTGGGGTCCTGGAAAGTTAGCATTTACCTAGTTTTGCATTCATGGGATAATTATTTTGACATAGTTTTCACTACGAGGTTTGGTATTGTGTTGATCATTAGGATTAAGGAAAGTTACCATTATCTAGCCAAGAAAGAATAACTCATTTCTAGTTAACACTTGATCCTCACATTCCTTTCTCTTTCGAAATTCGGATTTTTATGCCGGGAATATACTTTTCTTTTCCTAACGAGTCCCAATACCCAATCACTTAGTAATTCTTCGGGATGGATTGAAACCTTGTCCAAAATTACCTCTTCAAGGTCTGAATTATTTATGAATTAGCTAAAAAGTTACATTGATAAAGATACATTTGCAGTAGATGAAGTTAGAATAATCTGAAATATTTGACGATTGAGAGAAATTGAACCCAAACTGGTACACCTGAAGCAGTAGTCCCTGAAATCATTTATTATTCACACCATACCCATCCTGTAGGAGGTAGTCAAAAGATTACAGAGGTACATAATGGGCCCAGGAACTAGACCCCAAAGTTATGATAGCTGAACTAGTTACAAAGGTAATGAACTCCAGGTAGAGCTGGTCACAATCATGATAAGTTACAAAGGTAATTATTATCATTTACAGCAGCAATGCTACATATAACTATGGGCTTTTCCTTGTAAGAAACATTGTTAACCTGCTACAACAACTCTAACAGCGCTGATAAGTAAATAAGTTTATTTAGGCACAGGTGCACGTAAGCACAATTATCATACATAGTATAAATTACCTAGGAAAATCCAAAAAAAAGTCAAAGTGACTTATTTCCATTAGGGTCCTTGATATCATTAACAGATACAATGCTATGTACAACCAAGGGTTTTTCCTTGTAAGAAACATATACTTTTAACCTGCTCTAACAATTCTGACGTATCATCTTGGGAAATAAAATCATTATCATTATTAATGAAGCTGTCATTACAGTTATGAAGAGTGCTCACTTGAGCATACACATGCTCACTCAAGCTCTGTAATAATATACAATATGCAACCCAATATTAGAATCAATTTAAGCTCAGTGACCAAGTTACCTATCCCATTTGGAGATTTTTTTTTTGTAGTGCATTATAAGTGATATTTAAAGACTTTTCTTGAACACTATGATAAATTTACCTCTTAAATTCTTGGACTTTCTCTCATTCGGGTTTATAATGACGCAAGATGTAGTAACTGATCTTGCTGACACAGGATGAACAAATCAGATGATGGTGTAATCTTTCAGAGACATTTGTAGTCTCATGCAGACGTCTGGCGGCTGTAATATCAACCTAGGAAATAGGTGTAAGATGAATGGTAACGGAACTTTCACACAATAACCAGACGGTGGATCGAGCCTCAACCTCTTGTAGAGCTCACACGGGTTTACGCTTAACACCGAGTATAATTATCGTCGTTTTTAAGAGGTACAATAAGCCTCTTGAAGCCAAAGGAGAGTGGAAGAGGAGGGGCCAGTAGCTGTGAATCGACCCCTGAAACCACATAAAGGTGAGTACACAGATATTATATATATATATATATCTATATATATATATATATATATATATATATATATATATATATATATATATATATATATATACAATAAGATCACAGTAAACAGGTGATTTCAAAATATACAAAACAACCACTCTGAAAGAATAGAGAAATTTCAAGCGCTTTCGTGACTACTCACATTATCATAGTTCCTTGATAATGTGAGTAGTCACGAAAGCGCTTGGAATTTCTCTATTCTTTCAGAGTGGTTGTTTTGCATATATATATATATATATATATATATATATTTTTGTATATATATATATATATATATATATATATATTCATGTATATATATATATATATATAAATATATATATTCATGTATATATATATATATATATATATATATATATATATATTGATTTATATATATATATATAATGTATATATATATTAATGTATATATATATATATATATTTAAACAGTAAGTTTATTTACGTACAGGTATACATTATGTAGAATTATGATACAAAGTAACATATGTAAATAACCTAGGATAATCCCCCCAAAAAGTCAGTTAATGTGGATATCCGGTCCTTTTGAGAGATCACGCATTATTGTCTATTGTAAAATACAAGTATGGTATCTGCATATAACCCGGCACAAATGATTGTGTCTCGCTGAAATTGTCGCTCAAAGAGATATAACAACAAAAATAATCCATATATTACTGGGTGTGCAGCATGTCAGGGAAGTTAAGTCTTCTGGCAAGTCACCGTGAACATGATAAGATTTATTGGGATTTTTTAAGCCGTGGTAGGGAGGGTTAGTCACCCATGATAACCCAGGGAAGTCAGGGCTTCATCGAAGGACTGTCTGTCTTAGTTACGTTGTGGTCCTTCAATCTTGTTCCCCAGGATGCCACCCACACCAGTCCACTAGCACCCAGGTACCTACTTACTGCTAGGTGAACAGTGATAACAGGTGTAAGGTGACTAATACCCAGGTACCTACTTACTGCTAGGTGAACAGTGATAACAGGTGTAACGTGACTTAATACCCAGGTACCCATTACTGCTAGGTGAACAGTGATAACAGGTGTAACGTGACTTAATACCCAGGTACCTACTTACTGCTAGGTGAAGTGACAACAGGTGTAAGGAAACATGCCCAACGTTTTCACCCTGCTGGGGATTGAACCCCGGACACTCAGTGTGTGAGGCAAGTAAGCTTTTTCAGGAACAAACTCCCGACGTTGTGTAGTTTTAAAAATAGGTTAGATAAGTACATGAGTTGTAGGTAGTAGGTTGATAGACAGCAACCACCCAGGGAGGTACTACCGTCCTGCCAAGTGATTGTTAAACGAAAGCCTGTAATTGTTTTACATGATGGTAGGATTGCTGGTGTCCATTTTTCTGTCTCATAAACATGCAAGATTTCAGGTACGTCTTGCTTCTTCTACTTACACTTAGGTCACACTACACATACATGTACAAGCATATACACACCCCTCTGGGTTTTCTTCTATTTTCTTACTAGTTCTTGTTCTTGTTTATTTCCTCTTATCTCCATGGGGAAGTGGAACAGAATTCTTCCTCCGTAAGCCATGCTTGTTGTAAGAGGTGACTAAAATGCCGGGAGCAAGGGGCTAGTAACCCCTTCTGTATAAATTATTAAATTTAAAAAGATAAAATTTCGTTTTTCTTTTTGGGTCACCCTGCCTTGGTGGGATACGGCCGGTTTGTTGAAAAAAAAAGTACGTGAGTGGGTGTGAGTTTGATCTGACTAGCTTGTGCTACTAAGTCAGATGTCGTGCTCCTTCCTTAAGTGAACGTGACTTGACCTGACTAGGTTAAAGCATTGGTTTAAGCCGGTAGGAGAACTGGACATGCCTCGCATGGGCCAGTAGGCCTGCTGCAGTTTTCCTTCTGTCTTATGTTCTTAAATACAGTTACATTATCATACATAGCAGTATATGTGACTCTTTTAACTCCACTTGAGCCATTCCTGGCACTCAGGCTGGAGCTCAAATACCAGAACGACAAAATAGAGAGCTATATATATATCTCTATATATATATAGATATCTATATATATATATATATATATATATATATATATATATATATATATATATATATATATATCATGTGGGAGTTCGATACGTGGATTAGGGAAGAAATACTCACGTAGGCTGTTATTACGTATATTGCTGTTATGTGCATAGAGCCCTTGCCAGCCGTACCTATCTCCTTGGTTACACTCGTAATACTGACTAGCCGGCTGCAGTACCCTATGTGAGGGGGCCTTATACTGCTGAGGTCAGCACAATATGAATTCAGATAGTGCTAAGCGATGGGGGGCAAGGACGAGACCAAGAGAGGAAGAAAAAGTAGTGTAGGTGGTAAGGCTGATAGTTGAAGTAGTAATAGAAAGTAGGGAGTAGAAGATTAGTGGCAAGAGTGTTGCCTACCAAGCCACGGGATATATAGAATGTAAAGAGAGGAGCTCCAGTCCCATATATACCGCTGTCAGAGCAAGGTTAAGTAAACATTAGGTTATTTTTTGCACATCTATGTCCATGAAAAACAAACCTAATATTGAATTTTTGTTAGACAAATTAATCGCGAAACTGACACAATGACCAGATCTCTATAATTACCTATATAACTCAGATATAGCCCCACAAAATTATAATAGCACTTATTTTTTTTTAGACATAGTATATAATTTAACGTAAATATCCTAGCTAGAGGAACCGTATCCCCTTCTGATTCATAAATTATATAACTACGGTTTACAAATGAAAGATTATTAATATAATTTTATAAGTATAGCAACAAGATACATTTATAAGAATAAAGTAAATATAATGCCTATCTTGACGAAGCATAATTATTTACAGCAACAAAACAGATAAATGCGTATTTATTATATAATACCATTGCAATTCACTGTGTAATACGGAATTAAAACTCGCTTCTGTAGTTCATCTTTGCAGATAAAAAGCTTTATTATATTCAACTTGTTAACTTATTTTAACAAAATTAAGGCAAGATAAAATATAAATAGCCATTTATGTGAAAGCATATGTTAATATGCATGTACCATGATAGTAGCAAGGTGAATATAATATTACGTTATTAGAACCAGATCTGTTTATCTAGTGGTACTATGTCTAGATTATTGTAAGCATTTTGGTAGTGAGAGGAGCGAGAGTTATACAGCTTTCCTCTGTGGTGTAAGCTTATTAGTGGGCTTAGAGAGTTACAAAGTATTGCTTCTATGATGTAATCTTAGTAGAGGGTTTACAGGATGATATAAAGCTTCCATCGGTGATAAAAGCTTAGTAGTGAGCTCGAGAGTGATACAAACCAATCCTTGGTGGTGTAAGCTAAGTAGCTAACTTTGAGATTGATACATACCTATCTCGGTTATGTAAGCTTAGTAGTGAGCTTAAAGACATAAACTTTATCTCGGTGTTGTACTCTTTGTGGTGACATTTAAGTGGTACAATCTTTCCATCAGTGATTTAAGCTTAGTGAGCCTTGAGAAGTACACAAGCCGCTTATCTGTGCTTTAAGCTTAGTAGCGAGTTAAGAGGGTGAAATTAACCTTCTCTGTGTGATATAAGTTTAGTAGTTGGTGTAGAGTGACAAAAGAACATAAGAATAGTGGAGCAGTCCATCAGTTCTACTGACCCATGCTAGGAAGGTACAACTCGCACCCATCAACATCTGCTTATATACCTGCTAAACCTGTTTTAAAAGCTACCTAAAGGTCTTGCCTCATTGATGTTATAAACCTTCCCTGTGTAGTTTAAGCTTAGTAGTGATCGTAGAGGGTTACAAATCTTCCCTTGGTGGTGTAAGCTTGATAGTGGGCAGAGAGAAAGTAATATATATATATATTTGCTTTCTTTGGACTTGTTTGAAAATAGGGAGTGATGGTTGTTTTATTCAGTTCTTTATTTAGGAAAGTCAAAAACCATAGAGTTATATACCTGGAGACCTGGAGAGAGTTTCGGGGGTCAACGCCCCCGTGGCCCGGTCTGTGACCAGGCCTCCTGGTGGATCAGCGCCTGATCAACCAGGCTGTTGCTGCTGGCTGCACGCAAACCAACGTACGAGCCACAGCCCGGCTGATCAGGAACTGACTTTAGGTGCTTGTCCAGTGCCAGCTTGAAGACTGCCAGGGGTCTGTTGGTAATCCCCCTTATGTGTGCTGGGAGGCAGTTGAACAGTCTCGGGCCCCTGACACTTATTGTATGGTCTCTTAACGTGCTAGTGACACCCCTGCTTTTCATTGGGGGGATGGTGCATCGTCTGCCAAGTCTTTTGCTTTCGTAGTGAGTGATTTTCGTGTGCAAGTTCGGTACTAGTCCCTCTAGGATTTTCCAGGTGTATATAATCATGTATCTCTCCCTCCTGCGTTCCAGGGAATACAGGTTTAGAAACCTCAAGCGCTCCCAGTAATTGAGGTGTTTTATCTCCGTTATGCGCGCCGTGAAGGTTCTCTGTACATTTTCTAGGTCGGCAATTTCACCTGCCTTGAAAGGTGCTGTTAGAGTGCAGCAATATTCCAGCCTAGATAGAACAAGTGACCTGAAGAGTGTCATCATGGGCTTGGCCTCCCTAGTTTTGAAGGTTCTCATTATCCATCCTGTCATTTTTCTAGCAGATGCGATTGATACAATGTTATGGTCCTTGAAGGTGAGATCCTCCGACATAATCACTCCCAGGTCTTTGACGTTGGTGTTTCGCTCTATTTTGTGGCCAGAATTTGTTTTGTACTCTGATGAAGATTTAATTTCCTCATGTTTACCATATCTGAGTAATTGAAATTTCTCATTGTTGAACTTCATATTGTTTTCTGCAGCCCACTGAAAGATTTGGTTGATGTCCGCCTGGAGCCTTGCAGTGTCTGCAATGGAAGACACTGTCATGCAGATTCGGGTGTCATCTGCAAAGGAAGACACGGTGCTGTGGCTGACATCCTTGTCTATGTCGGATATGAGGATGAGGAACAAGATGGGAGCTAGTACTGTGCCTTGTGGAACAGAGCTTTTCACCGTAGCTGCCTCGGACTTTACTCTGTTGACGACTACTCTCTGTGTTCTGTTAGTGAGGAAATTATAGATCCATCGACCGACTTTTCCTGTTATTCCTTTAGCGCGCATTTTGTGCGCTATTACGCCATGGTCACACTTGTCGAAGGCTTTTGCAAAGTCTGTATATATTACATCTGCATTCTTTTTGTCTTCTAGTGCATTTAGGACCTTGTCGTAGTGATCCAGTAGTTGAGACAGACAGGAGCGACCTGTTCTAAACCCATGTTGCCCTGGGTTGTGTAACTGATGGGTTTCTAGATGGGTGGTGATCTTGCTTCTTAGGACCCTTTCAAAGATTTTTATGATATGGGATGTTAGTGCTATTGGTCTGTAGTTCTTTGCTGTTGCTTTACTGCCCCCTTTGTGGAGTGGGGCTATGTCTGTTGTTTTTAGTAACTGAGGGACGACCCCCGTGTCCATGCTCCCTCTCCATAGGATGGAAAAGGCTCGTGATAGGGGCTTCTTGCAGTTCTTGATGAACACAGAGTTCCATGAGTCTGGCCCTGGGGCCAGCTTAGTACAAGGATTACAAAATATATATAATTATTATAGATATTCAGAAGTGACATTTTATGATGACTTTTCCAAGGATGTGCTTACAGCTTCTTGAAAGGCTTTATATCTATTATGGTCTATATTTTGTCTTATCCAGACACACATGTATTTACTGTACATCAGTCCTAACATCATATACTACACAACTTGCACATAGAAGAGAAGCTTACAATGTTTCAATCCGACTTGGACTATTTACAAAGTCACACTGACATAAAAGAGATGTTCATGTTCATGTGCATTTGTCAGGATGGGTCCTGGCTCGGGTCTTCTCCATGTGGTGACCAGGCAGTGGCTCCTGAAAGAGTGTCAGAGTTGGTACAAGTGATGTACTGTTTACAGCCCTATGGCAGGGGCAGCCCTATGGCAAAGGCATGGTGAGTCTTTTTCAGTTCAATTGGAGTACCACTTGGAAATAAATGGTATAAAATACCGACACAGTGGAAATATAAGCACAAATGCAGTATAATGTGATCCTTTATTGACAACGTTTCACCCACACAGTGGGCTTTTTCAAGTCACACACGGATCTACCTGGGGTTGGAAGGTACGAGAGTATTTATAGTCATGTTCAGAATGTTGAGGTCAGGTGGAGAATGCTGCATCTGATGATCTACCGGGTGGGGTTATACAGTCTTGGGTAGCTTGGCAGGGGTATTGGACAAGTTGTGAGTAGACTTTCTGCAGTGTTCTATGTTCTTATGTGGGATAGCGATGAAGAATTGAACAAGTATTTTCTAAACTCCGCTATCCTCGTCACTTCATCAGAGACTGCAGACGGCGGGCATTAAACATCTTCAACACACCCAGAGAAGACACTGCCGAGAAGAGATACATAGTCCTCCCAACCAACTCCATTGCCAAACATGTTTCCAACATCTTTGCCAAAACATCATTCCAAGTATCTACCTCCACAACCACGACCATCAAGGACAGTAGTAGACAGGACAAGCCTCCATCCTCTGCATGGGTATACATAATCCCTTGTTATGACTGCAACAAATTATATGTGGGCGAAACATCAAGAGACCTCCAAACACGTATTTCAGAACACCAATATGCAAGCAGGACTGACGATACAAGGAATGCCTGTGTACAACATCGCAATTCACACAACCATTTAATTAACTACAGAAACTCAAGACTTATAGCCACAGAAGACAACACTCAATACAGAAGAATCCTGGAATCATCGCTCATCTCTACAACCAACAATTTCAACCAGAACAATGGCTTCTATAACATAGCTGAACCACTCGCCAAGAAACTTCTTCATCGCTATCCCACATAAGAACATAGAACACTGCAGAAAGTCTACTCACAACTTGTCCAATACCCCTGCCAAGCTACCCAAGACTGTATAACCCCACCCGGTAGATCATCAGATGCAGCATTCTCCACCTGACCTCAACATTCTGAACATGACTATAAATACTCTCGTACCTTCCAACCCCAGGTAGATCCGTGTGTGACTTGAAAAAGCCCACTGTGTGGGTGAAACGTTGTCAATAAAGGATCACATTATACTGCATTTGTGTTTATATTTCCACTGGAGTACCACTTACAGCTCTATGGTGGGGGCAGCCCTATAACAACGGTGCGGTGAGTCATCTTTGTGTCAAGTGGAGTACCGGATACAGCCCTGTGGTGGGGGCAGCATATGGCAAAAGCGTGGTGAGCTGTCTTTGTCAAGTGGAGTACTGCTTATGGCCCTAGTGTGGGGGCAGCCCTGTGGCAAGGGCACAGTGAGCCATGTTTGTTAGGTGGACTACTGTTTACAGCCCTTTGGCAGGGCAGCCCTATGACAAAGGCACAGTGACTCTTTCAATTCCATTTGAGCTATTCCTGGCACTCAGGCTGCAGCCCAAATGCCAGAACGACAAAATAGAGAGAGAGCCATATATATATATAAGCGATGGGGGACAAGCACAAGACCAAGAGAGGAAGATAAAGTAGTGGTGGTGGTAAGGCTGATAGTGGAAGTAGTAGTAGAAAGTAGGGAGTAGTTTAGTGGCACAAGAGAGAAAGGGGAGTGAAGGGTGAGGGGAGGCAATAGTAATGGTAATGGCAATGGTAATGGTAATAGCAATAGTAGTAGAAATAGAATGGTAATCATAGTAGTAGTAGTAGAAATGGGGTCAATCTAAGGACAAGGAAAAGGAGCACTGCAGGAGAGCTACTGCACAACTTGTCTCTGTAGATGCCTTCCTTTCTTATTACATTGTCAAATGCTCCAAACTTCAGAACACTTGTGACTTGACCTGATCCTTTCTTCTTATACTTTTCTTACCTCTTCTCCTTTCCTATTTTTTCATTTTTCTTTGTTTGCCTTTCTGCATAAGTGTGTTCTGTCCTTCAGTTTTTCCCACCTGTGTTTTTAGTCTTACCCCTTGTAAGCCCTTAACTCTCCTGCAGTGTTCCTTTTCCCTGTCATTAGACTGACTCCACTTCTACTACTATTACAACTACCACTCCATTTCTATTACTTTTGCTACTACCATTACTATTGCCTCCCTTCACCCTTCACTCCCCTGTCTCTCTTGTGCTACTAAACTACTCTCCCTACTTTCTACTATCACTACTACTTCCATCACCAACCTTACCACTACCTCTACTTTTTTCCTTCCTCTCTTGGTCATGTCTTTGACCTCCTTGCCTATATATACTGGTTCTCTCTCTCTTTTGTGTTAGTTTGACTTTGTAAATGAACTGTGTCAGGCCGAAATGTTGTTGTAAGCCTCTCTCGCCTATGTGTGAATTATTTGTGTCTTGTTCCAGCCACGGTATTGTGCCTTTTTGTTCTTTTTTCATTCTTTTTCTTTAAACACACCTGCTGTTTCCCACCAAGGGGTGACCAGAAAAAAGAAGGAATACTCATCATCACTTATTCAGTCACTGTCTTGCCAGAAGCATGCTGACATCAGAGTTCGGATGGCCCTCTTGAGCTGCAACATCATCCTTCCTTCATAGTACAAACACTGTACTATACACCTCCAGGGCTCAAATCTGGCTAACCAGTTATCCCAGATACCTTCATAAATGTTACCTCACTTTCACTCCAACAGTAGTTAAGTAAAATCATAAAAACTGCTTATTTCCACTCACTCTTTATCTAATACACTCTAGGAAGTTTGTTAGATGCCCAAGCCCTTAGCACTCACAACTTTCTTGACTCCCTTGCTCCAATCTTTCATGGGATGACCCCCTAACTCTCCGTCACTCCACCTTAGATTTATTCACCCTCTTAGTTATCTTGTATTCCTCTGTCTTCTCTAAAAGTTCAGATTACCTCTACAACCTCCTCCTCAGCCCTCTGAATAATACTTTTAGTAACCCCACACCTTCCAGTCTGCAAGTTGTGAATTTTGCCATAAAAGTCTTATTTAATTAGGAAAAAGTGAGGATATTATGATGACTTAACCTATAATATCTTTCATGAGAAAAGCTGGAGCTGGTGTTGCCCCCATGCTACCCTACTCTGAGAAAACATCCTCTCATTTCTTCATTTGCTACTCTTGCAACATTGCATAGCTCCTGATGATGCACAGAAAAGTGTGAAAGTACTTGAGCTAAAGACTTCCACCCTCCCCCTCCCTCTGTGGCTTGTCTTGCAACAAGCCACATTGGGATGGAATCTTTAGCTTCATGTGTGTGCATGCATGTGTATGTGTGTGTGTGTGTGTGTGTGTGTTAGTTACCATTATGTCCTAGGCACATGTCGATTAGACACTAGGCCTGTGTGTGTGTGATATCAGGTGTGTGTGGTATCAGGTGTGTGTGGTGTTAGGTGTGGTATCAGGTGTGTGTGTGGTGTCAGGTGTGTATGTGGTATCAGGTGTTTGGTGTCAGGTGTGTGTGCGCGCGCTATCAGGTGTCGTTTCAGGTGTGTGTGTGGGGTATCAGGTTTGTGTGTGTGTGTGTGTGTGTGTGTGTGTGTGTGTGTCTGTGTGTGTGTGTGTCTGTGTGTGTGTATATACTCGTCTAGTTGTAGTTGCGGGGGTCGAGTCACAGCTCCTAGCCCCGCCTCTTCAATGTGTGTGTGTGTGTGTGTGTGTGTGAGAGAGAGAGAGAGATAGATAGATATAGATAGATATAGATAGATAGATAGATAGATAGATATGGAATTAAGTGAGTGTAGTGCTTATGAGTTAGAGCAGTACTGAGTGAGGTAAAGCAGTGTTGAGTGAGGTAAAGCAATGTTGAGTGAAATAGAGCAGTGCTGAATAAGGTAGAGCAGTGCTGAATGAGGCGTTCTGATGCCTCTGCCTGTCTGGTTAATAACACGACACTCTAACAAGCCCTCAAATTACACCTACTGATTACTTCTTGTGGACTATAGTTTAACAGCATTGCATGTGCACTAGACATGTTCAGGTTGCATGAGAGCAATTTATATAGCGGTAATTATAAGTGTGCCTTGGCATTAATTTATTGTTTAGGTCCGTAAATTGTTATACAGCACATTGTTGGGCAATATTGAAGGCTGCTTGCAAGACCAAAATTGTTTTATATTATTTTGAACATTTTGTCAGTAGGGTTTAAGTACAGTAGTGCCCTGACTCATATTCTCTGAGGCATCATGACATGTACAGTATATATTTTTAGTTTAGAGTGATATTGGTTGCCTTAGGAGGTGCTGTGTTAGAAACTGTAGTTTGTTTCCTGTACACTGGACGGTACCAAGGGTTGGTTAAAGGTAATGTTAACTATATATTACATATTAGGGTGTTCATTTTCCTGGTACCACTGAATTAGTGGTCAGAACTTTTGTTATGGATGTGAGTGGAGAGTGATGAGAGCTTTATTGCTCATGTGTGAACTTAAAGTGCTGAAAAGAACTTTACAGTGGCTGTGGACATAACTAGGCATTTTAGCTAGGTTATGCTATATTAGGCAGGGTACTGTTATTTCCTCTATTATGACAGTATGATATTATTACATATAGGGAAGTAGAGAAGAATCCTTCCTCCATAAGCCATGTGTGTCATAAGGGGCGACTAAATTGCTGGGAGCAAGGGGCTAGTAATTCCTTCTTCTGTATAAATTACTAAATGTAAAAAGAAGAAAAACTTTTTTCTTCATATTTGGGTCACCCTGCCTTGGTGAGAGACAGCCAGTGTGTTAAAAAATATACATAGGGGTAAATGCTAAATTCATAAGGGTCATACAGCTCCTGGGGTAATGGGAGGCACACATGTTTGATCCAATGAAGAAAATAGGTTCAATTTCTTGCATCAGCAGCCCCTCACCAGCATTGAGGAACCTCCCTTTAGGGTTTATATGACAGTACCACCAGCTGCTACTTGTGTGGCCACTGTAGTACATTACTATTGTTGGCCATTAAATATATCAGTTAAAAGAAGAAGCCTGATGCCTTTGAGGTTGGCATGTCAATTCCTCCACAATTTTGAGCTGAGAAATGTGATAAAATTAAATTTCAAAGGTACATTGGACCCTCAACTTATGATACTAATCCCTTCCAGAGAGCTCATTGTTAGACAAAATTATCGTAAGTTGAATTAATTTTCCCCATGAGAAATAATGGAAATCCAATTACAGTAATCCATTCCAGACACCTAAAAGTATGAAAAATTTTGTTTTACCACCTGAAATATACATTTTCCTACACACAAAAAGAAGGATACATGCACAATATATATTGTGCGTGTACTGTACTAAATGAAGAATAAATGACACTTACCTTTATTGAAGATGTAGTGATGAGTGATGGGATGGGAGGAGGGGAGATGAAGGTTTATTATATTTTGGAAGGGGAATCCCCTTCCATAAGGACTTTAGGTAGCAAGTCCTTTTCCGGGGTTACTTCCCTTCTTTGTTTTTTAATGCCACTGGGAACAACTTGAGAGTCACTGGATCTCTGTCGCACCAAAAAATCTGTCCATAGAGTTCTGTACCTTGTGTTCCTTTAAGATTTTCCTAAAGTGGGTCACAACATTGTCATTGTAAAAGTCACCAGAATGGCTTGCAATAGCTATGTCAGGGTGATTTTCTTTCATAAAGGTTTGCATGTCAACCCACTTTGCACAAATTTCCTTAATCTTTGAAGAAGGCAACTTCCTCAATTTCTCTCTCCCTTCCTCTGAAGTAATTTCCTCAGTTGTGGCCTCTTGCTGTTGCAGCTCATCAGTGGTTAGTTCTTCATCATCATCCTCCACCAACTCTTTCACATCCTCCCCACTAACCTCCAACCCCAAGGACTTCCCCAATGCCACAATAGATTCCACAACTGGCATAGGCTCCTCAGGGTTAGCCCCAAACCCTTCAAAATCCCTCTCTTGTACACATTGTGGCCACAGTTTCTTCCAAGCAGAGTTCAAGGTCCTGTTAGTCACTCCCTCCCAAGCCTTACTTATAAGGTTTATGCAATTGCGGATACTAAAGTGATCTTTCCAAAACTTTCTTAGGGTCAATCGAGTGTCTGAGGTCACTTCAAAGCTCTTTTGAAACATTGCTTTGGTGTACAGTTTTTTGAAATTTGAAATGACCTGCTGGTCCATGGGCTGGAGGAGAGGAGTGGTATTAGGAGGCAAAAACTTTAATAAAACTCAACTTCCCCAAAATTTGCTCTGGCAAGTCTGAAGGATGAGCAGGAACATTGTCTAATACCAAGAGGCACTTAAGGTCCAATTTATTTTCCAGGAGGTAATTTTTCACAGTGGGGCCAAACACATGGTAAAACTAATCATAGAAAATGTCCCTAGTGACCCATGCCTTACTGTTTGCCCTCCACATCACACACAAATTAGCCTTGATGACATTGTTTTTCCTGAACACTCTGGGAGTTTCAGAGTGATACATGAGTAGAGGCTTCACTCTGCAATCCACACTAGCATTACTACACAACATTAAAGTAACCCTGTCCTACATAGGCTTGTGTCCTGGGAGTGCTGTTTCCTCCTGTGTAATGTAGGTCCTGTTTGGCATTTTCTTTCAAAACAGGCCTGTTTTGTCACAGTTAAACACTTGTTGGGGTTGCAATCCTTCAGCCTCTATGTACCCCTGGAATTCCTGTACATATTTTTCAGCCGCTTTTTTGTCTTAAATGGCAGCCTCACCATGCCTTATCACAGTGTGTATGCCACTACGATTCTTAAATCTCTTAAACCAACCTTTGCTGGCCTTAAATTCACTCACATCACCACTAGTTGCAGGCATTTTTTTAATTAAATCGTCATGCAACTGCCTTGCCTTTTCACATATGATCGCTTGAGAGATGTTACCTCCTGATATCTGTTTTTCATTTATCCACACCAATAACAGTCGCTTAGCATCTTCGAGTACTTGCGATCTGTGTTTCAAAAAGATACTTGCACCTTTTGCAACAACAGCTTCCTTGATTGCCTTTTTGTTGGCCAAGATAGCAATGGTTGATTGGAGTTTGTTGTACAACCTGGCCAGCTCGGAGACACGTACTTCACTCTCATATTTTGTGATTATCCCTTCATTTCGATTGTAATTTTCACCCTTTTTACCACAGGGTTGGCACTAGAAGCTTTCTTTGGGCCCATTGGCACCATTACTTGTCTAATTACCTTTACCTGTTTTAATACCACATTTACTATCTTAGATTACTCTTAATTACCTTGTTCATACTGCCATATAACCAAGTATAACTACCAGTGCAATATTGAATGAAATAAACATTACCTTTTCACTTTTTTGTAATCATTATTACTTACTAAAATTTTATTAAACACCATATTTACTACCAGTCAATTTTACTTTTGTACATTAAACATTATTTTATACTTCCCATAACATTTTGTTGCCAAATTTTCAAGTTTGTATATTCAACCCCAACCTTTATATTATCCTTTGTACCTGTGTACCTGTGTACCTGGGTACCTGTCTACCATCTTACTATCATATTATAACCAAGACATTACCATTGTTATTTTTTTACTATTATTCTTTTGGTACTTTAATTGTGAATTTTATTTTGTCAATTTAAATCTAGTTATAATCTTGATCTTGTCAACAACCTATACCAGACTCTAGTGCAATTGCAAGTACCATTTCAAATTGTATTTTTATATTATAAGTTTATATTATAATTCCTACCATCTGTCCATTTAACTTTGTTTACCATTACTTAATTTTAGTCCCTTATATATTTTCTCCTTTATTTTAGCTTTATATAACTACCCTAGTTTATATATTCACATTTGTTAAAATAATCAAGGTGCTATTCTCAGGTGCTAAAGTAGAATAAGTTCACAATTTTGCCATTATATTCCAAAGCTCATTTATTTGATTACCACTTTATTGTTCACCACAACCTATATTAGTCCCTTTTATATTATAATTTTATACTATAATTCTAACTTTAAAAAATTACCTTTATAGTACTACCTACTATCATATTCCCAAGCTCCATTATTTGATCATCACTTTATTTGTATTAGTCCCTTTTATATTGTCTCCTTTATTTTAGCTTCAAAAAAAAAAAAAAAAACTACCTTACCTCATTATTTTACATTTGTTAAATAATTCAGGTGCTATTTTTTAGCTTAAGACTATTTACTTTGTTTTATACTTAATTCTAACTATAGATTCACTACAAATCTTATGATTACAAGCATTGATCCTGATACCAACCTCTTATTTAATGACTTAAATGAATCAAACAGTTACTGTAATTACTACACTGCAGAACAATCAAAGGCACTTCTCAGTGCCAACAACAACATAACTATCTTTAACTACAATATCAGATCTTTAAGCAAGCATTACGATGACCTCATAGCATTACTAAATTCCTTACATGCCAATATGTCCATCATTACACTAACTGAAACCTGGCTAAAGCCTGATAGTACAGATGTCTATGCCATTCCTGGTTACACAGCCATACACAACTGTAGGCCAGACCAACAAGGGGGTGGCACAGCCATATACTACTCAGACCAACTAGAATGTATCACTAATACTTGCACAAGGGATGAACATGGGGAATATATAATAGCTAAATTCAAATCCAAATACCTACAAAAACCTCTCACATTGATAAACATCTACAGAGTTCCACAGTCAAACATTACCCAATTTAGTCAAAACCTAGGAAGTATGATAACTGATGCACGCATGAACAAAGATCACTTACTACTCTCAGGTGACTTCAATATAAATCTCCTGCAAGACCAGGACCCACACATTACTGAATTCACAAACACAATGAGTAACTGTATGTTACTACCAACAGTAACAAAACCTACAAGAGTTACAGAGACTAGTGTTTCCCTACTTGACCACATCTGGACCAACACCATATCCCCTTTAAAATCAGGCATAATTAAATATAATACCACAGACCACTACCCTACTTTCCTCATAACAACTCTTGGTAAACTACCCCAAGACACTACTAAAGTCACCTTCAGACTTCACAATGAGGCAGCCATTAATAACTTCACAACAGCAGTAGCAAACATTGATTGGCACACTGAGCTAGAAATCTATACAGATATTGACGAATGTATTAATAATTTTCTAAAAAAGACCCAATACCTCTATAACAAGCACTGCCCTAAAAAACTAAACAGATGACAGCTAAGAGACCGAACAGTCCCTGGCTAACACCCAGCATTCTCAAATCCATAAATACAAAACACCAATATGAAAAACAGTACAGAATGGGTCACATAACCAGAGACCAAACAAAACGTTACTCGTCAATCCTAACCAGCCTGATAAGAAGGGCAAAAAAATTGTATTATGAGAACAGATTATCCAACTTATGAGGTGATATAAAAAAGACCTGGAAAACCCTATCAGAAATTCTGGGAACAAAAAAGATATCACGAAATAGCGAAATAAAATTAGCAAAGTCAGATGAACCCCAACTCCCACCAACAGAAACAGCAAACAGACTCAATGATTTCTTCTCCACTATAGGACAAAACCTTGCCAATAAAATCCCAAGCTCAGATACCCCACCAAATGACTACCTCACCGGCAACCACCCGAACACACTGTTCCTAGCTCCGACTAACCCATACGAAGTCTCCCTTATTATCAACGCACTAAAAAACAAGGCAGGAGATTTAAATACCTTACCACCCTTTATATACAAAAAACTGTCACAAGTGCTATCACCAATCATTGCAACAAATCCATAGAATCCTCCACCTTCCCTACAGTACTCAAAATAGCAAGGGTCACCCCGATCCACAAAGGAGGAGACCAAACAGAGTTGAATAACTATAGGCCAATATCCAACTTACACCCTCTCTCAAAAATCTTCGAAAAATTAATTCATAAACGAATCTACTCCTACCTTATCTCCCAAAACATACTCAACCCCTGCCAATTTGGATTCAGGCCTAATAAAAATACTAATGATGCTATTATACACATGCTAGAACATATATACACTGCAATAGAGAAAAAAGAAGTCCCACTGGGGATCTTCATTGACTTACGTAAAGCTTTTGATACAGTTGACCATGACTTGCTCCACGTAAAATTGTCACACTATGGTATAAGAGGGCACTCCCTCAACTACCTCAAGTCATACCTCAGCAACAGAAGCCAATATGTGTACGCAAATGGGGCAAACTCTTCTGCGCAACCAATTACAGTTGGTGTCCCACAGGGAAGTGTCCTTGGCCCTCTTCTCTTTCTCCTATACATAAATGACCTTCCAAATGCTTCGCAATTACTCAAACCCACACTATTTGCAGATGACACTACATACGTCTTCTCTCACCCGAGCCCAGTCACGCTAGCCAATACTGTAAATACTGAATTACAGAAAATATCTACCTGGATGAGGACTAACAAACTTACACTAAACATTGACAAAACCTACTTCATTCAGTTTGGTAACAGAGCTACAGATGTCCCTCTTAACATAATGATAAACGGATCACCTATCACAAAGCTAACAGAGGGAAAATTCTTAGGAATCCACCTTGATAATAGACTCAAATTTCATACACATATACAACAAATTTCTAAGAAAATTTCCAAGACTGTAGGCATACTGTCAAAGGTACGGTACTATGTTCCACAGTCAGCCCTCCTGGCCCTATATCACTCTCTTATTTACCCCTATCTCACCTATGGAATTTGTGCATGGGGCTCAACAACAATTAACCATCTCAAACCACTAATTACCCAACAAAAGGCTGCAGTTAGAATGATAACAAATTCTCACTACAGGCAGCACACTCCACCAATATTCAATACACTAAACCTACTCACCATACAAAACATCCATACTTATTACTGCACCTATTACATACATAGAACACTTAACTCTGATATTAACCCTCCCCTCAAACATCTTGCCAACCTCAACAGAACACATGACCATAACACAAGGCACAGATCACTCTTTGATGTTCCTCGTGTCCATCTCACACTATGCAAAAACTCAATGCACATAAAAGGCCCTAAAATCTGGAATTCATTACCTGTAAATATAAAAGAAACACTACCTGTTTATAAGTTCAAGTCTCTTCTCAAAGATCACTTACTCACCCAAAACCAAATAAATACTGAATAACTGAACCTTATAAATTGTATATCTTAAATGTTTCTCACAATTATATCACATAAATGTTAAACCTAAAACCCAATCTAACTTTATTATTTTTTAAATACACTACCTAACAGAATACTCCATACGACTGAATGTACAACAATGCATGCAACCATATGACCTGTCTTTGTAATACTCATTTGTGCTTTATAGTTATCTGTTTACAATAATGTATTATCACTGATTTCATCATTGCTTAGTTAATTTTAAGCCAGCCCGAAATGCTATGCATAGTATAAGTGGCTTTGGCATGCTGCTCTTATCTGTATTTTTTTGTACCTCTGTATGTATGCTCAAATAATAAATAAATAAATAAATAAATAAATAAATAAATGGTGGCTTATTTAGCAGTTACAAGCACTAAAAACACTGGAATAATACAAAATGTACCAAATGTATTCGTGGAAGTGACCGCACAGGCTTGTAAACATTGGCACATTAACTGAAGGCAGGGCAACTAAGGCACGCTCAGGCCAGAGGGACGCGTGGACGCGTTTGGGACGAATGATGTAAGTCGAGTTTATGTTTGTAGGTCGGGGAAATTTTTTATGCTGAAACGCTTCGTAAGTCGATTTTATCGTTAGATGAGGCCTTCGTAAGTCAAGGGTCCACTGTATAACTATATTATTAAATTTTAGGTGAAATTTCAGTTAGAAGTTTCATACTATGTATGGTACTTCAGAAATTTTATAAATGGATGGAAAAAAATGAGAAAAAATGCTGAGTTTCGTACAAAATTCGTTCTAGAAGGCTGTTCGAGTGCCATTACCGAACGAATTTGTTCCCATAAGGAATAATTTAAACTAAATTAGTCCATTTCAGACCCCCCAAAAATACACTTACAAAAGCATTTATAATAATACACTTACATAATTGTTCGAGTTGGGAACTGTACGAAACTCGGGGTACCACTGTATATATGTAGCTGGAAAATGGTGGAAGAGGCATATTTGATTGAAAAATGCTAAGAAAGCTCTGCCATTAGCAGCAGTAGCCTAGTTGATCAGACAGGCAACTAGGATGTCAGGCCTTAGTTTGGACTGTCAGGGTAAAAATACTCTCAAAACTGGTCACGTATATACTGCCACAATTATGAGCACCAGTAAGTGTAAATAGAAATAATAGAATGCCACAGCTATACTGTCAACAGCACTAACATTAAATTCAGTTCAGTTTATTGGGACTTTTCACTAATTTTAAAAGCTTGGCATATTTTTCATTAAGCTTAGTTTTGCTTTTAATAATTTAGATTGTAGAGCTGTATTTCCTGTTCTTTGAAATATACATTATTTTGATAAAGGTGGATATTAGTTTCTGAAATGTATTAGCTGTAATAACATTCACCCCATAAGAAAGGTCCAGATTGGATTTCCAGACAAAATAACAGCATAGAGAAAAGTTGTATGTACAGTACTACATTTGCTGCTGTGTAACCACACAGTGACTGGGGACCTTTAGGGGTTAAACCACAAGAGCCAGGATTTCAAGTTTGCAAGGTATGGTTATTTTGTTTATAAAATAACCATTTAGAATATTTAGATTTAGAACTTTTGATATTGAAATATCACTTCAGCAGATACAGAATGCCACTAGCATACCTCAACCTTAATATTTTTGTATGTAGAGGGTTTTTGCACATTTATTTTTTCTAAGTGCAATTACCTTGGATCAGTTTTCTGTTTACAGAATTTGTTTTCTCTGCTTTTCCCATTTTTCACATTACAGTGGACCCCCGCATAACGATTACCTCCGAATGCGACCAATTATGTAAGTGTATTTATGTAAGTGCGTTTGTACGTGTATGTTTGGGGGTCTGAAATGGACTAATCTACTTCACAATATTCATTATGGGAACAAATTCGGTCAGTACTGGCACCTGAACATACTTCTGGAGTGAAAAAATATCGTTAACCGGGGGTCCACTGTATTTTGTCATACAGTATTTGTATATGTGTACCTTCTTCACATAATTATCCATTGAGACTGGACTGCGGTATTGGCAGACATGTAAAATCAGCTCTTCATGCATGAGTAATACTGTGTCACAAGAATATACAGGACTCGCTTTTCTTGCAGACATTGGATGGATTGGAGGAGCAGATACACATTGGAGAATGTACTCGACTGGAGCTATGGGGGGGTGGATCCATCAATTCCAGGCAATGGAGGACCATCCTGTGCAAATTTTCTCTCCATGCACCGCCGCCTCTTCGAAACTTTTCTGGGATGTGCGATACCACTGGTGTATTTCTTCTGGGGTTATTCATATATTACATACCCATCATCATATAAATTTGTAAGGTTAGTGACTATTATCTGGAGAATTATTTTATCAAGCTTCTAAAAGATAATATTAACTGTGTTAAAATGACCTGTGAATACTGACAGCCTTATGGGTGTACAATTGTATGTGAAATTTTTGTTGGTATACAGTTTGTTGTGTGATTAAATGCACTCACAAAACTTTTGGAAATGAATATTTACAGCAAATTAATTTTATTTATAGTTTTAGGAAGAGCTGCTTAATATGACACTGTTTGCTATAAAATGGGATCCCATTACTCTTGCTGTTTGATCTATAATTATGCAGGTATTAGCAGTGTAGTATGTAGGTAATGTTAATTGACTTAATTGTCTAATTACCAAAATTAATTTTAATTTTAATTTATTTATTACTATTTTAATGATCAATAATGATCATGATTTTTTCACACATTAAATGTGAGGGAAAGATTGACAATGATAAATGAGACACTTGTACAAAAATTGGGTATCTTTATTGTGAAACTTTTCACCAGCTAGTGGCTGCTTCAGTCCAGTACAGAGAAAAGTGAACTGAAGAAATGACTGGCTAATATAATGTTTCCAGAATGGAGATACCCAAATGTTGCACACACATATAATTTATCAACTTGCTGCTTTTCTAACCATACATTAACAAGGTTGACCTTGCATATCTCTGCTTAGACTGATGTGAATGGTATACTAGAGATTTTTGGTATTTAATTCACACTTACTATAAGATTTTCTTAACCACAGTAGGGTGGGGCTCAACCTCATAGTAAGTGAGTTTTATGACGCACTTGCCATGAGTTTGATCCCCACCCGCACCATGGTTTATTTGCAATTGTGTTATTACAATTTCGTGAATCATAAGATTTTCTTGCTTGATGTTCCCCAAAACTGGAAATGAGTATAAAACTAATTCAGGTCACTCAGTAGAAGTGATAATGTCAGAACTCTGATATTCAAGGATCTCCACACTTTTAATATCACAGCTTCAAGGAAAATGATAGGCTGGATAACTAGACCCCTCAAAACAAGAGATGCCAAGTCAATGATAATACTGTTTGTCACTTGTTCTCTCTACACTGAGGTGTATTTTGAGATTTACCATGGGCTCAGATAGTAAGCTTTACCTTACTAAATGCACTACTATGTGTGTAACCGCCTTGGTACTGTGGCCAAAATTTTATTTAATTTTATTTTATTTTATTTTTTTTTATTAACACATCAGCTGTTTCCCACCAAGGAAGGGTGGCCCAAAAAAGAAATACATGTACTTTCATCATCATTCACTTATCACTGCTTGCCAGAGGTGTGCTTGCACTACAGTTATAAAACTGCAACATTAACACCCCTCTGAAGGAGGGCCAACATTAACACCCCTCTGAAGGAGGGGTGTTAATGTTGGCCAAAATGTTTCAGAAAAATAATTAACATTAAAATTTCTGCTTGGATTTTTCCCTTAGAAAGTTTTGAAATACAGAAGAAATCTTTCAGTGCCATCTTTCTTTTACTTGTGGGACAACCTTAATTACACTGGGCATGTGCAGGTACTTGTGCCTAAAACCAGAAGTGTTCAGATTTGTTTATTAACCTTCTGTACTGTAGTTTTTAATTTATCTACTTATCTACCTGTCCATGTATCTCCTTATCTACATATAGTATACAGCATCTACATATCTGCCT
Organism: Cherax quadricarinatus; assembly: GCF_038502225.1. Taxonomy (NCBI): domain Eukaryota; kingdom Metazoa; phylum Arthropoda; class Malacostraca; order Decapoda; family Parastacidae; genus Cherax; species Cherax quadricarinatus. The sequence continues at coordinate 19,403,733 of NC_091321.1, forward strand.
GCTTCTTATTAAAAATAAAAAATGTGTACCTTAACAGGAAGGACCGAGGAGGTAAACGAGCACTGCTAGTGTTGGTATCAATGGTGTTCGGTATGGAGATAGGCTTCAAGTTTGCCACAAAGCAGCTGATATATCTTTTGAATCCATGCCATATTACAACAGCAATACAGGTGTGTGCAAATGTTTTAATTGAAAACTATTCTTTGAATTCTTTTTTTGTATTATTATTTAGTTTGAAAGAATGACCTGGTGTTTTTTTTATTTGTGTAATTTTATGTTTTATTGTGAAATGTGTTTTGAACCTTAATTGGTTATAGAACTTTGGCATCTTTTGCCTATTCCTTTTGACAGAAGATATACTAATTTATCTTTCTTCTTCTTTCAACACACCGGCCGTATCCCACCGAGGCAGGGAGGCCCAAAAGGAAAAACGAAAGTTTCTCCTTTTACATTTAGTAATATATACAGGAGAAGGGGTTACTAACCCCTTGCTCCTGGCACTTTAGTCGCCTCTTACAACACGCATGGCTTATGGAGGAAGAATTCTGTTCCACTTCCCCATGGAGGTAAGAGGAAATAAACAAGAACAAGAACTAGAAGAAAATTAAAGGTGAATACAGGAAAGAGTAAGGTTATGAGGATAACAAAAAGATTAGGTGATGAAAGATTGAATATCAGATTGGAGGGAGAGAGTATGGAGGAGGTGAACGTATTCAGATATTTGGGAGTGGACGTGTCAGCGGATGGGTCTATGAAAGATGAGGTGAATCATAGAATTGATGAGGGAAAAAGAGTGAGTGGTGCACTTAGGAGTCTGTGGAGACAAAGAACTTTGTCCTTGGAGGCAAAGAGGGGAATGTATGAGAGTATAGTTAGGAGTCTGTGGAGACAAAGAACTTTGTCCTTGGAGGCAAAGAGGGGAATGTATGAGAGTATAGTTTTACCAACGCTCTTATATGGGTGTGAAGCGTGGGTGATGAATGTTGCAGCGAGGAGAAGGCTGGAGGCAGTGGAGATGTCATGTCTGAGGGCAATGTGTGGTGTGAATATAATGCAGAGAATTCGTAGTTTGGAAGTTAGGAGGAGGTGCGGGATTACCAAAACTGTTGTCCAGAGGGCTGAGGAAGGGTTGTTGAGGTGGTTCGGACATGTAGAGAGAATGGAGCGAAACAGAATGACTTCAAGAGTGTATCAGTCTGTAGTGGAAGGAAGGCGGGGTAGGGGTCGGCCTAGGAAGGGTTGGAGGGAGGGGGTAAAGGAGGTTTTGTGTGCGAGGGGCTTGGACTTCCAGCAGGCATGCGTGAGCGTGTTTGATAGGAGTGAATGGAGACAAATGGTTTTTAATACTTGACGTGCTGTTGGAGTGTGAGCAAAGTAACATTTATGAAGGGATTCAGGGAAACCGGCAGGCCGGACTTGAGTCCTGGAGATGGGAAGTACAGTGCCTGCACTCTGAAGGAGGGGTGTTAATGTTGCAGTTTAAAAACTGTAGTGTAAAGCACCCTTCTGGCAAGACAGTGATGGAGTGAATGATGGTGAAAGTTTTTCTTTTTCGGGCCACCCTGCCTTGGTGGGAATCGGCCGGTGTGATAATAAAAAAAAAATAATAAAAGAACTAGAAAGAAAATAGAAGAAAACCCAGAGGGGTGTGTGTATATATATATGCTTGTACTACACATCTTCTTCTTTCAACACACCGGCCGTATCCCACCGAGGCAGGGTGGCCCAAAAGAAAAAACCAAAGTTTCTCCTTTCAAATTTAGTAATATATACAGGAGAAGGGGTTACTAGCCCCTTGCTCTGTACTACACATATGTGTATGTATATGTTGTAGTAGTAGGTTGGTAGACAGCAACCACCCAGGGGGGGTACTACCGTCCTGCCAAGTGAGTGTGAAACGAAAGCCTGTAATTGTTTTACATGATGGTAGGATTGCTAGTGTCTTTTGTCTGTCTCATAAATATGCAAGATTATAGGTACGTCTTGCTACTTCTACTTACACTTAGTTCACACTACACATACATGTACACGTTTATTTATACACACTCATCTGAGCTTTCTTTGATTTTATCTTAATAGTTCTTGGTCTTATTATTTTTCCTTTTATATCCATGGGTAAGTGGAATAAGAATCTTTCCTCCATAAGCCATGTGTGTTGTAAAAGTCAATTAAAATGCCGGGAACAATGGGCTAGTAACCCCTTTTCCTGTAATAATTACTAAAAAGAATAAGAAGAAGAAAATTGTCAAAGTGGGAAGTCTGAATGTTCGTGGATGTTGTGCAAATGATAAGAAAGAGATGATTGTGGATGTTATGAATGAGAAGAAGCTGGATGTCCTGGCTTTAAGTGAAACAAAGCTGAAGGGGGTGGGAGAGTTTCAGTGGAGAGGAATAAATGGGATTAGGTCAGGGGTTTCAAATAGAGTTAGAGCTAAAGAAGGAGTAGCAATAATGTTGAAGGATAAGTTATGGCAGGAAAAGAGGGACCCTAAATGTATTAATTCAAGGATTATGTGGAGTAAAATAAAGGATTTGAAAAGTGGGTTATAGTAAGCGTTTATGCACCTGGAGAAGAGAGAAGTGTAGAGGAGAGAGAGAGATTTTGGGAAATGTTGAGTGAATGCATGGGGAGTTTTGAACCAAGTGTGAGAGTAATGGTGGTTGGGGATTTTGATGCTAAAGTGGGCAAAAATGTTGTGGAGGGAGTAGTAGGTAAATATTTGGGAGTCGACTTGTCAGTGGATGGGTTTATGAAGGATGAGGTTAACCATAGAATTGATGGAGTAAAAAAGTGAGTGGTGTGTTGAGGTATCTGTGGAGACAAAGAACATTATCAGTGGAGGCAAAGAAGGGAATGTACGAGAGTGTAGTGGTACCAACACCCTCATATGGGTGTGAAGTATGAGTTGTAAGTGCTGCAGCGAGGAGGCAGCTGGAATCAGTGATGTGTCTAAGGGCAGTGTGTGGTGTAAATATTATGCAGAGAATTTATAGTGTGGAAATTAGAAGGAGGTGTGGAGTTATTAAAAGTATTAGAGGGCTTAAGAAGGGCTGTTGAGGTGGTTTAGTTATTTAGAGAGAATGGAACAAAGTAGAATGACTTGGAGAGCATATAAATCTGTAGGGAAAGGAAGGCGGGGTATGGGTCATCCCAGAAAAGGTTGGAGGGAGGGGGTAAAGGAGGTTTTGTGGGCGAGGGGCTTGGAGCTCCAGCAAGCGTGCATTAGCATGTTAGATAGGAGTGAATGAGACGATTGGTTTTTGGGACCTGACGAGCTGTTGGAGTGTGAGCAGGGTAATATTTTGTGAAGGGATTCAGGGAAACTGGTTAGCCAGACTTGAGTCCTGGAAATGAGAAGTACAATGCCTGCACTTTAATGGAGGGGTTTGGGATATTGGTAATTTGGAGGGACGTCTAAGCTGTCGTATCTGAGTGCTTCTGCAAAGACAGTGATTATGTATGAGTGATGGTGAAAGTGTTGAATGACGATGAAAGTTTTTTCTTTCATTTTGGGTCACCCTGCCTTGGTGGGAAGTGGCCAACGTGTTAAAAAAAAAATTATAAACTTACAGCAGTAACTTTGAACACCTTTCACTTAATGTCTGGAGGTCCTCCAGCTGGCAGGGGCCATTGGGTTGCAGCCTCTAAATCCCATCCCTTAATCTGGCCCTGAGTGGAGGGAAGGCAGAGTAGGGGTCATCCTAGGAAAAGGATAGAGAGAGGGAGTAAAGGACAGGCGTGTGTGAGCATGTTAGATAGGGGTGAATGGAGACGAATGGTTTTTGGGACTTAATGAGCTTTTGGAGTGTGAGCAGGGTAATATTTTGTGAAGGGATTCAGGAAAACCAGTTTGCCAGACTTGAGTCCTGGAGGTGGGAAGTACAGTGCCTGCACTCTAAAGGGTGGAGTTTGGGATATGTGCTGTATAGAGTGACATCTAATCTGTCATAACTGTGCATCCCTGGCAAGACAGTAATAGTGTGAATGATAATGAAAGTGTTTCTTTTTTGGGTCACCCTGCTTTGGTGGGAGATACCAGTGTGTAATATTTAGTGAAGGGATTCAGGGAAACCGGTTATTTTTATATAGCCTGACTTGAATCCTGGAAATGGGAAGTACAATGCATACACTTTATAGGAGGGGTTTGGGGTATTGGCAGTTTGGAGGGACATGTTGTGTATCTTTATACGTATATGCTTCTAAACTGTTGTATTCTGAGCACCTCTGCAAAAACAGTGATTATGTGTGAGTGAGGTGAAAGTGTTGAATGATGATGAAAGTATTTCCTTTTTGGGGATTTTCTTTCTTTTTGGGTCACCCTGCTTCGGTAGGAGACGATCGACTTGTTAAAAAATAATAATAATAATAATAATAATATAATAGTCGTCATCCCTCTATAACAGTCAGCTTTGATGGACATCTCCTTTCCCTTATTACTGGGTTAAATCGAGGGTTCAGTACCCTAACACTGCAGTGACAATGAATGGTTGTAAATATCATGCACTTTATATTTTATGTATAGGGAATGCATGGATCAAAGGAATGAAATCCCATATTTTTTAGAAACATTTATTTCAGATATACCTTCTTGCAGCACCTCCAAGCAAGTGGGTAACTACAGTTTTCCGGGTGCACCTAAACTTTCTGAATGGAGCAGTTCTCGCTCTTCTCTTTCCTGTCACCAATTCAAGACTTGTAAGCATTAATTATTTTTACCTCTAATTAATTTGGAAACATTGCTCATTTTCCCTTGAAGATAAAAGTCATTAAATAAGCTTCTGCAGTTTTATTCCGAGTCTGGCAGAGTAATGCGTACTATCACTTATCCCAGTTGAAGCACCTAATTGGCATGTTTTAATATCCCCTGCATCTATGAATTTGTACTGTTTGTTACTCTTTCTAATAATAGTACTGAGCAAATAGATTTCAAAGTTATGTTGCTATAAACTCTTATTCGCACTGAAGAACAAGACAGTTATTTTATTCTTTTTTTATTTGGCTATCATTATATTCTCATGATTAATTATAAAGCATCTCCTTCAATACCCTTTGGGATGATTGCTTTGATCATTTATAGATTAATACTTGCTACTAGAATTTACTTTTTATTCAAAATTATTTTGGTATCACTTGATGATACCTTAATGAGAAGCTTGCTCATGCGACAAGGAAGCCAAGCTATTGCATGCCTTCAGTGTCAGAGTTCCATGAGTTCCTCACCAGTTCTCATCACTGATTACTTCTATTTTTATGGATAAGCTTATAGTTTTTCAGTAGTAAGTAGAATTTTTTTTTAACTTCATATATTACTGGATTTGGTATCTTTCAATCTAGTAATGATGATGTTTCTGCTAGGATAAACCGTGGAACTGCAGAAAAAATTATATTATTCATTAAACGGTGATCAGGTGTGGGAATTGATAAGGATCTGTGGAATACGACCTGAGAAGTTGGTGGCCCCACAGGCTTTTGATCAGTTGACTGTGCTATAATGTACATACTTTCAGCTTCCGTTTGAGGTGGAGATATACTGGGTGCAGCATATAATGATGCTTGTTACGCCGTACTACCTTCTGCGGCTTGGTGGTAAGTTCTTTGTTGGGGATCCTAAAATTTGTCGTTAAACTGTAAATGGTTATCTTACTGCAATAAAATCCCTCATTAATACACAGTATTGTCATTGAGAAAGATATTTTTGTTATTATGTTTGCAATGATTATTGCCTTTTGTAAGAAGTTTGCACTAGGTATCTCCTGTGAATATACTTTGTGGCACTACTGGGCAATTTTTACTGTAATATTGTTCTGAAGGTGGTTGTAATATTGTTTATATACAATAATTATTAGAGGGGGGGAAAGTCTTTATATATTTATTCCTGAGAAATACTGGTGAATATTTTATTTCCAGGTATGACACTGATTGGCTCTTTCATTATATTTATGATGAAGTATTAGTTTCTGTATATAATTTTCGTCAATGTTACAATATTTTGTTATTAACTGTACAGATCATAACATTTTCATCAATGTTACGATAGTATGCCATTAAAGGTACACAACATACCAACTTAACAATTAACAGCTTCTTACATTATACTTTATAACTATCTAGGATTGTAGTTTAAATATTTTACATTGCTTGTAGAATATAGCATACATAGTTTAGCTTATTGTTAATTTAATTCTTTTCTTAATAGAAGTTTGACTGGCCACAAAAGTAACTAAAAGCAAGGTGGGTGTTAGACTGAGCTGATGTGCCTTATGTGTTGAGCATAATGATGTAACTGTTTTCATTGTGATGTGATGCAACTTAACATTCACCTTTCTCTTTGTGTCCAAGCCATTATCTTAGGCATTAATTAGCAGTGACTCTAACTATATTTATCAAGCTATTTCCCTTATATTATTTGTTCCCTTAAATCCTGACAGTGTTGCACACTACTAAAATTCATTTGTGTGCCTCCCCATTCTTTCTCTTGTTTGTCTTTATCTTTTCCCTTGTCTTTCTTGATATTTTCTCTTCTCTTTCTTAATCTTTTCCCTTGTCCTTCTTGATCTTTTCTCTTGTCTTTCTTGATCCTTTCTTTTGTCTTTCTTAATCTTTTCCCTTGTCTTTCTTGATCTTTTCTCTTGTCTTTCTTGATCCTTTCTTTTGTCTTTCTTAATCTTTTCCCTTGTCTTTCTTGATCTTTTCTCTTGTCTTTCTTGATCCTTTCTCTTGTCTTTCTTGATCTTTTCCCTTGTCTTTCTTGATCCTTCCTCTTGTCTTTCTTGATCTTTTCCCTTGTCTTTCTTTATCTTTTCTCTTATCTTTCTTGATCTTTTCCTTTCTTACATTGTCTCCATTTCATACATTATTCCTGTTTATTTATGCTCTTCATTAATAACAGTTTGCCTAACACTGGCAACATTAACATAATTAGGCTTTCCATTGGCTAGATAAAAACAGGAATGAGTTACAGTGGAACCTCAAAAATCGAACGTATTACATATCGAATCTTTCGAAAATAGAACCATTTTTTCGGACAAACTGTGTCCCTATTATCGAACGTGCCCCTATTTTCGGACCGCCGGGTACGGGACCTGTCTGCCGCCCGCTCTGTCCGCGTCCCCACGCAGGCGCCGTGAGCAGTCTAGCTCTGTTTATGCTTGAGTGAACACTAACCTGTGCTCTCATTCACGCATTTTACGATTATTTCGTTGTGTTCAGTGCTTGTGGGACTGTGAAATAAGCTGCCATGGGTCCAAAGAAACTTGCTAATGGTACCCCTGTGGTAAAGAAAGTGAGAAACACCATAGATGTGAAGAAGGAAATAATACAGAAGTATGAGAGTGGTGTGAGACTTGTTGAGCTTGCCAGGATGTATGGGAAAAGCAAGTCGACCATTGGTTCTATCCTATCAAAGAAAGAACAAATCAAGGAAGCTGATGTTGTGAAAGGTGTTAATATGCTAACCAAAAAAAGACCACAAATAGTTGAAGAGGTTGAGAAGTTGTTGCTGGTGTGGATCAAGGATAAAGAGATTGCAGATGATAGTGTTTCAGAGACAATTATTTGCGAAAAGGCAAGGAAGTTGCATGCCAACCTGGCACAGAAAACTCCTGGAACCAGTGCTGATAGTGAATTTAAGGCCAGCAGAGGCTGGTTTGACAGATTTAAGAAGTGTAGTGGCATACACAATGTTGTAAGACATGGTGAGGCAGCCAGTTCAGACAAACGGGCGGCAGAGAAGTTTGTACAGGAGTTTAAGGGGTACATAGACAGTGAAAAATTGAAACCTGAACAAGTGTTTAATTGTGACGAAACAGGCTTGTTTTGGAAGAAAATGCCCAAAAGGACCTTCATCACACAGGAGGAAAAGGCACTGCCGGGACACAAGCCTATGAAAGACAGGCTTACTCTTTTGTTCTGTGGTAATGCTAGTGGTGATTTTAAAGTGAAGCCTTTACTTGTGTATCATTCAGAAAATCCCAGAGTGTTTAAGAAAAACAATGTTTTTAAGAACAAGTTATGTGTCTTGTGGAAAGCTAATCATAAGGCATGGGTCACAAGACAAATTTTCAAAGAGTGGGTCCATGAAGTGTTTGGCCCCAGTCCTAGTGGCATTAAAAGACAGAGAAGGGAAGTAACCCCAGAGAGGGCTTTACCTGAAGTCCTCATGGAGGGGGATTCTCCTTCCAAACACTAATCCCAACTCTCTCTCTCCTCCTCCCTATCTTCCAGATGCCATCACCAATCTTCAATAAAGGTAAGTAAAAATGTTATTTTATATGTATTACTATACATATTTAAAAGCCATAGTATTTGTTGTATGTAAAACTGTAATTAATCTCTATAAAATGTATTTTTTGTGTGAATATTTTTGGGTTTCTGGAACGGATTAATTGTATTTCCATTATTTCTTATGGGAAATATTGCTTCGAATTTCAGACTTTTCGAATTTAGAACTAGCTCCTGGAATGGATTAAGTTCGATTTTTGAGGTTCCACTGTACAGCAATTAATCTGTATAGGCCAGGGGTGCTGTATTTTTGACTAATATACTGTAGCAATTTTAAGGAGAATAAGCGAGATCTCAGTATTTGGTCACTGTTCATTTTCTCGATGCCTTTGCTTAAGTAGCTTACCGCTATTGCGCACAGTATGCATGCCTTGCAAGTCTTGTACCATCCCTAGAGCACCCTTGCCGGTAACAGTAATCACAATGCTCAGGCATCAAATTTTTCCACCTGTAGCTAGCAAGTGAAACATCTTTTAAGTGGTACACTGTTACTGAATTTGTTGATATTCTAATAGCCTAAGTCATTGTCAATTAAAGCTACAAAAAATATGAACATTATTCAGTTTTACTAGATACTGTAGTTTCTTATTGTAGAGAATATGATTATTGTTTTCTTTTAGTATTGTTTTCCTAGCTTGTATGCAATTGATAGGTGCCCATGTTGATCTAAGGATAGCCTGTTGTGAGGAGTGACTTTATCTTTTAGTTTTGAATTATTATTTAACTTGTAATTTTCATTTAGAAGTGATATATTTGAACAGACATTTTCCCACAGGTGTGTACACAGTAGAGAGCCCCAGAGATATGACTTGGACCATCATGTCTTTGGGCATCCTTCTTATTTATCACTTCCTGCCACTTCAGATTATTGGCATGGTAAGGATGGAGCAAATAATGGTAATTGTAGTTGTCATGACTTATTTGTGGTCACATCATTACATCTTCATAGTTGAGGATCTTAAGTGAGTGACAGGGTTCTCCAGATTGTGTAAATGCTTTTATAAAGGTTAACAAGGGATACGGCTGGTTTGTTGAAAAAACAAAAAAAAAAAAAAGGGTATGTACATACATTTGCATTTTCAAAATGAGTTACTATAGGTTTCACTGAATTAATGACAGAGAAGAACTGTTTGTGTCTAACATATAACCCTTCCAGTATGAATAATTTTTTTTTTTTTCAACAAGTCGGCCGTCTCCCACCGAGGCAGGGTGACCCAAAAAAGAAAGAAAATCCCCAAAAAGAAAATACTTTCATCATCATTCAACACTTTCACCACACTCACACATTATCACTGCTTTTGCAGAGGTGCTAAGACTACAACAGTTTAGAAGCATATACGTATAAAGATACACAACATATCCCTCCAAACTGCCAATATCCCATACCCCTCCTTTAAAGTGCAGGCATTGTACTTCCCATTTCCAGGACTCAAGTCCGATTATATGAAAATAACCGGTTTCCCTGAATTCCTTCACTAAATATTACCCTGCTCACACTCCAACAGATCGTCAGGTCCCAAGTATCATCCGTCTCCATTCACTCCTATCTAACACGCTCATGCACGCTTGCTGGAAGTCCAAGCCCCTCGCCCACAAAACCTCCTTTACCCCCTCTTTCCAACCCTTTCGAGGACGACCCCTACCCCTCTTTCCTTCCCCTATAGATTTATATGCTTTCCATGTCATTCTACTTTGATCCATTCTCTCTAAATGACCAAACCACCTCAACAACCCCTCTTCTGCCCTCTGACTAATGCTTTTATTAACTCCACACCTCCTAATTTCCACACTCCAAATTTTCTGCATAATATTTACACCACACATTGCCCTTAGACAGGACACCTCCACTGCCTCCAACCGTCTCCTTGCTGCTGCATTTACCACCCAAGCTTCACATCCATATAAGAGTGTTGGTATTACTATACTTTCATACATTCCCTTCTTTGCCTCCATAGATAACGTTTTTTGACTCCATATATACCTCAACGCACCACTCACCTTATTTCCCTCATCAATTCTATGATTAACCTCATCCTTCATAAATCCATCCGCCGACACGTCAACTCCCAAGTATCTGAAAACATTCACTTCTTCCATACTCCTCCTCCCCAATTTGATATCCAATTTTTCTTTATCTAAATCATTTGATACCCTCATCACCTTACTCTTTTCTATGTTCACTTCCAACTTTCTACCTTTACACACACTCCCAAACTCATCCACTAACCTTTGCAATTTTTCTTTAGAATCTCCCATAAGCACAGTATCATCAGCAAAAAGTAACTGTGTCAATTCCCATTTTGAATTTGATTCCCCATAATTTAATCCCACCCCTCTCCCGAACACCCTAGCATTTACTTCTTTTACAACCCCATCTATAAATATATTAAACAACCATGGTGACATTACACATCCCTGTCTAAGACCTTTTTACTGGGAAGTATTCTCCCTCTCTTCTACACACCCTAACCTGAGCCTCACTATCCTCATAAAAGCTCTTTACAGCATTTAGTAACTTACCACCTATTCCATATACTTGCAACATCTGCCACATTGCTCCTCTATCCACTCTATCATATGCCTTTTCTAAATCCATAAAGGCAATAAAAACTTCCCTACCTTTATCTAAATACTGTTCACATATATGCTTCAATGTAAACACTTGATCTACACATCCCCTACCCACTCTGAAGCCTCCTTGCTCATCCGCAATCCTATATTCTGTCTTACCTCTAATTCTTTCAATTATAACCCTACCGTATACTTTTCCTGGTATACTCAGTAAACTTATTCCTCTATAATTATTACAGTCTCTTTTGTCCCCCTTCCCTTTATATAAAGGAACTATACATGCTCTCTGCCAATCCCTAGGTACCTTCCCCTCTTTCATACATTTATTAAACAAAAGTACCAACCACACCAACACTATAATTCCCCCTGCTTTTAACATTTCTGTCATGATCCCATCAGTTCCAGCTGCTTTACCCCCTTTCATTCTACGTAATGCCTCACGTACCTCCCCCACACTTACATTCTGCTCTTCTTCACTCCTAAAAGATGGTATACCTCCCTGGCCAGTGCATGAAATTACCGCCTCCCTTTCTTCCTCAACATTTAAAAGTTCCTCAAAATATTCTCGCCATCTACCTACTGCCTCCCTCTCCCCATCTACTAACTCCCTTACTCTGTTTTTAACTGACAAATCCATACTTTCCCTAGGCTTTCTTAACTTGTTTAACTCACTCCAAAATTTTTTCTTATTTTCATTAAAATTTCTTGACAGTGCCTCTCCCACTCTTTCATCTGCTCTCCTTTTGCACTCTCTCACCACTCTCTTCACCTTTCTTTTACTCTCCATATACTCTGCTCTTCTTATAACACTTCTGCTTTGTAAAAACCTCTCGTAAGCTACCTTTTTCTCTTTTATCACACCCTTTACTTCATCATTCCACCAATCACTCCTCTTTCCTCCTGCCCCCACCCTCCTATAACCACAAACTTCTGCCCCACATTCTAATACTGCATTTTTAAAACTATTCCAACCCTCTTCAACCCCCCCACTACTCATCTTTGCACTAGCCCACCTTTCTGCCAATAGTCGCTTATATCTCGCCCGAACTTCCTCCTCCCTTAGTTTATACACTTTCACCTCCCTCTTACTTGTTGTTGCCACCTTCCTCTTTTCCCATCTACCTCTTACTCTAACTGTAGCTACAACTAAATAATGATCCGATATATCAGTTGCCCCTCTATAAACATGTACATCCTGGAGCCTACCCATAAATCTTTTATCCACCAATACATAATCTAACAAACTACTTTCATTACGTGCTACATCATACCTTGTATATTTATTTATCCTCTTTTTCATAAAATATGTATTACTTATTACCAAATTTCTTTCTACACATAGCTCAATTAAAGGCTCCCCATGAATCATATTAACTTATATTTCCTTCAACTCTTATTTTGTTATTCCTACATGATGTCAAAAGGCAGCCTGATTTAAAAAGGTCATATAGTCTTTGTTTTTGTTTTTTTGACCTTTATTTTTACACTTCAAAAGTTTTCATCGGTGATGTGTTTGCTCAAAGAAGCTTATTCAGCAGTTGTTTATTGTTCATACAAACATTTAAACAGTTGTTTTATAAACATTTAAACAGTTGTTTATAAACATTTAAACAGTTGTTGTTTTTCAACGCACTGGCCATATCCCACCAAGGCGGGGTGACCCAAAAAGAAAAATGAAAGTTTCCCATTTAGTAATATATACAGGAGAAGGGGTTACTAGCCCTTTGCTCCCAGCATTGTTATAAACCTTTAAACAGTTTTATAAATATAAACATTGTTTTATAAACATTTAAACAGTTTTATAAATATTTAAATAGTTGTTTTATTAATATTTAAACAGTTTTTGTAAACACTTAAACAGTTGTTTTATTAACATTGTCTTTGCAGGCTTCTCAGGTGAATTTAAACAACATGCTGTGCCCAGCCATAAGTGATCCTTTCTATGGCCCAAATTACCGGATTGCGGCCATGTTTCATCAGTCATTATGTGTTCCTCTTGTCAGCAAGACCTTCTGCGTTGTTGCAAACTTTTTCATAACCAAATTTCCCCCCACAAAGGTAAGTATAACGAGAAAACATCAAAACTATTTTTTTTTTATTCCACAATTTGTAACAACAGGTGGCTATATCTTACATATCAAAAACTCTAAGTGTATTTGTAAGTGTTTCTGTTTTGCAGTGACAGTATTTCTGTTCCTTCTTGCAACATTTTAGCAATTTGTCATGAAAGTGAAATTGAGGTGGGAAACACAGTGCCTGCACTCTAAAAGGAGGGAAGGTGTTGCAGTTGAGAGAGCTGTCTGACCTGTGATGGCAGGATACTTCTCAGTGATTGAATGAATTGATAGTGAATGTTTTTCTTGGTTACCCTTCCTCAGTGGGAGATAGCTGGTATGTTAAAAAATAAAACAGTAAAATTAATAACATGGTTTCTTGGGATAAACACCAGTGCTATACTACAAATTAGGTTGTGAGGTCACATTATAAAAGGGGTTTGCTATACATTATCACTGCACACATATACACACATGCATATACACATGCTCAAGGCCAGGAGCTATGAATCTACCCCTGCAGCCACAAATAGGTGAGTATGCACATGCACACACACGTGCACAGATGCATTGAGTGCTGTATATTGCATTTGCACTTGCTAGTTTGGAGGCACTAGGGTTTATGCATAGCTGAAAGAACATCATTTACAGGTGATAGGAATGGCAGTATCAATGAACTTGGTATGTACATTTTTTGAAAAGCATATGGCAGTGCATCCTCCTCCTTGGCCTTGTCTGTCTTGTCACATTTATGAAGTGTAGCCAGCAATTCTAGCAAAATTTTCTGGGGTCCTGTTGTCCAAAAATGTCTCAGCAATGGCAATCATATCAGGACAGTGAATTTCCATTAAACTGTGCGTGACCTCCCCATCATTGGTAATGAAGCCCATAATGTTGGCAGAGAGGATGCTGATAGACTTGATCCTTATGTTTGTGTTCAGCTTGACTAAATAGGTATGTAAGGTGTGTGCCCTTGAAACAGGTAGTACACTAGGACAGCCACTGGAGCATAGCTCTCTAGTCGTGTATAAGACACAAAACCACCTGCTGAGCTGGGCTAGAAGTAGCTAGGTGGGTGATGTGTAAAAGTGTTCATCAGTTCTGCAATCCTACTCATTTGTTCTGAGAATGAATCTAAATAGCTGGTGATCCTGTCTGTCTATTTCCTTTTTGCTTCAACAGTGGTCTTCATGATGTCACCTCTCATGACAGTAATTGCACCTAATATCTTGCAGACAATTGTCAGCGGTATACGCCCTTCAGTGGCAACAGGAACATGGCTAGATGCCTGGGAGGGTGGTCTTCTATTTCCTGCTACTCTTGTGTTTTGCTGCTGATTCATCAGCTGATTCCTCTGTTGGTTCTGCTGCTGATGAGCCTGATGATTATGTGCCTGGTGGGCACTCTCCTCGGGCTGTGTTAGTATAAGACGAGAAGGCTGTGGTTAGCTACCTCTTTTTCCACAACCTCCTCCACATCCTTTTCCACACCCTCATTCAGCCCTACCAGATATATATCTGCTGTTCATGCTTTGGCCTGGGTATTATTCAGGTACAATGTCAGTCAGCTGATTGTTAGCCACAGCAGTCAGGGTTGGCAGATGGAGCATTGTTGCCAGGTGTACCAGTTGGTATTGGAATAGTGATGTCAGGTGTACTGTTAGGTGTAGCAGTGGAGCCAACAGATTCAAGGTTTACTTCATTTATGGGTGACAGATCTGTTCCCAATGTGGTGGCCAGAGAAGTTGTAGTGGAATTTTCAGGTATGGTGTTTCAAGCCCTGTCTGCTGGAAGAGCTCTAGTGCTAGCAAATTTCCACCAGTATTTTGCTGTTGTGTTAATATCAGTGTGAGAATTCCAGGCCTTCTTGATAGTATCAAGAGCAGCAGAGAATCCTATGTCATTTGATGTAGGCCTGTTCTGGTTATCTACAGTAGTTTAAAAACAGTCTAATGATTTTAGGAGCTCATGCAACAGTTACTTTTGTTGGAATATCCTGGCTGCAACCTTGTAACATAGCCCAGTAGCACTGTGTTGATTATTTGAGTGGTGTTCCTGAGCCTTTTCTAATCCTTCCTTTTGTGACATAAAGCTCATTTCTGGTACATATGTCACAGGTTCATGGATGTCTTTGAAACTTCTGAGATGTGTCATCTGGCTACAATAGAGGCCTACCTTGCATGCTATATGATAGTAATTGGAACATGGGGGCTTCAGGCATTTAAAAATATGTCTGGCCTCTGCATATGTATGTGTGTGTGTATTTAATTATTTAAATATTACAGTGTCATTTGTGTTGAAATCTATTGTTTATTTTGTCTATTTTGCAGGTAAAGGATAATCTTGAAACTGACGTGACTATGAGTGCGTATGATCAACGAATAATGAGTCAAGAAGCATCAAGCAAGCAGGATGATAGTTCGAATAACCAAAATGGACTGAAGCACCATGCGAGCATACACAGACGGTCCCGCAGTGAGGCTGTGACAGTCTCTCAGTGGAATGGTCATAGCCATCAAGAGTCAGGTCATTAGTAAAATTGTTCTTCAAATGGTAATGCAGTGGGTTCTTCAACTTATGACAGCCTGAATTACAAACATCTGCACTTGTGAATGGGGGGCTTAGGAACCAATAAAAGTTTTATGAATGCCACTCTGCATTTGCAGACATCCACACTTACAAATGGGGAACTGAAGAACCAAATAGTTTTATGGATGGTGATCTACAGTTATGAACAGGTGAAACATAACCATCCTTTATACCGTTGTTGTCTATTGGAAAACAGGTTCTAAGTTATAAATAACTTATTTGTTAGTTGTAAAAGCAGGAATACAACTTGTTCATAATCTGGGGAACCCATGGTACTGTCATAGATAAGAAGATGGTCATGGTGGCAGTCATCAGTAATGATGGTCATGTATGATCAAAGAAGTTGGTAATGAATGTCATTGCTAAGTTAAAAATATCAGTCAGATTGCTTTTCTTAGAATTACAATGTACAGTAGGTCCCTGACTTACAATGTTTTGATTCACGACGTTGCCCTTTTATAATATTGGCCCTTTGAGGTAAAATACTTACGAGCACAGACTCACTTTCGATATACAGTACTACACTTATGATTTATTTCCAGGTAAATTATAATTTTTTTTTCTTGTTTATTTACTAAGTGCATTCATACTTTGGTCTTTTTTTTTTATGTATGTAGAAAGAGCTCATGTTAGTTGACATTGATTAGTAACCATATATTTAATATTTCCTAAGGATGAATTGTAAATACATACATATATTTTTTCTCAGCTTTTTACTAAATGCATTCATACTTTGTGTATGTTCATTTTTATGCATATGCAGAGAAGTCACATTTGTCTAGTTGAGATTGGTCAACAACTACAAATTTAATATTTATGATTTTCTTAAGGATGAATTATAAATATTTCTTGTTAGTTTTTACCAAATTCATCCCAGTTGACAGTATTTGCTAAAACACACACTAATTGACAATATAAAAAATTAAAAAATTGTGTTTGTTACCATTTAAAAACTAAAACTATGGAAAATAAATTTACCCTAAAATAGTTTAAAAAATCATAAAATATAAGCTATATACAATTCTGATATCCTTTACTTGCCACTTTCTATACCTATGTGTTATACACATTATAGAGGTATTCCAAATTCAGTCATGTAATCCTATACATACAGTAAGTACAATTTTACAGGTGAGTATCTATCATGAAACTGTGTAACTAACTGTATTAACATTGGTAGAATTACCAGCAATATGTTAAGTAGAAGGAGATTTGTCAAGCTGTTACAAACAATACATGGACACAGGGTATATATAGACCTAGGGTATAAGGCACAATATAATCGTTGTAGAAGTAGTAGTAGTTATAATACTAGTGGTAGTAGTAATACATGTGGATACTAGAGCTTATTGCTTGGGTAGCATTAAAAAGGGTTGGGAAAATATTTTTGTTAGGTTGGATTTGAGAAGCCCTGTTGCAGTGTTCCTCCTCTCTTGTGTTCTCAGTGTTCTTATGTAGTATCAGCAGCAGCAACTATGTGATGGCAGGGTTCATTGTTTTGAGGATAGTTGCTGCTGCTGATACTACATAATTATGAACACAAAAGAGGAGGAACACTGCAACAGGACTTTTCAAATCCAACCTACTAACAAAAATATTTGCCCAACCCATCTTAACCCTTTAAGGGTCCAAAGGCCAAATCTCAGAGTGACAGCCAGGGTAGAGAATCTTTTTCCGAAGGTAATTGTTACAAAACTCGTCTTCTTAACCTTCTCCAATGGTATGGTAGAGTGTTAAGGTAGCATTCTTGTTGAACATATGGCCTGTTTACGGTTTTGCAACAATAACTTAGTAAGAATTCAGGATTACAAAACAAATAACTAAAACTTAAAATATTTACTAGTAGAGTTTTAGCTTAATGTATGATATGTTATGATTAACATAAAATAAGGAGTTTAACTCTTACATTTCTCTTGATACGTACTAGTACATTGATATGAATAAATGAACCTCTTGAGGTTGAGCTTTGTACTAAAATCACCAATAATATGCACCTATAAGAGTTATTAAGACCTAGCCACAAAGTAACTTACAATGCTTATAAAGACTTATCTGAACTATCAATTCAGAGTATACAAGAACTCGTAAGTGACGGACTTAGTCTCATTTCCATCCAACATGACTAAGAATAGCTTAGACCACAAATTAACCCACAAGGCCAACAAGGCTTGTCCATTCAACTGAAAGATTAATTCTCTAGAGTATAAATAACTCGAAAGTGACAAGCTTAAGAAAGGAAGTCGGTCATGAAAGAAAAACGACCACCACAGAAAACTTTACATGTCTCTTATGAGAGGTCAATGAGTGAGGTATGCTCCCTTGGCTATGCAAGCCCAGACTAGAAGTGGGAATGCTAGTCAGAGTGTGTGTGAAGGACCTGCTCTCAGCTAGTGCTGAAAAGCTACTCAGAGCAAGGGTGGTGAACCTACTCTGAGCGAGGGCTAAGAACCTACTCAGTAAGAGTAGAGAACCTGCTCTGAGCGAGGGCGGTGAACCTACTCAGTAAGAGTAGTGAACCTGCTCTGAGCGAGGGCGGTGAACCTACTCAGTAAGAGTAGTGAACCTACTCAGAGCAAGGGCTGAGAACCTACTCAGTAAGAGTAGTGAACCTGCTCTGAGCGAGGGCTGTGAACCTACTCAGTAAGAGTAGTGAACCTCTCTGAGCGAGGGCTGTGAACCTACTCAGTAAGAGTAGTGAACCTCTCTGAGCGAGGGCTGAGAACCTACTCAGTAAGAGTAGTGAACCTGCTCTGAGCGAGGGCTGAGAACCTACTGCCGGTACCACTGAGTGGTAAGGCAACGTCACGTTGGTCACGTGACTGAGGGAGACTTAAGTACCTGAAGTGCTAACCGGCACTTACACTAGTGGTTTCCCACTACATGACAATATTAAGAACTGCTAACAAAACATAATATAATACAATATTAGCATTAGCATATATATTATAAAATAAAGGAGCAAATCCTTGTATAAAATATAACGGGTATGGCCATACTCGTAACAGTAATAAAGCAAAAAGTACGAAATTTGATGGAAAATTGATGAAATTACGCTTTCGCGGATTTTGATGCATCAGCAATATTTACGCATCAGCGATTTTGCCGACTTTGACTCCCATTTTAGGCCAATTACATTATTCCAGTCGACCAAATTCTTAGCTATTTTGTTAGTATTACTTCTGTTTTATCGATTGAGCACAAGAAATAGCCCAGTCAACTGTTTCAACTACCCAATAAAGTGATCGGAAATTGGTAATTTGGCCAGTTTAACACGAAGTTCAAAATATTTCAATTTCAAAATAGGGTCCAGAATAAGCAATGCAGGCATTCCTGGCACTAAACTAACATTTCCTCTGTTCATTAGTTATGTTTCAGGCTTTACAAATGAATTCCACTTTGACTTTTTATTCACATAATGAATTTTTATTCACACCAAAAAATGGAAGATTTAATGTTTTGCAATATTGTAATAATTGTATAAATAATATCACCACATTTGTGAATGTATATTAGACCCAACAGCTGATGCATATTAGACGCATGACATCATTTGTTTACTCTTGAACATTGGCAAAATTTGAACATTTCCGCTACTTTGAGCGTAGTTTCAACCCATTTTCGTTACTAAAACCAATCAGAATCATCTCTATTTATGTAATATATCTTCCATTCTATCAAATGAGACCAAGAAATCGTGAATACAACTGTAAAAAACATTTGAAAAAACACTGAAAATTTGCTGTTTTAATCCAAAATTACAGTCACAGCTTTTTTCTCTCATTATGCACTGCGTGTTGCAGGATTTGCTTAATGTGGTGCACACTTACCACACAGATGTATTCTCTCATATCTAGGCCCAAATTTACCACTCACAGCTTATTTGAGTGAGCTGAGCTCATGGCATAGATCTACGGCTTGGACCCTGGCTTCAAAGCCATAGATCTACGGGACGGACCCTGAAAGGGTTAATGCTACCCAAACAATAAGCTGTAACAACCACATGTACTACTACTATTACTACTACTACTATTACTACTACTGCTGCTGCTGCTGCTGCCGCCGCCACTACTACTACTACTACTACTACTAGTATTACAAATGCTACTTCTTCTACAATGATTATATTGTGCCTTACACCTCACTCTAAAGCCTATATATACCCTCCGTGTCCATGTATTCTTTGTAACGGCTTGACAAAGTTCCTGGAAAGCAAAAAGTTGCCACAATAAAATGTTGCATTAGTTGCACTTGTGTCCTTTTACTTAACGTAGTGTAACTAATGTCTAAAATTCACAAATAATATATAGTATTTTTAAATAAAAAATACATAAATGCACAAATCATTACCTCATGAAAGTGATGACATTGGTGCCAATTTTAAATTACCCAAAACATTACTTTAGAGATGTCTAAGTGAATCTTTGTAAACATTAATGTTGAGGGAGTTTGTCACACCATCCTTGGTGGTTCATCACTACCTTCCTGTACTACATACACATTATCCCTCCTGCTTCACTTTTACCCCTTCTGTCTCACTTCACTCCTTTCTGTTCCACTTCTCCCCCTTCTGCCCCACTTCTCCCCCTTTTGCCCCACTTCTTCTGCCCCACTTCTTCTCCTGTCCCACTTCTTCTCCTGTCCCACTTCTTCTCTTGTCCCACTTCCCCTTCTGCCACACTTTTCCTTCTACCTCACTTCTTTTCTTCTTCCCCTTCTACTCCACTTCTTCTTCAGCCCCATTTCTCCCCCATCTTCCCCCCACTTCTTCCCTCTTCCCATCTCCCAACACATGTACTGTACTGTATATGTTCCATATTGTACCTCTGTTCTGTTTATTAAACAATGTTTAATACTGCTTGTAAGCGACCAGGCACAATACTGAGTGTAAAATATTAGGTGAATATTCTTAGTTAAAAAACAGATGAACCTTTCTCTGATTATAACAAGGACATGTGAGAAAATAGTTGTCCCCAGTTCTGAACAGTTATCTTGCTAACAATTTTCAAGAGCAAATTAATGTTGTAAGTTGGGAACCTAAGGTACTGTAATCTTTAAAGGATATATGCTAATTTATTGATAAAATTTATTATATTTTCAAATGCAAATGATCTGACTTTTGGTGAAATCTAACTTAGGTGCATTTTTAGAATTATTTTTAGAAATTATTTACAAATTTTGATAGGATAAGATGCACATTTATCTGATATTTGTGTTTCTACATATTATGATTGCTCAGGATTTTTAGAGGGAGAATATTTCAAATTTTCAGTCATGAATATTCTTCTTCTTGTTTATCAAAGCTTTCACAGAGTGCTGAATTGCTGAAAGAGAAAACTACAAGTACGATCTCACATTTGTCTCATATCCATGTGGCTGTCTCAGCCCTTCTCACTTTCTACCTCTCACATTGCCACTGTTTAAGAATAACTGAGAGTGATAACTGACAAGCTTAATTAGGCTTGTATCCTATTTCATAAACCAGCAGCCTGAAACATGAAGCTAAAAGGTTCACCCCAAAGTTATCCTCATAATATCCAGATTCTCCATAGGTGCCAGGATACATGCTGCCCTCAGTACAAGGTCAAACATGCATGATAATAAACCAGGAGTCTGTACTTCCATAATCTTGCATAGCAGACTGTTCTTTCTTAAACTGAAGTTTTTTTGTATATCAGCTACATACCTACAGGTGTCATAAATATACATATTCATAGACATCTTTCAGCGTACCAGCCGTATCCCACCGAGGTGGGGTGGCCCAAAAGGAAAAACGAAAGTTTCTCCTTTCAAATTTAGTAATATATACAGGAGAAGGGGTTGCTAGCCCCTTGCTCCCGGCATTTTAGTCGCCTCTTACGACACGCATGGCTTACGGAGGAAGAATTCTGTTCCACTTCCCCATGGAGACACATAGACATATCACACAGATAATGAGACTGCTCACTATAACCTATTGTATTAATTATGTACCTCTGAAATAAGTATGTGTTCCTCATTTAAACTATTATTTCGTAGCATTAAACTTCCTCTTGATGCACTCCGTAAGTCTGCTAGCTACTGATAAGGCTAACTTATGGAAAACAGGACAGTCAGCACCCTCCCACACTTGATTAATGGCACTCAAGATTTTGGGGTTAGAGGACACGTCCATTCCAGGAAGATTATGCTTAATAAGCTTCCAAACATTCTCTATTGGATTTAAGTCCAGTGAGTTTCCATGCTAGTCATTAAAGTATGGAAATGATTTACGCAATTCTTAATGTCTTTTGCACTATAACAAAAGGTACTGCCCAGGCACTTCTTGAATCTGGCAGGCAAATAGTGTGCTAAAGGCATACTTATGGGCATGAATATTTATGATGTCTACTGTATATGCAACAGACTGCTTGAGAATAAAAAATAAAAATTAATTTGAATTGTGCGAGATACAGTTTATTGCTTTGTAATGGCTCATTAGCTTTCTGCAAATGCTTTTAGCTATGCTTAAAGCAATTGTACATTTTATGTACTTCAATATTTTTTCCCCCTTGACATGCAATTTTTATACTTTTATATATACATAATCACTGTCTTCTTTAAAATGCAGGCATTGTACTTCCCATTTCCAGGACTCAAGTCCAGCTAACCGGTTTCTCTGACTCCCTTCACAAAATATTACCCAGCTAACACTCCAACAGCTCATCATGTCCCAAAAACCATTCATCTCCATTCACTCCTATCTAACATGCTAACACATGCTTGCTGGAAGTCCAAGCCCCTTGCCCACAAAACTTCCTTTACCCCCTCCCTCCAACCTTTTCAGGGATGACCCCGACTCCGCCTTCCTTCCCCAGTAGATTTATACACTCTCCAAGTCATTTTACTTTGTTCTATTCTCTCTAAATGACCAAACCACCACACCAACCCCTCTTCAGCCCTCTGACTAATACTTTCAGTAATTCTGCACCTCCTCCTAATTTCCACACTACGAATTCTCTGCATGATATTTACACCACACATTGCCCTTAGGCACGACATCTCCACTGCCTTCAGCCACCTTCTTGCTGCAGCATTTACAACCCATGCTTCACACCCATATAAGAGTGTTGGTACCACTTTACTCTCATACATTACCTTCTTTGCCTCCATGGATAGCATTCTTTGTCTCCACAGATACCTCTATGCACCACTCACCTTTTTTCCTTCATCATTTCTATGGTTAACCTCATTCTTCATAAACCCATCCACTGACAAGTCGACTCCCAAATATCTGAAAACATTCACTTCTCCCATCTCTCCCCCTCCAATGTGATAACCAATTTTTCTTTATCTAAATCGTTTGATACCCTCATCACCTTACTCTTATCTGTATTCACTTTCAACTTTCTACCTTGACACACCTCCCAAACTTGTCCACTAACCTTTGCAACTTTTATTTAGAATCCCCTAAAAGCACAGTATCATCAACAGAAAGGAACTGTGTTAACTCCCATTTTGTATTTGATTCCTCATAATTTAATCCCACCCCTTTCCCCAACACCCTAGCATTTACTTCTTTTACAACCCCATCTATAAATATGTTAAACACCCATGGTGACATTGCACATCCCTCTATATATATACATATCTTCTTCTTTCAATAAACTGACCATATCCCACCGAGGCAGGGTGGCCCAAAAATATAAAACAAAAGTTTCTCTTTTTAACTTTAGTAGTGTATACAAGAGAAAGGGTTACTAGCCCCTTGCTCCCAGCATTTTAGTTGACTCTTATGACATGCATGGCTTACGGAGGAAGAATTCTGCTCCACTTCCCCACTTCCACACCCTCGTCTTCCACTGAGGCAGGGTGACCCAGAAGAGAAACACTTTCAACTTTCACCATCATTCACTCTA
This sequence comes from Cherax quadricarinatus, assembly GCF_038502225.1. Lineage (NCBI taxonomy): Eukaryota > Metazoa > Arthropoda > Malacostraca > Decapoda > Parastacidae > Cherax > Cherax quadricarinatus. Next base: position 19,427,101 of record NC_091321.1, read on the forward strand.
TCACTCTTTTTACCAAAGGTTCCCAGATCTAAAGTTCAGATGCCCATCCAAGCTGCAAATATCTCCACCCTTCCTTCAGAGTGAAGGCACTGTACTTCCTATCTCTAGGACTCAGATCTAGCTAACCATTTTTGCCTCTATCCCTTCCAGTAACATGTCCAGCCATAAAAGCCATTTGCCTCCATATTCGCTCTGTCTCATGTTTATTCACATTGAGCTGCTGCTACACTCTTACAGAAGAAATTAAGATGTATATTTCTGAGCTCTTCATGCAGCTCTATGATCATGGCTCTTGCTATTGGTCTTATTTGCTGTTGAAAAAGCACAGTATCAGCAGTATATAGAAAATGCCTTGATACCCCTTTAATTCCAATAAGAGAAATATCATGCTGTATGTATATACTGTCATTTTTTTTTTTTTTTAGTAAATTGGCTGTTCCCACCAAGGCAGAGTAACCTAAAGGAAGTTAATTTCACTAAACTGTGTTATATTACCAGCCTTTTTTAAATATGATGATCAGTGTATTGTACTATTTTAAAAAATCAAATACCTATAATAATAATAAGATTGGAATAGGGAAAGAGGTAAGAGATATCTTGCAAAAAGTACATGTTTCCTGGTTTCAAGTGGCATTCACACCAAGCCTCCAGGCCCTGGCTATTTTCTGCCGCTGTTAATCCAAAGTGTCATACAGCACAATAAGTAGATTTATAAGTGTACAGTCGATTATTGTAAAGTAATTGCAAAGTTCTTTGATATTGAAAGAGGAACACTAGTGATTTAGTGTGCAAAAAGGAAAGTTAAGGAGAGAGAGAGAGAAGAAAATAGGAAGAGAGGGAAAGAGGGAGGTAAGGAGACAGGAAGGTAAGCTGAGTGGTTAGTTTCACCACTTATGCACTGTGGTGCACAGTACAAATCTTTCCCATGGTGCTTCTTAACAAAGGTGCACTTACAGGGAATATTTCTTCTTTAAACTACTATCCCTGGGGCTATCTGCAATTGTCTTTGACATATTACAATGGGCAGATAAGGAAAATCTATGGAAAAGGCTCATTATACATCTTAAAACATCCTAGTAGCATATGTGAAGAAAATAACAGCATGTATGATAGTTGATGCTTGCTTGCTGCCACACTTTTAATTTTGGTATTCCAGTAATTACCATTATTTTGACAAAGCAATGGCTACAAGACAAATAAGATATGCCTGTGTTCTTAATGAAGAACTTTAAGGAGTAAGCTATACAAAGGAGCATGAAAACCAAGCAGAACAATAGCTTAGGTCAACAACAGATTTTCTTTTTTTTTTGTAAAATTAATGTGTATTCAGTAGCTGTTTTACAAGAAGCGCATGGACATCACAGTTCAAATAAACCTTTGAACTACAACATCCCTGCCTGTCCTTGTTTCTGTCAGTTATACATGTTAAATATCATCTGGAAAATAATCTCTCTCTGATGCCCTTTTTAGCATAGCAAAGCATGAGGAAGGAGGTGGTTACCTATGCTGTAAAAGTGATATTACCTGTTGCCTGTTAGAAAGAGGGAGTCAGGTGACTGCCTCAGGGTACTGTTTAAATGCAGAATTAGCATCCACCAAGCATAATAACTCACTAAATCTGGTATCTGCAGAAAAATGTTAAAATTTTGCATTTTACTGCATATTTAAAAAGTGGATTTAGTTATCGTCTCTTTATTGTTTAGGGGTTAGAGAATTGTGTTAGTCTTCTAGTGAATTTGATGATTCCTCAAGTGTTCAAGTAAATTATACCTTTCCTCTCCATATCTCATTGCAGTATAATACTGTTTAGCTTAATCTTACTTTTCTAAGGTCATCCTAAATTTAGCATTATTAAACATCTTTAAAATGTGTTCAATAATTATTGCTAAGGTAGAGCAAAAATGAATATAAAATTGGCTTGTACAGCAAAACTGTTCTTGTTGAATAAGTCGAGTCAGCAACTTCTAGCTAAAACGCATTACATATATATGCTGTGTTATTTAGGCAGAGTCAGTCAAACAAATTGAACTGACCTTAAAGTAGATCCTACCTTAATTATACCAAACCTCTATTAGGTCAGCTTAAATTTATTTAGTATTTAACATCAGTGATTTATTAACATCAAAAGGTGTTCAGGATGATTTTTGCAAAGTTATTGCAATACTAAATTTTTACCTTGCTTGTTTTAGCAAAGTGATCATTGCTTTATAAACCAAGATAACAGACTCTGCTTAAAAAGCATGACATACAGTATGTACATACATGTATACTGCACATTCTTTCATACATATATACTACATATAATGGTGGGCAAATACTGTACAGTGATTATTGCATGTCATTTTCTTCCGCTGCACGAAAAATTTCTCTCTGGTTGTGGTTAGTAGCTACATAACATGAACATGGTAAGAATATTGAATGCATAAAACAGTGTCTGGTTTGTTCTTCCTGTGCAAAAATCCCTGTATTATGAATGTTGGAATGTTGTATTGAGCAAGCATCTGAAAGCAAAAGTTCTTTAAAAAATAGCGCTGAATGATCCTTATGGGTTTAGCACTCCCATCAATCATAATGTTTTTTCATAAAGTATGTTGAATGTTAAAATAATATTTCAAAAAACATTTTCCTAACATCTAACATACTTTTTGCTTTAATTTTTAATGTTAAATGTTCCTTTCAGAAACTATCTTCTTAATATTTTAAGGACTTAATGATGACTAATAGAAATTCTTAAATCAAAATTTCCTTTGGTGTTAATAAATTTTATGATAAAGCTTGACATGGATTGTGTAATTATAGAAATAATTGCAGAAATTTCCCATGTTAAATGAATCAAATTTAAATCAGGTCTTGCTAAGGAAAAAACTGTTGAGATTGTATGTGAAATGAATTTATAGATAAAAGTTTGATTTTAGAGTTAAATAAATCAAATAAGACCAATCTCTTAGTATGAGGACATTGTAGATTGTATTAGAGTAGGACTTGCAAATGTAATGTTGATTACAAAAAGAATATGAACAGTAAACTGATATTTGTACTTTATTTTGGGTGAGATTTTGTAAACCTTTTCCACCCATTTATTTGGAAAGGGGGTAAGGTTAATAGACATATAAATAGTTAAACAAATGTTAACCTTAGACAAGTAGATATTTTGTACTGAGTAGAAGATGAGTGCTGAAAACTAGTTTAGCACTGGTAGGTACAACACAAGGTGAGACCAAGGTAGCTAGCATTTTGAGCATACTACTAATGATGGCCTCTTCCTCTGGTAAGGAAATGACACAAATTTTTCCTTGGCCTTATCATTGTAAAGAAAGAGGTAACATTGTTTTCTAGAGGTTTGTGAGTGTTATTAGCATATTAGGTAATGTCTGGCTTATTATGCATAGAAATGCAAAGTATTGTACAGTATATTATTTGAGTGTATTGCAAAATCTGGAAAGCCATGTGAATGTGTCAAGTTCTTACCTCAGGAGAAGGCTCAAAATAACATCAAGAAGTTTAAAATAGAATTGTGTGCCTTTTTTCTTGGTGTTTTCTAAGCAAGGTTGAATTTAGTCCATCCCAACAAATACTATGTTGTGTAGCACCGTTGTGATAAACTTTGTATGTCCTCTTATAAACCATCTTCTCTGTGTTACTGAGTGTTGTCGTATGAAACTATTGCATGTCATAGCTCATCTTTTACTGTAATTCTGACATTATCTGGTGTGTGTAAGTGCCATTAATTTTTCATTACAGAGATGAACAGTTTTGTGCCTGCTGTGAATGCTAGGGTGCTTGATAGTAAGCAAATATTTGCCTCTTCTGTAATACAGTGCAGTGTATGTGGGAGTAAGAATTAGTATTTTTGAACATACAGTAGCTGTTTTTTAGCTCAAATGTTTGGTGTGGAAATTATTTGATACATTTTTTAAATTGTGCAGATATGAGTCACAAGTTTCCTGTGTTTTTAAACTTATTTATTATCATCCAGTAGAATTGTATGGCGATTATGATGTTTGAAACCATATACAGTACAGTACGGTACTTGAAATAATTCAGTGTCACAATTCATGACTGATTTATTAATGGCTGCTGTTGCTTATATCTTTCAGATTTAATTTAATCAGAGCCAGTAGTGCAAGTTGTTCAGAAACTTGGACTGTCATAAATTTAACATAATTCAGCCATTAATGCGCAAATAACCCGCATGTAGGAGAGAAAAGCTTATGATGGCGTTTCAGTCCAACTTGGACCAAGTCGGACCAAAACGTGGTCGTAAGCTCCCCTTTCCTACGTGTGGGTTACGTATTTGTGTATTATTCCAATCACGGTATTGTGCTTTTTTGTTCTCAGCCATTAATGTTATTCTTGATAAAACATTGTCATTGATTCACAGAATACATCCATGAAAACTACAGTTTCTTATACTATATGAATATATGTGCTCTAAGAATATTTTTGAAGTGTATCAGTGGCAAGCATATTGCAAACATACACCTCTTACTGCTTCAACCCATATCTTGATTAATATGACTATTGTGATACTGATACCATTAAATATATCTATTAATGACACAAATCAATCCACATTGAGACATTAAAGCAGAAGATAAGATAAAGACTGTATTTTTCTCAGAATAAAGCCTTCTTCAGATTTTTTTTTTTTTAACACAGGCCGTCTTCCACCGAGACAGGGCAGCCTGAAAAAGAGGAAACAAACGTTTTTCTTCTTTTTACAAAACAGAAATGTACAGTAAATGTAGTGTTTGAAATATGTAGTACTCAACTCTTTTTTTTTTACTGTCTCCATGTGAGTTAATATGTGCCATTGAACATATTTATTACACCTCTGTGTTTGGATATCTATTAATGAAATGCAGATTTTTAAATTAATTTTGAAAAATGCTCTCTGAGGGATGCTGACAAGATGTTAAGAGAATGTCAGGAAGATTATGGTAAATGTAGTACATGGTAATAAAACTTTACATTGATATTGAAGTGTTCTCAGGGGTTTATCCAAACACAGGTTTAGTTTACTCAGGAGACATAACACATTAAAAGGCCACTAACTGAAAATATTTTTAAATTTATTCTGGAAAGTAAGAGAATCAATAATTATTTATCTTGGAACAGTGAGAGATCATTGTTTGTAGAGAAAAACCATGCTGTCACACAAAATAAAAGGAACTTTTTCACTTTCATGATTATGGCATATGCCATCTTTCCTTAGTTTTTAGTTTGTGTAGATACATAATATCTATTAATTGCAGAGAACACACAATTGTAAAACATTTGCAATCTTACCAGTGGATTTCTCATGATTTTAAGGAGGACTCGGACCTTTAAGTTCAGTGTTCCTGGGATTAAATCTAAATGTTATTATTTCTCTTCCACCCAGTTATAAATGAAAACATTAATTTGTACAAGATAGAGAACTTATGCACCCAGAAGTTTGTTCAACAAAGAAACTGCTTACCAGTCTTTAACTCTTTGAGGGTCCAGAGGCTAAATCTCAGAGTGACAGCCAGGGTCCAAGAATTTACAAAAAAAAAAAAAAAAAAAAAAAATGCTATTTTTTCTTATGAAATGGTAGAAAATCTTTTTCTGAAGGTAATAAAACAAAAAAGTATGAAATTTGATGGAAAATTGACGAAATTACGCTTTCGTGAATTTTGATGAGTCAGCGATATTTACGCACCGGCAATTTTGCTGACTTTGACTCCCATTTTAGGCCAATTACATTATTCCAATCGACCAAATTCTTAGCTGTTTCACTAGTATTACTTCTATTTTATTGACTGAGCACAAGAAATTGCCTAGTCAACTGTTTCAACTACCCAAGAAAGTGATTGATAATTTGGCCAGTTTAACACAAAGTTTAAAATATTCCAATTTCAAAATAGGGTCCAGAATAAACATTGCAGGTAATCCTGGCACTAAATTAACATTTCCTCTGTTCATTAGTTATGTTTTCAGGCTTTATAAATGAATTCCATTTTTATTTTTTATTCACAATGAATTTTTATCCCCACCAAAAACTAGAAGATTTACTGTTATGCAATGTTGTAATAATTATATAAATAATATCAGCACATTTGTGAACGTATATTGGACCCACCAGCTGATGCATATTAGATGCACGATGTCATATGTTTACTCTTGGACATTGGCAAAAATTGAACATTTCTGCTACTTTGAGCTTAGTTTCAAGCCATTTTCATTACTAAAACCAGTCAAAATTATCTCTATTTCTGTAATATATCTTCCATTCTATCAAGTGAGACCAAGAAATTGCAAATACAACTGTAAAAAAACATATGAAAGAACTCCACAAAGTCACTGTTTTAATTCAAAATTACGGTTGCAGTTTTTTTCTCATTAAGTACTGCGTGCTGCAGGATTTATTTTATGTGGTGCACACTTACTACATAGATGTATTCTCTCATATCTAGGCCCAAATTTACTGCTCACAGGTTATCTGAGTGAGCTGAGTTCGTGGTGTAGATCTATGGCTTGGACCCTGGCTTCAAAGTCATAGATCTATGGGACAGACCCTGAAAGGGTTAAATGTGACAAACATCATTTACAATCATTGCTTTTCAAACAAAAAAAAAATATTAATGATGTTAATTCCATTTTTATCCTCAGAACAAAATTTTCCTATTATAATGCCCTACTGGGCCAGATTTATTTTTAGTCAGAAGATGGTAAATGGTACATTTAGTATGTGCCAAAAGCATCATTACTTTCTTTGCTAAACTTGATGTATTTTGTGAATGGCCACATATGGTACATATGTCCATCTTGTAATATGTACTGTTATTCCATTATTATATATGCAGTAACTGCAGATATGTGGAAAAATTAATATACGCAAAATTGATTATCTGCATTTGAAAATGCTCTTATTATATTGTGTTTTTATATTTTTTGTTTAGCTTTTTGGTTAGAGTTTTTAATTAAAGGCCTCCATGAAAAAGTCATACAATTTTATTATTTTTTACATAGACATCAATAGCACAGAATGACACATAGAGGTTTAATATTTTTTTATTGTGAATATAATAAGGGTTCATAAATATGAAAGGCAAAATTAGTTTGTTTTGATAAAAGAACAATAAAGTCAAAAATTATACAGTTCTGTATAATGTTGAAATTTGCTTTATAAAAACATCAGCTTGCAAAATTTTATGTGCTTGTATTTGTGAATTAAAATGCAGAACATTTTCAATAAATGTCAGCAATAATATGTATATGATTACCAAAATGTCATTAAGTACATTTGTTTTTTTAACACGGCTGTCTCCCACTGAGGCAGGGTGACCCAAAAAAGAAAGAAACACCTTCGCCATCATTCAGACATAATCACTGTCTGCAGAAGTGCCCAGATATGACAGTTCAGATGTCACTCCAAACAATCAGTATCCCAAACCCCTCCATTAAAGTGCAGGCATTGTACTTCTCACCTCCAGGACTCGAGTCTGGCTAGCCGGTTTCCCTGAATCCCTTCACAAAATATTACCCTGCTCACTCCAACAGCTCATCAAGTCCCAAAAACCATTCATCTCCATTCACTGCATGTATAGTAAAGGAGACGGGTTGTCCCGCTCCCAGAGGTGGAAGAGGACGGGGTTAATGCTGCTCGCGCTTGTCTCGTATGAGTGTAGCACGTTGCCTTGGACACTTGGGAAGAAGGAGAGGTGTCACCCGAGGGAACGGTGGTGTGCGCCGTCCCTCTTAGACGGCGATGGTGCCAAGAGACTATGGGGTGTTTTCGGCCGGGATGCCGCCAGAGGAGGCCTTAAGTCCCAAAAAATGACATGGTCTCACGGTGTTTCAACAAGGATTGCCCGTTGAAAAGACACACCAACCCAGTACTTTCCGGAGGGGACACCCCTCTTCTTTAGTACATATACTGCATCTAATTTTGAGTGCCAAAGTAGCTTCTCGAATGTGAATGGATACAATGGTAAGCTGTTCATTGATTATTTTCTATATGTGTACAAACAACTGTGTATAACTAGAATGATCATTCTTAGTCATCATTTAAGACACGAAAGACTACTAGTACATGATGTTTTTAAGAAGTCTTAATTGGTGCAGTTTCAGAATGAAATGCAAACTCATAAGCCACTAAAATCTCTACCCAGAATGTTAAAAAAAAACACTAACAAGCAAAAATAACAGATCTTTTTAAATATAAAGCAAGTAAATAAAAGCTAAAAAGATCCATGACACTTTAACAGAATTGCAAGATAATGTAAATGATAATTTAACGTGGGATACTTATAGAATAACAGCAGAAATATACAAAAAGGTACAGAAAATGTAGGCAAAGGTAATAAAAAGCAGTAATAACATGAATGACAGACTAGAATAAGGCTAGGCAAAGTCACATGATTATAACAGAAAATTATTATTAACTTATTTCATACCTATTACTAATATATTTAATTGGCAACACTATTTCTACTCAGGCATAATGGAAACTAGTTTCAATTAACACAATTATAAGCCAGGTCTATAAACTGGGGGTAATATGGCTGACACTTCAGCTGTTAGCTCTGGGAGTTGGTTCAGTCATTTTCACTGTTCTTATAGAAAGAAGCATATTTCACAATAGACACATTTTTTTTTTTTTTCAACAAGTCGGCCGTCTCGCACCGAGGCAGGGTGACCCCAAAAAAAGAAAGAAAATCCCCAAAAAGAAAATACTTTCATCATCATTCAACACTTTCACCACACTCACACATTATCACTGTTTTTGCAGAGGTGCTCAGAATACAACAGTTTAGAAGCATATACGTATAAAGATACACAACATATCCCTCCAAACTGCCAATATCCCAAACCCCTCCTTTAAAGTGTAGGCATTGTACTTCCCATTTCCAGGACTCAAGTCCGACTATATGAAAATAACCGGTTTCCCTGAATCCCTTCACTAAATATTACCCTGCTCACACTCCAACAGATCGTCAGGTCCCAAGTATCATTCGTCTCCATTCACTCTTATCTAACACGCTCATGCACGCTTGCTGGAAGTCCAAGCCCCTCGCCCACAAAACCTCCTTTACCCCCTCTTTCCAACCCTTTCGAGGATGACCCCTACCCCTCCTTCCTTCCCCTATAGATTTATATGCTTTCCATGTCATTCTACTTCGATCAATTCTCTCTAAATAACCAAACCACCTCAACAACCCCTCTTCTGCCCTCTGACTAATGCTTTTATTAACTCCACACCTTCTCCTAATTTCCACACTCCGAATTTTCTGCATAATATTTACACCACACATTGCCCTTAGACAGGACATCTCCACTGCCTCCAACCGTCTCCTCGCTGCTGCATTTACCACCCAAGTTTCACATCCACATAAGAGTGTTGGTACTACTATACTTTCATACATTCCCTTCTTTACCTCCATAGATAACGTTTTTTGACTCCACATGAGTTTGCTAAACAGCTACACACTTTTTTTTTTTTTTTTTTTTTTTTTTCAACAAGTCGGCCGTCTCCCACCGAGGCAGGGTGACCCAAAAAAGAAAGAAAATCCCCAAAAAGAAAATACTTTCATCATCATTCAACACTTTCACCACACTCGCACATTATCACTGTTTTTGCAGAGGTGCTCAGAATACAACAGTCTAGAAGCATACACATATAAAGATACACAACATATCCCTCCAAACTGCCAATATCCCAAACCCCTCCTTTAAAGTGCAGGCATTGTACTTCCCATTTCCAGGACTCAAGTCCGACTATATGAAAATAACCGGTTTCCCTGAATCCCTTCACTAAATATTACCCTGCTCACACTCCAACAGATCGTCAGGTCCCAAGTACCATTCGTCTCCATTCACTCCTATCTAACACGCTCACGCACGCTTGCTGGAAGTCCAAGCCCCTTACCCACAAAACCTCCTTTACCCCCTCTCTCCAACCCTTTCGAGGACGACCCCTACCCCGCCTTCCTTCCCCTATAGATTTATATGCTTTCCATGTCATTCTACTTTGATCCATTCTCTCTAAATGACCAAACCACCTCAACAACCCCTCTTCTGCCCTCTGACTAATACTTTTATTAACTCCACACCTTCTCCTAATTTCCACACTCCGAATTTTCTGCATAATATTTACACCACACATTGCCCTTAAACAGGACATCTCCACTGCCTCCAACCGTCTCCTCGCTGCTGCATTTACCACCCAAGCTTCACACCCATATAAGAGTGTTGGTACTACTATACTTTCATACATTCCCTTCTTTGCCTCCATAGATAACGTTTTTTGACTCCACATATACCTCAACGCACCACTCACCTTTTTTCCCTCATCAATTCTATGATTAACCTCATCCTTCATAAATCCATCCGCCGACACGTCAACTCCCAAGTATCTGAAAACATTCACTTCTTCCATACTCCTCCTCCCCAATTTGATATCCAATTTTTCTTTATCTAAATCATTTGACACCCTCATCACCTTACTCTTTTCTATGTTCACTTTCAACTTTCTACCTTTACACACATTCCCAAACTCATCCACTAACCTTTGCAATTTTTCTTTAGAATCTCCCATAAGCACAGTATCATCAGCAAAAAGTAACTGTGTCAATTCCCATTTTGAATTTGATTCCCCATAATTTAATCCCACCCCTCTCCCAAACACCCTAGCATTTACTTCCTTAACAACCCCATCTATAAATATATTAAACAACCATGGTGACATTACACATCCCTGTCTAAGACCTACTTTTACCGGGAAATAGTCTCCCTCTCTTCTACACACCCTAACCTGAGCCTCACTATCTTCATAAAAACTCTTTACAGCATTTAATAACTTACCACCTATTCCATATACTTGCAACATCTGCCACATTGCTCCTCTATCCACTCTATCATATGCCTTTTCTAAATCCATAAATGCAATAAAAACTTCCCTACCTTTATCTAAATACTGTTCACATATATGCTTCAATGTAAACACTTGATCTACACATCCCCTACCCACTCTGAAACCTCCTTGCTCATCCGCAATCCTACATTCTGTCTTACCTCTAATTCTTTCAATTATAACCCTACCGTACACTTTTCCTGGTATACTCAGTAAGCTTATTCCTCTATAATTTTTACAGTCTCTTTTGTCCCCTTTCCCTTTATATAAAGGGACTATACATGCTCTCCGCCAATCCCTAGGTACCTTCCCCTCTTTCATACATTTATTGAACAAAAGTACCAACCACTCCAACACTATATCCCCCCCTGCTTTTAACATTTCTGTCATGATCCCATCAGTACCAGCTGCTTTACCCCCTTTCATTTTACGTAATGCCTCACGTACCTCCCCCACACTTACATTCTGCTCTTCTTCACTCCTAAAAGATGGTATACCTCCCTGACCAGTGCATGAAATTACTGCCTCTGTTTCTTCCTTAACATTTAAAAGTTCCTCAAAATATTCTCGCCATCTACCTAATACCTCCATCTCCCCATCTACTAACTCCCCTACTCTGTTTTTAACTGACAAATCCATATTTTCCCTTGGCTTTCTTAACTTGTTTAACTCACTCCAAAATTTTTTCTTATTTTCCTTAAAATTTCTTGACAGTGCCTCTCCCACTCTATCATCTGCTCTCCTTTTGCACTCTCTCACCACTCTCTTTACCTTTCTTTTACTCTCCATATATTCTGCTCTTCTTATAACACTTCTGCTTTGTAAAAACCTCTCATAAGCTACCTTTTTCTCTTTTATCACACCCTTTACTTCATCATTCCACCAATCACTCCTCTTTCCTCCTGCACCCACCCTCCTATAACCACAAACTTCTGCCCCACATTCTAATACTGCATTTTTAAAACTATTCCAACCCTCTTCAACCCCCCCATTACTCATCTTTGCACTATCCCACCTTTCTGCCAATAGTCGCTTATATCTCGCCCGAACTTCCTCCTCCCTTAGTTTATACACTTTCACCTCCCTCTTACTTGTTGTTGCCACCTTCCTCTTTTCCCATCTACCTCTTACTCTAACTGTAGCTACAACTAAATAATGATCCGATATATCAGTTGCCCCTCTATAAACATGTACATCCTGGAGCCTACCCATCAACCTTTTATCCACCAATACATAATCTAATAAACTACTTTCATTACGTGCTACATCATACCTTGTATATTTATTTATCCTCTTTTTCATAAAATATGTATTACTTATTACCAAATTTCTTTCTACACATAGCTCAATTAAAGGCTCCCCATTTACATTTACCCCTGGCACCCCAAATTTACCTACTACTCCCTCCATAACATTTTTACCCACTTTAGCATTGAAATCCCCAACCACCATTACTCTCACACTTGATTCAAAACTCCCCACGCATTCACTCAACATTTCCCAAAATCTCTCTCTCTCCTCTACACTTCTCTCTTCTCCAGGTGCATACACGCTTATTATAACCCACTTTTCACATCCAATCTTTATTTTACTCCACATAATCCTTGAATTAATACATTTATAGTCCCTCTTTTCCTGCCATAGCTTATCCTTCAACATTATTGCTACTCCTTCTTTAGCTCTAACTCTATTTGAAACCCCTGACCTAATCCCATTTATTCCTCTCCATTGAAACTCTCCCACCCCCTTCAGCTTTGTTTCACTTAAAGCCAGGACATCCAGCTTCTTCTCATTCATAACATCCACAATCATCTCTTTCTTATCATCTGCACAACATCCACGCACATTCAGACTTCCCACTTTGACAATTTTCTTCTTCTTATTCTTTTTAGTAATCTTTACAGGAAAAGGGGTTACTAGCCCATTGTTCCCGGCATTTTAGTTGACTTTTACAACACGCATGGCTTACGGAGGAAAGATTCTTATTCCACTTCCCCATGGATATAAAAGGAAAATTAATAAGACCAAGAACTATTAAGATAAAATCAAAGAAAACTCAGATGAGTGTGTATGAATAAATGTGTATATGTATGTGTAGTGTGACCTAAGTGTAAGTAGAAGTAGCAAGACATGCCTGTAATCTTGCATATTTATGAGACAGACAAAAGACATCAGCAATCCTACCATCATGAAAACAATTACAGGCTTTCGTTTTACACTCACTTGGCAGGACGGTAGTACCTCCCTGGGTGGTTGCTGTCTACCAACCTACTACCTATACACACTTCACTTCACTAAAATGGAATCTAAATTTTGTTTGAACTTAAAACAAGCTCAATATACAGGAGAGCATTGCTGTTGTTTCAGGCTTTTCCTCCAGAACTCATACATATTCCGATTATGACACTCCTCATAAAAGCATGATGCTAAAAAAAGAATACAAAGTCACAATACTGTGGCTGGCATGACATACAAATAACCTGTTGGTTATTTGTGCACGATGTTAAAAGTTGTACAATAATAGCAAACAATTTATCAGCTTATATTACAATCACACTTGCATGCTAAATAGGGTACATATATTTTGTGAAATAATCAGATTTACTAAAGGTCTTATACAAAATTGTTGGAATATCTTGACAACTGAGGATCAGCAAGCATAACTTCATATTCTTAACCCTTTCACCGTGTGCTTATTACGTTGATCGATGTTATTGATGCCAGTGTTGCTCTTGTACATGTATGTTTTAAGCACAGAGCCTTCAAAAGTGCTGTGGGTAGTAAATTTTCACCTAAACATGAGAATGGGTCTGTGCAGTGAGTGTACACAGTATAAAAAAAATCCTGCCTCACATGGTACAAGATGGAAAAAGCAAACCTCTGATCTTATGTTTGGTTTAAAATAGTGACTTTGAGGGTACTTTGACACTGGTAAAGGATGCTTGGTTTAGGTAACTTCATCCTTTGATCAAATATAATCACCTCCCATTTCCCTGGTGCTGTATAACCCCTAAGGGTTTAGCTCGTACCCATATTTATAATAAATGATTATGCCAAATATTCTCATGATACAATACACCACTGTAATGTTATCAGCTGTATAGTCCTTGTGGCTTAGCGCTTCTTTTTGATTATAATAATAATAATAATAATGTAATGTTATCAGGTAGAACCGACAGTTCAATATTTTTTGATAGATTGTCCCATTATTAGATAACATGTCAACTTCACTTTTAGTATCTCCTGCAGCGTTGACAGGTTTATCTTGTTCCCCCTCTTTCTTAATATCACCGCTGCCCTCAAGGCTCCCTCTCTCAACTGTTTTTTATCCACTGGCATTTTACTCCACAAAAAATTAAATTTCTAATTTTTAATTTCTACTCAACCTCAGGTTCAGCATTTTTTGTAATACTGTGTAAAATGATAATAATAAATAATAATAATACTGTAATATGATAATAAAATAATAATAATACTGTAATACGATAAAATAATAGTGACCTTTTTAACACACTGGCCGTCTCCCACGTAAGGTGACTCTCCCTTCCCCTGTAAAAGGAAATTTATTCACCATCATTCATTCAATTGCTGTCTTGCTACATGTGCATATACATCACAATTCAAACGACCCTCCACACTACATCCCTACCCATGCAGAGTGCAAGCATTGTGCTTCCCACCTTCAGGACCTACACTCTGAAGGAAGGGTGATGATATTGCAGTTTGCAACATCCTCACCCTTCCTTCCTTTTTTGAATTGTGAAAAGAAATAAAGATTTATTATCATTATTAACTTTATACACTCTCGCTCACTGTTAACCTTCACACATTCCTCCCCATAGTATTGTATGACTCACATGGGTTTAGTGCTTAATTTGATAATAATAATACTTTAATACCACTCCAGGCATAAGCTGTGTACGTATAAGACTGAATGACCGCTATGCACTTGACCTACGGGTTTTGTGCTTAATTTGGATAGCATACAAATTTGTGACAATTGCCTTGAGAGAACACACATTATGGAGACACAAAAATTAAATCATGTAGATTTAACCTAGGAGAACCCAATAAGTTAGTGCCTGACTTATTGGGTTATTTCTTCGGAACCTTTTGTGAATGTTGGAAGCTCTGCCACTGAGGATTTTGGAAGTTATCTGAGCCATTCCAGAATGCTGAGAACGGGCTCAACTACTTTGCTCATAGGGCACTTGAGCATGCCAATTTACATACCATACTCTAGTTATGAGTGAAATATTAAAAAGTTGGAGGAAGAAAAAATCAAGTAACTTCTTAAAGATCCCCCCTCTGAGGACACAATAATAATATGGTACTGTAATATGTAAGACAGTAGGAAGGAAGTGCTCTGTTAGTCATTCATTGTCAGAGATAACTACTATTAGTTTTCACTCATTGGTCAACCTTAAAGAACGAATCAGGTGTCGCCTCTTGTCACGAGGAGACTGTAATTATCTGATACAATGTAATATTTCAAGATAACTATATATTGTACACGATTTTTGCGGTTGGCAAACATTGTGCCTACATGGCACCTATATCATAGCTGCCACTGTGGTAAAAATTTTTCTATATAATTTAATTGGATCATACATGATGGAATGAAAAAAATATTCATATGTTTTCTGGTCATGGGGGAAAGTATGTATGAGGAGAGAGATTGTGATAGGTGACAGCTGCCACTTAAGAGTAGGAAGATAAGAAATGAGGTGACACCACCTGCCTCAGAGCAGTCACTGGGATCTCAACATCTGTCCTGACAACACCTGACATACACTGCTCCTCAGACCACACTATGTCGGGTTAGTGTTCTTTTTTGTCACTGTTATTATCACGAAGAGTAAGATATGTTAATATAGTCTGAAGAATATTCGAAAGTCTAGTTCACGGAATTTATAAAGCAATTTGTCCAATATACAAAAAGAGTTAGAAACAGAAATACAAATAGCTAGAGCTTCATTTAAGGTTATTAATATAATATTCAAGAGGTTGCTAGTAGAATTGCAGTAAATCAACCATTCAAATCATTATGAAGCTGTGTGTAGTCTGTGGTCAGTCAAACAAACGGGCTTCCACATGGATAAATTGTCATTTTTGTGGAAATTGGTGTCACGCCCCTTGTGCAGATATCCCAGAACTAGCTACAAGCAGTATTAAAACAGAGAAGTGTTTCTGGGTATGCCCAAATGAGGAAAATCTGTGGACTAAAATCACAAGGGTATTAAAAGAGGACAACATCAAAGCTGCTTTCATAAAAAACCTGGAAGCTTTCTACAACAGATGGGAACATAAAAAGTCTGGGCTGAATGGTACTGCCCTTGATACTGGCCATGTAGTCACAAACTGTAAGGCTGGAGGTGATGTCCTGGGAGACAGTAATAGTAAAGCTGGAGGTGCTGTCCTGGGAGACAGTAATGGTGAAGCTGGAGGTGCTGTCCTGGGAGACAGAAATGGTGAAGCTGGAGATACTGTCCTGGGAGACAGTAATGGTGAAGCTGGAGGTGCTGTCCTGGGAGACAGAAATGGTGAAGCTGGAGATACTGTCCTGGGAGACAGTAATGGTGAAGCTGGAGATTTTGTCCAGGTAGTCGGGAATTATACGCAGGAAGGAATACATATAAATGACCTCATAGGGGACAGGAGCCATAGTAGGGAAACAAGTGTAGTCAAAGATAAGATAAAACCAATATTGCAAACTAGAAATACCGCAGGAAATAGCAAACAAGAGGACTCCAATAGCAATAGTGAGGATAAATTACCAAAAACAACTGGTGGGAGCTCCATTGTTGGTGCTAGGGAGGATAGAAGTAAGACAGGGAAACATGCACCAACAGGGAATACAGTCACAGAAACCCAAGGCAAGCGGAAACCAAGCCCGTGCACATACTATGCACTTGGTATCTGCTGGCATGGGAAATCTGGAAAAACAGATGGGACGTGCAACTATGACCACCCTAGAAAATGCCATGCCCATATGACAACAGGAAAATGCAAACTCCCTTCCTGTAAGCTTTTTCACCCTGAAATGTGTACCTCTTCAGTACAGGAAAGACTGTGCTATAACTTAAATTGCCAGGCATACCATCTAAAGGGGACAAAAAGATACAAAACATCCAGGCCATGGGAAAACCTGGGTAGCCACAGCCACTCAAGAGGGAGAGGTTTTTTAGTGCCAGGAAGGAAAAAAAACTGGCAGGAAATGGCAGAAATCGTACACCAAATCCAGTCATTCCTGGAGTGGAACCACAGTCGATGGCCTCCACTCCAAACCAACAGATACAGATACTAATGCCGGAAAAAAAATCCCCCCCCAGTACCAACAATACCACCAGTCCGATAACATTCTTCTTTGCAAATATACAGGGTCTAAAGCCAGCAACAAACAACAAAATACCTTTCATCCGTGGACTGCTTGCAGAGGCAAAGGCAATGTTCGCGGCTTTCACTGAGACCCACATAAAGGATCACTTGGACAATGAAATATGGATCCCAGGTTACAACCTATACAGATGTGACAGAGTGAACAGGCAAAAGGGGGGGGTTGGCCTGTACATTGCAGAGTCACTTGTTTGCACAGAACTGCTTAATGCCTCAAATGACGTAGTGGAAGTTTTAGCAGTAAAGGTCGAGAACCAAAACCTAGTCATTGTGGTAGTCTACAAGCCTCCGGATGCAACATCCCAGCAATTCCAGGAACAGCTGTTAAAAATTGACCACTGTCTGGAAAATCTTCCAGCTCCTGCACCCAACATCTTGCTCCTGGGGGATTTCAACTTAAGGCACCTAAAATGGAGGAATATAGCAAATAATATTGTTGCAGAAATAACACCAGGAGGCAGCTCTGATGAAAACTCACACTCACACGAGCTTTTAAATCTCTGCACAAAATTCAATTTAAACCAGCAAATAATAGAGCCTACTAGACTGGAGAATACACTAGACCTCATATTCACTAACAATGATGATCTGATAAGAAATGTCACCATATCAAAAACAATATACTCAGATCACAACATAATTGAGGTTCAGACATGTATGCGAGGAGCCCCAGACCGACAAAATGAGACTAGTCACGAGGGAGCATTCACCAAATTCAACTTCAATAACAAAAACATAAAGTGGGACCAAGTAAACCAAGTCCTAACCGATATAAGCTGGGAAGATATACTAAGCAACACAGACCCAAACTTATGCCTAGAACAGATTAACTCGGTGGCACTCGATGTATGCACAAGGCTTATTCCTCTAAGAAAAAGGAGGAGTAGATGTAAAATAGAAAGAGACAGGCGCTCCCTTTACAGGCGACAGAAAAGAATAACAGAGCGGCTAAAAGAGGTCAATATATCTGAAATGCGCAGGGAGACACTGGTCAGAGAAATAGCAAGCATCGAACTTAAGCTAAAAGAATCCTTTAGGAGTCAGGAATCGCGGGAAGAACTAAAAGCTATAAATGAAATCGAAAGAAACCCAAAGTATTTCTTCTCCTATGCCAAATCAAAATCGAGAACAACGCCCAGTATTGGGCCCCTACTTAAACAAGATGGGTCCTACACAGATGACAGCAAGGAAATGAGTGAGCTACTCAAGTCCCAATATGACTCAGTTTTTAGCAAGCCGCTAACCAGACTGAGAGTCGAAGATCAAAATGAATTTTTTATGAGAGAGCCACAAAATTTGATTAACACAAGCCTATCCGATGTTATCCTGACGCCAAATGACTTCGAACAGGCGATAAATGACATGCCCATGCACTCTGCCCCAGGGCCAGACTCATGGAACTCTGTGTTCATCAAGAACTGCAAGAAGCCCCTATCACGAGCCTTTTCCATCCTATGGAGAGGGAGCATGGACACGGGGGTCGTCCCTCAGTTACTAAAAACAACAGACATAGCCCCACTCCACAAAGGGGGCAGTAAAGCAACAGCAAAGAACTACAGACCAATAGCACTAACATCCCATATCATAAAAATCTTTGAAAGGGTCCTAAGAAGCAAGATCACCCATCTAGAAACCCATCAGTTACACAACCCAGGGCAACATGGGTTTAGAACAGGTCGCTTCTGTCTGTCTCAACTACTGGATCACTACGACAAGGTCCTAAATGCACTAGAAGACAAAAAGAATGCAGATGTAATATATACAGACTTTGCAAAAGCCTTCGACAAGTGTGACCATGGCGTAATAGCGCACAAAATGCGCGCTAAAGGAATAACAGGAAAAGTCGGTCGATGGATCTATAATTTCCTCACTAACAGAACACAGAGAGTAGTCGTCAACAGAGTAAAGTCCGAGGCAGCTACGGTGAAAAGCTCTGTTCCACAAGGCACAGTACTAGCTCCCATCTTGTTCCTCATCCTCATATCCGACATAGACAAGGATGTCAGCCACAGCACCGTGTCTTCCTTTGCAGATGACACCCGAATCTGCATGACAGTGTCTTCCATTGCAGACACTGCAAGGCTCCAGGCGGACATCAACCAAATCTTTCAGTGGGCTGCAGAAAACAATATGAAGTTCAACGATGAGAAATTTCAATTACTCAGATATGGTAAACATGAGGAAATTAAATCTTCATCAGAGTACAAAACAAATTCTGGCCACAAAATAGAGCGAAACACCAACGTCAAAGACCTGGGAGTGATTATGTCGGAGGATCTCACCTTCAAGGACCATAACATTGTATCAATCACATCTGCTAGAAAAATGACAGGATGGATAATGAGAACCTTCAAAACTAGGGAGGCCAAGCCCATGATGACACTCTTCAGGTCACTTGTTCTATCTAGGCTGGAATATTGCTGCACTCTAACAGCACCTTTCAAGGCAGGTGAAATTGCCGACCTAGAAAATGTACAGAGAACTTTCACGGCGCGCATAACGGAGATAAAACACCTCAATTACTGGGAGCGCTTGAGGTTTCTAAACCTGTATTTCCTGGAACGCAGGAGGGAGAGATACATGATTATATACACCTGGAAAATCCTAGAGGGACTAGTACCGAACTTGCACACGAAAATCACTCACTACGAAAGCAAAAGACTTGGCAGACGATGCACCATCCCCCCAATGAAAAGCAGGGGTGTCACTAGCACGTTAAGAGACCATACAATAAGTGTCAGGGGCCCGAGACTGTTCAACTGCCTCCCAGCACACATAAGGGGGATTACCAACAGACCCCTGGCAGTCTTCAAGCTGGCACTGGACAAGCACCTAAAGTCAGTTCCTGATCAGCCGGGCTGTGGCTCGTACGTTGGTTTGCGTGCAGCCAGCAGCAACAACCTGGTTGATCAGGCGCTGATCCACCAGGAGGCCTGGTCACAGACCGGGCCACGGGGGCATTGACCCCCGAAACTCTCTCCAGGTAAACTCCAGGTAAACACCTATATTGACAGTTCTTTTAATACATTACTGTATTAATTCCCCTCGAGGGAGGTGCTTTGATACCAATGAGGGGTTCTTGACTCAAGGAACTTGATTTACCCTCCTTTTCTTTGGATAGTCTCCCCTCAAGGAAGGTTCCTTGATGTTGGTGAGGGGCTCTTGATTTAGGGAATTGGATCTGTGCTCCAGTTCCCCGAATTAAGCCTGAATGCCTTCCACATATCCCCCCCCAGGCGCTGTATAATCCTCCGGGTTTAGCGCTTCCCCCTTGATTATAATAATAATAATTTGGATAGTCTGCTTCCCATTCCTCAGGCGTTAAATGACCCCTCTGGGTGTATTATTTTCTCCTGGTTAAAATAAAATACTGTAAAAATTGAACATCAAAATGGTATACAATACCGACAGGTTGTTAGGTAAGACACATATGCAACAGTTAGACAACTTTATTCCGAAACGTTTCGCCTACACAGTAGGCTTCTTCAGTCGAATACAGAAAGTAGGCAGGAACAGTAGAGATGTGAAGACGATGTAATCAGTCCATCACCCTTGAAGTCGTAGAATTTGAGGTTGTCAGTCCCTCGGCCTGGAGAAGTTCAGTTCCATAGTCAGGAACTATCTGAAGATCAAGCGACAGTGCGGAGACTTAAATACTGTCGGAAGGAGAGGTGCAGAGTAGTAGTAGTAGTAGTGAGAATGTAGCCACTGAGAGGTCATGTCCCTCTCAGATCCAACACTTCTCACTTGAAAAGCTTGTCCAAGGTGTTTTCTGTAACAAGATGCCATGTGTTGCAGTGTCTGACAAGATGAACATCAAAATGGTATACAATACCGACAGGTTGTTAGGTAAGACACATATGCAACAGTTAGACAACTTTATTCCGAAACGTTTCACCTACACAGTTGGCTTCTTCAGTTGAATACAGAAAGTAGGCAGGAACAGTAGAGATGTGAATACGATGTAATCAGTCCATCACCCTTGAAGTCGTAGAATTTGAGGTTGTCAGTCCCTCGGCCTGGAGAAGTTCAGTTCCATAGTCAGGAACTATCTGAAGATCAAGCGACAGTGCGGAGACTAGTACCTTACACTTATCCACATTGAACTTCATCTGCCATTTTTCAGACCAAGACATCAATTTTTCAAAATCCTCCTGGAGTTCATTGCTATCCTCTTCAGAATGAATCATATGGCCTATCTTTGTATAATCAGCAAATTTTCTCATGTTACTCGTAATCCCTTCATCAAGGTCATTAATGTAAATTATGAACAAGAGATGGCCTGAAACTGATCCTCGTGGAACACCACTAGTAACTAATTCCCATTCAGATTTGACCCCATTAATGGAAACTCTCTGCTTTCTATTGGTAAGCCATGCCTCTATCCATGCTAGAACTTTACCTCCTATACCATGAGCTGCCACTTTTCTTAAGAGTCTCTTGTGAGGTACTCTATCGAAAGCTTTACCAAAATTCAGATAAACAGTATCATATTCTTTATCACTGTTTACTGCCTCAAATGTTCTATTGAAAAATGTCAGTAAATTTGTCAGGCAGGAACGGCGTCTCATGAACCCATGCTGAGATTCATTAATCAAATTATACTTTTCAAGGTGACTTCTAATAATGTCAGCTATAATTGATTCTGATAACTTGCTCACTATAGATGTCAGGCTTATTGGACGGTAATTTGAAGGTACGGACTTATCCCCTGATTTGAATAGAGGAACCACATTAGCCATCTTCCCCAACTCTGGCACAACACCAGTAAGGATGGACGCATTAAACACACTCGTTAATGGCTGACTAAGTTCCATCTTGCACTCCTTAAGTTCCCTGGAAAACAACTCATCGGGCCCCGGGGACTTATTTTGCTTCAGTTTGTCTATCGGTTTGATAACCATATCCCTCGTGACAGTAATATTAGTTAAGTTAAATTCATCAGGAACTGAATAGTTGTTAATTTCTGGAATCTCATTTGTGTCTTGTGTAAAAACCGACAAAAAATAGTCATTAAATAAGGAACACATTTCCAGTTTGTTATCCGTCAGTTGTCCATTCCCAATTTTCAAAAGGTCCTACTTTTTCCTTCACCTTCGTCCTATACACTTGAAAGAACCCCTTTGGATTGGTCTTTGATTCATTAGCAACTCTAATTTCATAGTCACGTTTAGCCTTTCTAATCCCCTTTTTTACTTCTCTTTTAAGCTGAACATATTGGTCAGTAAGGTTAACCTCTCCTCTTCTGATGCGCCTATAAATTCCCTTTTTTTTCCCTAATTGACGCTTTAGCCTCCTGTTAACCCATTTGGGATCGTTATTACTAGACCTAATTTCTCTCTGGGGAATGTATATACTCTGAGCACGGTGTACATTATTAAGGAAAAAACCATAAACGCAGATCCCTTCGTAATCATAAGTATGATCATCGTCAATAAAATCATTAGCTAGATAACCCCAATCGAGATTAGATAGGTGTTCCCTAAGTCCACTATAATCGGCAGAACGAAAATCAGGGATTTTTTTTACCGTATTATCATTATTCTTGTATTCCCAGTTAATGCTAAAAGTGATGGATTTGTGATCACTTGCGCCAAGCTCTTCAGTGATCTCCAGATTATTTACGAGTGTTTCCTTATTTGACAAGATTAGGTTGAGCAAATTATTACCCATGGTAGGCTCTATTACACACTGCTTCAGAAAACAGTCCTGAACTGTTTCCATAAAGTCACCGGACTCCAGATTACCGGTCAAAGAATTCCAGTCAATTTGACTAAAGTTAAAATCCCCTACTATCACTACGTTATTGTGTCTAGAAGCCCTAACAATTTCATCCCAAAGAAGTCTCCCTCTATCGTGATACAAGCCTGGAGGTCAGTATATTACACCTAGAATTAGTTTTTCTTAACCTTCTACAAACTCTACCCAAACAGATTCTGTTACTATTCCATCTATTTTTATACCAGTTTTTATGCAACACTTAATATTTTCTCGAACATATAATGCAACTCCTCCCCCCTTCCCATTACAACTATCCACACGGAAGAGCTTAAACCCTTGAATATTACACTCGGCAATCATATCCCGACTCTTTAAATCATACCAGGTTTCAGTTAATGCAATGACATCAAAGTTCCCAGCACACACTACCAAACGTAGTTCATTAATCTTATTTCTTGCACTTCGACTGTTAGCATAAAATATCATCATATGTTTTTTCTTCTCACATTTTTCCTATTCGCCTTTGCTTTTACACAATTTCTGAAATTATCATTACCCAGCATTACTTCATGACTGTTATTATTAAGATTCATAATATCAAAGCCTAAATCAATATATCCATACTCATTATTTTTCATTTCTAAACCCATACCTCTAACTAATCCTAGTTTAAAGCCCTAACAATCCCCTCAATTGAGCTAGCAAGAAAACCCACACCTGCCCTGGATAAGTGAACCCCATCCCTGGCATACATGTCATTTCGGCCATAGAAGTGGTTCCAGTTGCCAATGAATGGTACTGCATTATCTTTACAGTGTTTGTCCAGCCAACAATTAACACCAATTGCTCTGGACAACCATTCATTTCCATCACCCCTTCTTGGCAAAATGCCACATATAACAGGATGCCCCCCTTCTTCCTAATTATGTCTATTGCTGTCCTGAACCTTCTAACTAAATCCTCACTTCTACGCTTGCCTACATCATTGCCTCCAGTACTGAGGCAGATAATAGGATTGATCCCATTACCGTTCATGATGCTGTCAAGTCGGCTAACAATATCCTCCATCCCAGCCCCAGGAAAGCAAACCCTCTGTCTCCTACTCTTATCCTTCAAGCAGAACGCCCTATCCATGTATCTAACCTGGTTATCCCCAACAACAACAATATTCTTACCTTCCTTGGTGTCGTTCGTCGTGACCTTCCCAGTAGTCGACTCACATTCGTCGGGTAGTGCGGAGAATGCATTAGATGTTACCACAACAGTTTCCACAGCAGTCTGTTTCTTCTTCATTGTTTCTACCTTTCCATTCGTCTTCTTGATCGTCAACTTCGTTCCATGCTGTCCAGCCACTGTCCAGGTTCCCTTCTTGACCTGAGAACTCACAACTGGAGGACTACTACGAATCCTCTTATTTTCCTCAGTCAATCGCCGTATGTCCATCTTCGCTACCCTCAATTCTTCCTTAAGCTGCTGGTCAAGTTGCTCGATGGAGGGCATCTTGGTTCAGTCCACGGAGAGTACACTAGACACGACCTCACTGAGCTAAGTACAGGTCACCACTGAGCTGACCTCTCTTGGGCCAAATAATTGGAGCCACGCTTCCCTTCCTATGTCATCATTATGTCCCATTTGCCAGGTGCTAGATAACCCCCTTGGGTTTAGGCAACAAAGTTCGGCATATTTTTCCCACGATGACATTCCCATACACATAAAGTTTAGCGCTTTATTTAATTATAATAATAACATACCCAGATAAAAAGAAAACTAAGGCCCATGTGTAGTTATTGAATAAATTTACAAATCTATGCTAGCAGCAGTACGTCGGCGGTGACAAGAGCCTAGTGCTCTACGACAGACACAATCTGTAACTGAGTCAAGGACACAAATCTAAGTATTGCCATAGTTTTTAAGATGGCCTTAATGAGCCACTGAGTGTGTCATATTCTGATTACAACCCACATCAATTGATTTTCCTAGACATTAACTACAACAACCTTCTGCATCAAGGATATTTCTTTCCCTTCCTTGAAGCGTCATAAGTAGGTGGGAGAGTCTTGATATAACACAAAATACAATATTCCAAACTACAGTATTCTTCACAGTTCTTGCTTAATTTCGTAAACTACGAAGTATATTTTCCTAGCAATAATAAATGTATGGAAGAGGGTAAGGTACCTAGGGATTGGCAGAGAACATGCATAGTTCCTTTGTATAAAGGCAAAAGGGACAAAAGAGAGTGCAAAAATTATAGGGGAATAAGTCTGTTGAGTATACCTGGTAAAGTGTATGGTAGAGTTATTATTGAAAGAATTAAGAGTAAGACGGAAAATAGGATAGCAGATGAACAAGGAGGCTTTAGGAAAGGTAGGGGGTGTGTGAACCAGGTGTTTACAGTGAAACATATAGGTGAACAGTATTTAGATAAGGCTAAAGAGGTTTTTGTGGCATTTAGGGATTTGGAAAAGGCGTATGACAGGGTGGATAGGGGGGCAATGTGGCAGATGTTGCAGATGTATGGTATAGGAGGTAGGTTACTGAAAGCAGTGAAGAGTTTTTACGACGATAGTGAGGCTCAAGTTAGAGTATGTAGGAAAGAGGGAAATTATTTCCCAGTAAAAGTAGGCCTTAGACAAGGATGTGTGATGTCACCGTGGTTGTTTAATATATTTATAGATGGGGTTGTAAGAGAAGTAAATGCGAGGGTCTTGGCAAGAGGCGTGGAGTTAAAAGATAAAGAATCACATATAAAGTGGGAATTGTCACAGTTGCTCTTTGCTGATGACACTGTGCTCTTGGGAGATTCTGAAGAGAAGTTGCAGAGGTTGGTGGATGAATTTGGTAAGGTATGTAAAAGAAGAAAATTAAAAGTGAATACAGGAAAGAGTAAGGTTATGAGGATAACAAAAAGATTAGGTGATGAAAGATTGGATATCAGATTGGAGGGAGAGAGTATGGAGGAGGTGAATGTATTCAGATATTTGGGAGTGGACGTGTTAGCGGATGGGTCTATGAAAAATGAGGTGAATCATAGAATTGATGAGGGGGAAAGGGTGAGCGGTGCACTTAGGAGTCTGTGGAGGCAAAGAACTTTGTCCTTGGAGGCAAAGAGGGGAATGTATGAGAGTATAGTTTTACCAACGCTCTTACATGGGTGTGAAGCATGGGTGATGAATGTTGCAGCGAGGAGAAGGCTGGAGGCAGTGGAGATGTCATGTCTGAGGGCAATGTGTGGTGTGAATATAATGCAGAGAATTCGTAGTTTGGAAGTTAGGAGGAGGTGCGGGATTACCAAAACTGTTGTCCAGAGGGCTGAGGAAGGGTTGTTGAGGTGGTTCGGACATGTAGAGAGAATGGAGCGAAACAGAATGACTTCAAGAGTGTATCAGTCTGTAGTGGAAGGAAGGCGGGGTAGGGGTCGGCCTAAGAAAGGTTGGAGGGAGGGAGTAAAGGAGGTTTTGTGTGCGAGGGGCTTGGACTTCCAGCAGGCGTGCGTGAGCGTGTTTGATAGGAGTGAATGGAGACGAATGGTTTTTAATACTTGACGTGCTGTTGGAATGTGAGCAAAGTAACATTTATGAAGGGGTTCAGGGAAACCGGCAGGCCGGACTTGAGTCCTGGAGATGGGAAGTACAGTGCCTGCACTCTGAAGGAGGGGTGTTAATGTTGCAGTTTAAAAACTGTAGTGTAAAGCACCCTTCTGGCAAGACAGTGATGGAGTGAATGATGGTGAAAGTTTTTCTTTTTCGGGCCACGCTGCCTTGGTGGGAATCGGCCAGTGTGTTAATAAAAAAAAATAATAATTTGTTGCTCCACTATACCACCATATTTTTCTAATAAAATTATTGCTCGTAAATTACTTTGAAAAACATTAATGAAGATTTTAGGGTTTGCAGAGGTTATTCGTAATTTTTTTTGTATATATATATATATATATATATATATATATATATATATATATATATATATATATATATATATATATATATATATATACGTATATACTTCAATAACAACCAAAATAAGTAATCCAGGACCCTCGAGAGAGGGTCTTTGATGCAGGGGAGGGGTTCTTGATGTAATGAATTAGACTGTGCTTCCCTTCCTCGGATCAAACCCTAATGCCTCCCATTCCCGCAGGCGATGTATGACCCCCTAAGGGTCTAGCGCTTTTCCCATACATACAGTGTAATCACTTCTGTCACAAATTTGTCTGAAATTTTTCTGCTGCTGTGAAAACTCGGCAGAGTTGGAAATGTATGATAATGTTTCTTGTCAGGGATTAAGTGTCGAACAAGTGTTTCTGATGAACATTGTTACATCTCTTGTCATCTGATGAACATTGTTACATCTCTTGTCATCTGATGAACATTGTTACATCTCTTGTCATCTGATGAACATTGTTACATCTCTTGTCATCTGATGAACATTGTTACATCTCTTGTCATCTGATGAACATTGTTACATCTCTTGTCATCTGATGAACATTGTTACATCTCTTGTCATCTGATGAACATTGTTACATCTCTTGTCATCTGATGAACATTGTTACATCTCTTGTCATCTGATGAACATTGTTACATCTCTTGTCATCTGATGAACATTGTTACATCCCTTGTCATCTGATGAACATTGTTACATCTCTTGTCATCTGATGAACATTGTTACATCTCTTGTCATCTGATGAACATTGTTACATCTCTTGTCATCTGATGAACATTGTTACATCTCTTGTCATCTGATGAACATTGTTACATCTCTTGTCATCTGATGAACATTGTTACATCTCTTGTCATCTGATGAACATTGTTACATCTCTTGTCATCTGATGAACATTGTTACATCTCTTGTCATCTGATGAACATTGTTACATCTCTTGTCATCTGATGAACATTGTTACATCCCTTGTCATCTGATGAACATTGTTACATCTCTTGTCATCTGATGAACATTGTTACATCTCTTGTCATCTGATGAACATTGTTACATCTCTTGTCATCTATTCTAAGTTCCTTTCCCGGCAAGAGTAAAAATTGATAGCGAAAAAGCATATCTGATTTTTTTTTTTTACTAATTCAAGATACTCTTAATACAACAAGTTTTCACTGCAACCTGAAATTATTGAACTTTACTAAATCTGTTATACAATTTTTAAAACTTATTAATACTAAATGATGCTTTACAAAGAAGAAAAAAGTCTACAATCATTTCATAGATAAGAAAATAGTAATATTATAAACATTAATTCCAGCAGCAACAATAATACCCTTTTCGTTTTTCTCAATTGTCTCTCTAAACATTTTCACTGGAATTTTGTGTTTGTCACATATATGTAATGCACAGAACCTTCCATTAAGTATAATTACGTCTTTGTACTCTCTATCAAGATCCATGAGAATGATATCATAGATAACTCTTATTGATCTAAAATTTCTTATCATCTTGATTATTCACCAAGTATGTGTCATGTTATCGTGTCACGTCAGACAATGATATAACTGTATAAAGTTCATTCTTAATCTCGAGTGTCAGCAGGAAGTGTCAGAACGCTAATTGCAAAGATTAATTATTACAAAGAATACACTTAATTGACACTTTAAGTTTAATTCTTAGGTGGATAACAATAATAATAAATTATTATTATTATTATTATTATTATTATTATTATTATTATTATTATTATTATTATTATTATTATTATTATTATTATTATTATTATTGTTGTTCATATGTGATATGGCGCCTAAGGAATAGAAAGAAGGTAAGCTGGTTTGATCCAAGGAACAGTCATAAGTAGCTAAAGATAAACTAAAATTCATCTGACTTAGTTAATTTTTTTCTGAATGTTTAATACTGACTTCATTAAGTTTGGTGTGCCTCTATGGGGTGTATAACATGCAAATTTTCAGTCGCTTCGTTGGTCTTTGATGTGGACAAGCTGTCAAAATTGCAAAATATATATATATATATATATATATATATATATATATATATATATATATATATATATATATATATATATATATATATATATATATATATATATATATATATATATATATATATATATATATATATAATAGGAGGGAGGGGGTGGGGGATTTGTTTTGAAGCTGCGTTATTATTATTATTTATATTTGAAGGGGCTATGGGGAACTGATGGAATTTGGGGGGCTGATGCCCCTTGGTGCTGCCACTGACTAGTCGCTCATTCATGTGACTTCAAAGAAAATTATTAGTTTTACACATAGGGTAATCTTTGCACTTTTTTTTTAATTCTTGGAACAAATACCTTGCAGGAAAGATAACTAAGTACTCTAATGTTAACTGTTTTCAGTCACAGTTTTTATAATCTGAAGCTGGTTCATCCACTTTACAAATGCATTATTCCCGGTCCAAAAAGACTGTATAATTAACGAGGGTACATGCAGCCGGGATTGATGGGATAAAGATAGAAATGTTAAAAGCAGGTGGGGATATAGTTTTGGAGTGGTTGGTGCAATTATTTAATAAATGTATGGAAGAGGGTAAGGTACCTAGGGATTGGCAGAGAGCATGCATAGTTCCTTTGTATAAAGGCAAAGGGGATAAAAGAGAGTGCAAAAATTATAGGGGGATAAGTCTGTTGAGTGTACCTGGTAAAGTGTATGGTAGAGTTATAATTGAAAGAATTAAGAGTAAGACGGAGAATAGGATAGCAGATGAACAAGGAGGCTTTAGGAAAGGTAGGGGGTGTGTGGACCAGGTGTTTACAGTGAAACATATAAGTGAACAGTATTTAGATAAGGCTAAAGAGGTCTTTGTGGCATTTATGGATTTGGAAAAGGCGTATGACAGGGTGGATAGGGGGGCAATGTGGCAGATGTTGCAAGTGTATGGTGTAGGAGGTAGGTTACTGAAAGCAGTGAAGAGTTTTTACGAGGATAGTGAGGCTCAAGTTAGAGTATGTAGGAAAGAGGGAAATTTTTTCCCAGTAAAAGTAGGCCTTAGACAAGGATGTGTGATGTCACCGTGGTTGTTTAATATATTTATAGATGGGGTTGTAAGAGAAGTAAATGCGAGGGTCTTGGCAAGAGGCGTGGAGTTAAAAGATAAAGAATCACACACAAAGTGGGAGTTGTCACAGCTGCTCTTTGCTGATGACACTGTGCTCTTGGGAGATTCTGAAGAGAAGTTGCAGAGATTGGTGGATGAATTTGGTAGGGTGTGCAAAAGAAGAAAATTAAAGGTGAATACAGGAAAGAGTAAGGTTATGAGGATAACAAAAAGATTAGGTGATGAAAGATTGAATATCAGATTGGAGGGAGAGAGTATGGAGGAGGTGAACGTATTCAGATATTTGGGAGTGGACGTGTCAGCGGATGGGTCTATGAAAGATGAGGTGAATCATAGAATTGATGAGGGAAAAAGAGTGAGTGGTGCACTTAGGAGTCTGTGGAGACAAAGAACTTTGTCCTTGGAGGCAAAGAGGGGAATGTATGAGAGTATAGTTTTACCAACGCTCTTATATGGGTGTGAAGCGTGGGTGATGAATGTTGCAGCGAGGAGAAGGCTGGAGGCAGTGGAGATGTCATGTCTGAGGGCAATGTGTGGTGTGAATATAATGCAGAGAATTCGTAGTTTGGAAGTTAGGAGGAGGTGCGGGATTACCAAAACTGTTGTCCAGAGGGCTGAGGAAGGGTTGTTGAGGTGGTTCGGACATGTAGAGAGAATGGAGCGAAACAGAATGACTTCAAGAGTGTATCAGTCTGTAGTGGAAGGAAGGCGGGGTAGGGGTCGGCCTAGGAAGGGTTGGAGGGAGGGGGTAAAGGAGGTTTTGTGTGCGAGGGGCTTGGACTTCCAGCAGGCATGCGTGAGCGTGTTTGATAGGAGTGAATGGAGACAAATGGTTTTTAATACTTGACGTGCTGTTGGAGTGTGAGCAAAGTAACATTTATGAAGGGATTCAGGGAAACCGGCAGGCCGGACTTGAGTCCTGGAGATGGGAAGTACAGTGCCTGCACTCTGAAGGAGGGGTGTTAATGTTGCAGTTTAAAAACTGTAGTGTAAAGCACCCTTCTGGCAAGACAGTGATGGAGTGAATGATGGTGAAAGTTTTTCTTTTTCGGGCCACCCTGCCTTGGTGGGAATCGGCCGGTGTGATAATAAAAAAAAAAAAACATGCTGTATTCTATTTACATACTGGAAGTTATAATTTTCCCAGCAAAAATAGGTATACTAATGGATAATAAGGTATACCTGGAGGAGGGGTGGGGATGCTGCAGTTCGGAAGGTTATCTGAACTGTGATGTCGGCCCGCTTCTGGTCACCCTATCTTGGTGGGAGACGTCCGATGTGTTAAGAAATGTATAATGAGAGTGCCAGTCAGTACCTTGTCTATCTTCACACTGTAGCTGCTGCTTAGTATTTTAAGCCACAATAATTTATTGCCGTCATACATGTGAAAATTACGAACAACTTGCTCCTGGCGTTAGTCACTAGTGACAGTAATTAAATACATTCAGCTATGTATAACCTCCTACTTAGTGTATATGATAAATCCTCGTTACTGTATTTTAAGAAGCACAAAACCCATGGGAGTCATTCAACGCAGGTAATAGAGGCTTTTTCCTCGCTCCATTAATCGTGGCTTGGTCTCGGGTCACATGATTGGTATATATACTGATAACATGAGTAGTCATTTTTTCCACTGAGCGGTCTCTTCCGGTATAGGGCCTTCCACTGAGCGGTCTCTTCCGGTTTAGGGCCTTCCACTGGGAGGCTCCTTCCGGTTTAGGCCTTCCACTGAGCGAGGTATCCGGTCTAGGACCAGCAGCTGGAGGGTCACCTTTTCACACCTAGGTGTTACTTCCGGTTTTGACCATGACCTCGCCCTCGAGACTACCTCACCCTTGACCCCCCAACCAATACCCCCGCCCACGACCCCCTCCCCCTTCGCGACCCCCGCCGCGCGCCCGCCCGCGCCCCTCGCGCCCCCCCGCCGCGCGCCCGCCCGCGCGCCCGCCCGCGCCCTTCGCGACCCCCGCCCGCGCCTTCTGCTGCGCCTTCTGCAGCGTCGTCCGGATCGCCCCCGCGCCTCGAATTTTTTTCCGATTTTTTTCGAATTTTTTTTGAATTTCATTTTCTTGTTCTCTCCATCTCCTCGGATCAAATTTTTGGGTACCCCTCCTTTCACCCCCCATCCCAAAATTTCTCGATATTACCAAGTTTTTGGATTCCCCCCTATGGGGGTTTCTCCATCTCCTCAGATCAAATTTTTAAGGTTCCCCCTCCCACTTTCACCCCCCAATCCCAAAAATTTCTCGATAATACAAGTTTTGGATTCCCCCCTATGGGGGTTTTGAATTTCTTATGATCACCTTGGATCAAATTTTTGGATTACCCATCCCACTTTCACCCACCCCCCACCTCAAATTTTTCTCGATAATACAATTTTTTGGATCCCCCCTATGGGGTTTTCGAAATTCTCCATCTCCTCGGATCAAATTTTTTGGATCCCCCCTATGGGTTTTCGAAATTCTCCATCTCCTTGGATCAAGGTTTTTTTTTGGATTGTCCCTCCTTCCACCCCCCAACCCCAAAAATTTCTCAATATTACAAGTTTTTGCATTCCCCCCTATGGGGGTTTTCGAAATTCTCCATCTCCTTGGATCAAATTTTTAAGGTTTCCCCCCTCCCACTTTCACCCCCCCCCAACCCCAAAATTTCTCGATAATACAAGTTTTGGATTCCCCCCTATGGGGGTTTCGAAATTCTTATGATCTCCTCGGATCAAATTTTTTGGATCCCCCCTATGGGTTTTCGAAATTCTCCATCTCCTTGGATCAAGGTTTTTTTTTGGATTGTCCCTCCTTCCACCCCCCCCCCAACCCCAAAAATTTCTCAATATTACAAGTTTTTGCATTCCCCCCTATGGGGGTTTTCGAAATTCTCCATCTCCTTGGATCAAATTTTTAAGGTTTCCCCCCTCCCACTTTCACCCCCCCCAACCCCAAAATTTCTCGATAATACAAGTTTTGGATTCCCCCCTATGGGGGTTTCGAAATTCTTATGATCTCCTCGGATCAAGTTTTTCTCGAAATCAAAGTCTCCATCTCCTTGGATCAAATTTTTGGATTACCCCTCTCACTTTCACTCCCACCCCAAAATTTCTCGATAATACCAAGACTCCATCTCCTTGGATCAAGGTTTTTTGGATTCCCTACTCTGGGGGTAAGCATTCAAATGAACTCCTCCTATGGGGCATGGTGCTCTCTCTTACTACAGGTCTAAACAAGTGTGACATCATTATTCCTCTCATTAATGTGTTTACTCGACGGTCAGTGACGTCACGCGATGACCCCCACACACACAGGCTGAATCTTGTCTACCCTTTTAGTTAATAAGGGGACATAGTAGTGACGTCACGCGCACACAGGCTGAATCTTGTCGATCCTTTTAGTTCATTCAAGTTAATAAGGGGACACAATACATCAGAAAGACACATTTTTTCGTTAATACCCACATTTTCTTTACAACACAAGTCTAGACATTTTTTTAACTATTTCATCTCAGGTCACTCCCCACGAAGTAACCTCCTCCCCACCCTCCCAAACCCTCACACTCCAACCAACACCTCACAATTTTCACTCATAACCCCCAATTTTTCTCGTTTTAACCCTTTTAGTTCATTAAAGTTAATAAGGGGACACAGTGCATCAGAAAGTCACCACATCGCTTACATCCACTTTCGTTAAATTCACTACTCACAATTTTACATATTACGAAGTTAAATACGCACTTTTACTTTGAACATCTTCAAAACACTCATAAATCATTTGAATACTCACCAAAAAATACCTTTATACATTTCCAAACAACACTGAAATACTCCAAAACATCATTCGAACACCCCCAAATCACCTCTGAATACTCCCAGAACACCTTCATAAGTACTCTTGCACATCATTTGAACACCTTCATAAGTACTCTCATAATCATTTGTACACCTTCAAAAAACACCTTTGAATACTCACATAAACACCCTTGAACACCTTCAAAACACCTTTGAATAACCTCAAAACACCTTTGAATACTCACATAAACACCCTTGAACACCTTCAAAACACCTTTGAATAACCTCAAAACACCTTTGAACACCTTCAAAACACCCTTGAACACCTTCAAAACACCCTTGAACACCTTCAAAAAACATCATTTGAACACCTTCATAAGTATTCTCATAATCATTTGTACACCTTCAAAAAACACCTTTGAATACTCACATAAACACCCTAGAACACCTTCAAAACATCTTTGAATAACCTCAAAACACCTTTGAACACCTTCAAAACACCCTTGATCACCTTCAAAAAAAACAACATTTGAACACACTCAAAACACCTTTGAACACCTTTGAACATTTCCAAACAACACTGAAACACTTCCAAAAACACCATTTGAGTACTCCCAATTACACCACTGAATACTACTAAAACACCGCTGAATTCAATCAAAACACCCTTCAAAACACCTTTGAACACCTTTGAGTACTCCCAATTACACCACTGATTACTACTAAAACACCGCTGAATTCAATCAAAACACCCTTCAACACCTTCAAACACCCTTGAACACCTTCAAAACACTCTTGAACACCTTCAAAAACACCTTTGAACATTTCCAAAACACTATTTGAGTACTCCCAATTACACCACTGATTACTACTAAAACACCGCTGAATTCAATCAAAACACCCTTGAACACCTTCAAACACCCTTGAACACCTTCAAAACACTCTTGAACACCTTCAAAAACACCTTTGAACATTTCCAATCAACACTGAAACACTTCCAAAAACACAATTTGAGTACTCCCAATTACACCACTGAATACTACTAAAACACCGCTGAATTCAATCAAAACACCCTTCAACACCTTCAAAACACATTTGAACACCTTCAAAACACCTTTGAACACCTTCAAAACACTCTCATAATCATTTGAACACACTCAAAACACCTTTGAATAACCTCAAAACACCTTTGAACACCTTCAAAACACCCTTGAACACCCTTGATCACCCTCAAAAAAAAACAACATTTGAACACACTCAAAACACCTTTGAACACTTCCAAAAAACACAATTTGAGTACTCCCAATTACACCACTGAATACTACTAAAACACCGCTGAATTCAATCAAAACACCCTTCAACACCTTCAAAACACCTTTGAACACCTTTGAACATTTCCAAAACACTATTTGAGTACTCCCAATTACACCACTGATTACTACTAAAACACCGCTGAATTCAATCAAAACACCCTTCAACACCTTCAAACACCCTTGAACACACTCAAAACACCCTTCAACACCTTCAAAACACCTTTGAACACCTTCAAAACACCTTTGAACACATTCAAAACACTCTCATAATCATTTGAACACACTCAAAACACCTTTGAATAACCTCAAAACACCTTTGAACACCTTCAAAACACCCTTGAACACCCTTGATCACCTTCAAAAAAACAACATTTGAACACACTCAAAACACCTTTGAACACCTTTGAACATTTCCAAACAACACTGAAACACTTCCAAAAACACCATTTGAGTACTCCCAAATACACCACTGAATACTAAAACACCACTGAATACACTCAAAACACCACCAAAATCACCATAAACTAAGATCAACACCCACATCCCACAACACCCACAACCCACAACACCCACAATTTTTTCTCGTTTTATCTAATTTCATCAGAAAGTCACAACACCCACACCTCCCATTTTTTTCTCGTTTTAACCCTTTTAGTTCATTAAAGTTAATAAGGGGACACACTACATCAGAAAAAGTCACAAAAACAACCCACTTATAACGTCTTTTCGGTATCTCTAGTTCGACAACAACACCCACATCCCACAACACCCACATCCCACATCCCACACACACAGACACACACACACACACATCCCTAACCTAGCCTAACCTAACCTAACTTATCCTAACCTAACCTAACCTAACCTAACCTAACCTAACCTAACCTAACTTATCCTAACCTAACCTAACCTAACCTAACCTAACTTATCCTAACCTAACCTAACCTAGCCTAACCTAACCTAACTTAACCTAACCTAGCCTAACCGAACCTACCCTAACCTAACCTTACCTAACATAACCTAACCTAGCCTAACCTAACCTAACCTAACCTAACCTAACCTAACCTAACCTAACCTAACCTAACCTAACCTAACCTAGCCTAACCTAACTTAACCTAACCTAACCTAACCTAACCTACCCTAACCTAACCTAACCTATCTTAACCTAACCTAACCTAGCCGAACCTATCCTAACCTAACCTAAAATATATTGGAACACTTCCAAAATACATTAGAGTACTCCAGAATTACTTTGAACGACTCCATTTTTTTGGATATTTCCAAATTAGTTTTGAAAACTTTATCGTAAAATCGAACATTATTTTCTTGTTGGTAAACACACTCAATGGTAGAAATATTTACTCGATTTCCGAATAGAAACACTTTCCTCGCTCTGAGAGACTCATTGTGGGTCACCCCTTCCCCCCCAACACCACTGGGTAATGCGGTTCACACCCAAGGTAGATTTAAGATAATCATGAACACCTGCGTCAACTCAGGACAGACAGACGCCATGAAATGCGGGTAACATCCAAGGTAGAAAATCATCTCTTTCCAGACCAACTGTCTATCCTAACCTAACCTAACCTAACCTAACCTAACCTAACCTAATTCCTAACCTAACCTAACCTCACCTAACCGAACCTAACCTAACTCCATCAATCACCTCTATCCTAACCTAACCTAACCTAACCTAACCCAACCTAACTCCATCAAACACCTCTATCCTAACCTAACCTAACCTATCCTAACCTAACCTAACTCCATCAAACACCTCGAATACTACCTAACTTAACCTAACCTAACCTTACCTAACCTACCGAACCTAACCTAACCTAACCTAACCTATCCTAACCTGTCCTAACCTAACCTAACCTATCCTAACCTAACCTAACCTAACCTAACCTAACTTATCCTAAGCTAACCTAACCTAACTTATCCTAACCTAACCTATCCTAACCTAACCTAACCTAAAATAACGAACCTAACCTAACTTATCCTAATCTAATCTAACCTAACCTAACTTATCCTAACCTAACCTAACTTATCCTAACCTAACCTAACCTAAAATAACCTAACCTAACTTATCCTAACCTACTCACTTTACTTTGAACACCTTCAAAACACTCTCATACATCATTTGAGACCCCCTTTTCTCAATATCTCTCATCCACAACCTTTATCATCTCACTACAGAACAACCCCAAGATTACTTCGAACACTCTCATAAAGCATTTGAGTACTCACATAAACACTTTTGAACATTTCCAAACAACACTGAAGCACTTCCAAAATATCATTTTGATTACTCCCAAATAAGATTTGACAGCTCTAATTTATCTACACTTACACATTTCATTAAATTACATCTCATCCCCCCAAACTCCTCCCTCATTCTCCAGACTTTACAACATTAGCACAAAAAAAACTAACTCATACACTTATGACATGAGACATTACCATATCTAACACACTGACTAACTTTGAACCAACTCTGAACACCACTGATCTTCTTCAAAAAATGCTCTGCACATCATTTGAACACCTTCAAAAAAAACACCATCAAACACCTCCGAATACTCCCAAAAAACACTACTGATTACTACCAAATCACCACTGAATACTACCAATCACCGTCAAAATCACCAGAAACTAAGTTTAACATCACCATCTAACATCCTTTTTATAGAAATCCCCTCAAATCACTATAACCAAGAAGTCCCTCCCCATTTGGCGCATGAAAAAAAAAAAAAGCATGAACACAAACCTAATACGCAAACACTTAGTACATGATCACCATCAACTGAAAACATATCTTGTACACACACATAATATAAGACAATCACCAACTACAATCACCCATGTTCACTTACCTCAAAATCACTAATATCACAGAAAACAATCATTTTTATAAACATTTCACACACACACACACAAAAAAAAAAAAAAATCATATTTGACAATATCTTAGCGCACTCACCTCACTACCACCAACACACGATGTCTCACCTCACAGGACCGACGAGCTCACCTCCAGTGACGTCACACTCCCATTGTGTTACTTGGTGGTTGGTAACATCACACCTAACCCCCCTTGTTTCAACCTGTTGTACCCTACATTATCTAAGAACACTATATCCAAGACGATTACCAGATTTTATGATCCCCAACACCAAGATCACAGAAAACACACATTTTTATAATTATTCACACAAAAATCACGATCACCAATTCCATATCATGTTTACCGTCATCTATCAACACTAATCACCAAGATCACCAAAAAATCTAAGATCATGCATCTCAAAACTACTATGATCACTGAAAACACTTATTTTAAACATTCGCACAAAAATAAGACATACACAAAAATACCACAACACTTCCACCAACATCTATAACATAACATGAGCACTATAACATATCACTATCACAAAAAAAAAATAATACACAGACACCCACATATTATACATTTCAATTGCAAATTTAAGACATGAGACATACACACCAAATCTAAGACATTCACCTCCAACTAAGACATACACATCACCCCTAAAACTTCCTTCCTTATTCATTCCGTATATCTCCTAGAGCTGTTTTTAACCCCGACGGATCCATCACGACGTAGGAGCCAGAGTGTAGTAGGTGGTGTTGGAGTGGTGATGGTTCCTCTGGCTCCTACGTCGTGATGGATCCGTCGGGGTTAAAACAGCTCTAGGAGATATACGGAATGAATAAGGAAGGAAGTTTTAGGGGTGATGTGTATGTCTTAGTTGGAGGTGAATGTCTTAGATTTGGTGTGTATGTCTCATGTCTTAAATTTGCAATTGAAATGTATAATATGTGGGTGTCTGTGTATTATTTTTTTTTTTTTTGTGATAGTGATATGTTATAGTGCTCATGTTATGTTATAGATGTTGGTGGAAGTGTTGTGGTATTTTTGTGTATGTCTTATTTTTGTGCGAATGTTTAAAATAAGTGTTTTCAGTGATCATAGTAGTTTTGAGATGCATGATCTTAGATTTTTTGGTGATCTTGGTGATTAGTGTTGATAGATGACGGTAAACATGATATGGAATTGGTGATCGTGATTTTTGTGTGAATAATTATAAAAATGTGTGTTTTCTGTGATCTTGGTGTTGGGGATCATAAAATCTGGTAATCGTCTTGGATATAGTGTTCTTAGATAATGTAGGGTACAACAGGTTGAAACAAGGGGGGTTAGGTGTGATGTTACCAACCACCAAGTAACACAATGGGAGTGTGACGTCACTGGAGGTGAGCTCGTCGGTCCTGTGAGGTGAGACATCGTGTGTTGGTGGTAGTGAGGTGAGTGCGCTAAGATATTGTCAAATATGATTTTTTTTTTTGTGTGTGTGTGTGTGTGTGTGAAATGTTTATAAAAATGATTGTTTTCTGTGATATTAGTGATTTTGAGGTAAGTGAACATGGGTGATTGTAGTTGGTGATTGTCTTATATTATGTGTGTGTACAAGATATGTTTTCAGTTGATGGTGATCATGTACTAAGTGTTTGCGTATTAGGTTTGTGTTCATGCTTTTTTTTTTTTTTTCATGCGCCAAATGGGGAGGGACTTCTTGGTTATAGTGATTTGAGGGGATTTCTATAAAAAGGATGTTAGATGGTGATGTTAAACTTAGTTTCTGGTGATTTTGACGGTGATTGGTAGTATTCAGTGGTGATTTGGTAGTAATCAGTAGTGTTTTTTGGGAGTATTCGGAGGTGTTTGATGGTGTTTTTTTTGAAGGTGTTCAAATGATGTGCAGAGCATTTTTTGAAGAAGATCAGTGGTGTTCAGAGATGGTTCAAAGTTAGTCAGTGTGTTAGATATGGTAATGTCTCATGTCATAAGTGTATGAGTTAGTTTTTTTTTTGTGCTAATGTTGTAAAGTCTGGAGAATGAGGGAGGAGTTTGGGGGGATGAGATGTAATTTAATGAAATGTGTAAGTGTAGATAAATTAGAGCTGTCAAATCTTATTTGGGAGTAATCAAAATGATATTTTGGAAGTGCTTCAGTGTTGTTTGGAAATGTTCAAAAGTGTTTATGTGAGTACTCAAATGCTTTATGAGAGTGTTCGAAGTAATCTTGGGGTTGTTCTGTAGTGAGATGATAAAGGTTGTGGATGAGAGATATTGAGAAAAGGGGGTCTCAAATGATGTATGAGAGTGTTTTGAATGTGTTCAAAGTAAAGTGAGTAGGTTAGGATAAGTTAGGTTAGGTTATTTTAGGTTAGGTTAGGTTAGGATAAGTTAGGTTAGGTTAGGATAAGTTAGGTTAGGTTAGATTAGATTAGGATAAGTTAGGTTAGGTTCGTTATTTTAGGTTAGGTTAGGTTAGGATAGGTTAGGTTAGGCTAAGTTAGGTTAGGTTAGCTTAGGATAAGTTAGGTTAGGTTAGGTTAGGTTAGGTTAGGATAGGTTAGGTTAGGTTAGGACAGGTTAGGATAGGTTAGGTTAGATTAGGTTAGGTTCGGTAGGTTAGGTAAGGTTAGGTTAGGTTAAGTTAGGTAGTATTCGAGGTGTTTGATGGAGTTAGGTTAGGTTAGGATAGGTTAGGTTAGGTTAGGATAGAGGTGTTTGATGGAGTTAGGTTGGGTTAGGTTAGGTTAATTTAGGTTAGGATAGAGGTGATTGATGGAGTTAGGTTAGGTTCGGTTAGGTGAGGTTAGGTTAGGTTAGGAATTAGGTTAGGTTAGGTTAGGTTAGGTTAGGTTAGGATAGACAGTTGGTCTGGAAAGAGATGATTTTCTACCTTGGATGTTACCCGCATTTCATGGCGTCTGTCTGTCCTGAGTTGACGCAGGTGTTCATGATTATCTTAAATCTACCTTGGGTGTGAACCGCATTACCCAGTGGTGTTGGGGGGGAAGGGGTGACCCACAATGAGTCTCTCAGAGCGAGGAAAGTGTTTCTATTCGGAAATCGAGTAAATATTTCTACCATTGAGTGTGTTTACCAACAAGAAAATAATGTTCGATTTCACGATAAAGTTTTCAAAACTAATTTGGAAATATCCAAAAAAAATGGAGTCGTTCAAAGTAATTCTGGAGTACTCTAATGTATTTTGGAAGTGTTCCAATATATTTTAGGTTAGGTTAGGATAGGTTCGGCTAGGTTAGGTTAGGTTAAGATAGGTTAGGTTAGGTTAGGGTAGGTTAGGTTAGGTTAGGTTAGGTTAAGTTAGGTTAGGCTAGGTTAGGTTAGGTTAGGTTGGGTTAGGTTAAGTTAGGTTAGGTTAGGTTAGGTTAGGCTAGGTTAGGTTATGTTAGGTAAGGTTAGGTTAGGGTAGGTTCGGTTAGGATAGGTTAGGTTAAGTTAGGTTAGGTTAGGCTAGGTTAGGTTAGGTTAGGATAAGTTAGGTAAGGTTAGGTTAGGTTAGGCTAGGTTAGGATAAGTAAGGTTAGGTTAGGTTAGGTTAGGTTAGGTTAGGTTAGGTTAGGTTAGGATAAGTTAGGTTAGGTTAGGCTAGGTTAGGGATGTGTGTGTGTGTGTGTCTGTGTGTGTGTGTGGGATGTGGGTGTTGTGGGATGTGGGTGTTGTTGTCGAACTAGAGATACCGAAAAGACGTTATAAGTGGGTTGTTTTTGTGACTTTTTCTGATGTAGTGTGTCCCCTTATTAACTTTAATGAACTAAAAGGGTTAAAACGAGAAAAAAATGGGAGGTGTGGGTGTTGTGACTTTCTGATGAAATTAGATAAAACGAGAAAAAATTGTGGGTGTTGTGGGTTGTGGGTGTTGTGGGATGTGGGTGTTGATCTTAGTTTATGGTGATTTTGGTGGTGTTTTGAGTGTATTCAG
The DNA here is from genome assembly GCF_038502225.1 of Cherax quadricarinatus. Taxonomy (NCBI): domain Eukaryota; kingdom Metazoa; phylum Arthropoda; class Malacostraca; order Decapoda; family Parastacidae; genus Cherax; species Cherax quadricarinatus. The sequence continues at coordinate 19,469,062 of NC_091321.1, forward strand.
TGGTGTTTTAGTATTCAGTGGTGTATTTGGGAGTACTCAAATGGTGTTTTTGGAAGTGTTTCAGTGTTGTTTGGAAATGTTCAAAGGTGTTCAAAGGTGTTTTGAGTGTGTTCAAATGTTGTTTTTTTGAAGGTGATCAAGGGTGTTCAAGGGTGTTTTGAAGGTGTTCAAAGGTGTTTTGAGGTTATTCAAAGGTCTTTTGAGTGTGTTCAAATGATTATGAGAGTGTTTTAAATGTGTTCAAAGGTGTTTTGAAGGTGTTCAAAGGTGTTTTGAAGGTGTTGAAGGGTGTTTTGAGTGTGTTCAAGGGTGTTTGAAGGTGTTGAAGGGTGTTTTGATTGAATTCAGCGGTGTTTTAGTAGTAATCAGTGGTGTAATTGGGAGAACTCAAATAGTGTTTTGGAAATGTTCAAAGGTGTTTTTGAAGGTGTTCAAGAGTGTTTTGAAGGTGTTCAAGGGTGTTTGAAGGTGTTGAAGGGTGTTTTGATTGAATTCAGCGGTGTTTTAGTAGTAATCAGTGGTGTAATTGGGAGTACTCAAAGGTGTTCAAAGGTGTTTTGAAGGGTGTTTTGATTGAATTCAGCGGTGTTTTAGTAGTATTCAGTGGTGTAATTGGGAGTACTCAAAGGTGTTCAAAGGTGTTTTGAAGGGTGTTTTGATTGAATTCAGCGGTGTTTTAGTAGTATTCAGTGGTGTAATTGGGAGTACTCAAATGGTGTTTTTGGAAGTGTTTCAGTGTTGTTTGGAAATGTTCAAAGGTGTTCAAAGGTGTTTTGAGTGTGTTCAAATGTTGTTTTTTTTGAAGGTGATCAAGGGTGTTTTGAAGGTGTTCAAAGGTGTTTTGAGGTTATTCAAAGGTGTTTTGAAGGTGTTCAAGGGTGTTTATGTGAGTATTCAAAGGTGTTTTTTGAAGGTGTACAAATGATTATGAGAGTACTTATGAAGGTGTTCAAATGATGTTTTTTGAAGGTGTTCAAGGGTGTTTTGAAGGTGTTCAAGGGTGTTTTGAAGGTGTTCAAAGGTGTTTTGAGGTTATTCAAAGGTGTTTTGAAGGTGTTCAAGGGTGTTTATGTGAGTATTCAAAGGTGTTTTGAGGTTATTCAAAGGTGTTTTGAAGGTGTTCAAGGGTGTTTATGTGAGTATTCAAAGGTGTTTTTTGAAGGTGTACAAATGATTATGAGAGTACTTATGAAGGTGTTCAAATGATGTGCAAGAGTACTTATGAAGGTGTTCTGGGAGTATTCAGAGGTGATTTGGGGGTGTTCGAATGATGTTTTGGAGTATTTCAGTGTTGTTTGGAAATGTATAAAGGTATTTTTTGGTGAGTATTCAAATGATTTATGAGTGTTTTGAAGATGTTCAAAGTAAAAGTGCGTATTTAACTTCGTAATATGTAAAATTGTGAGTAGTGAATTTAACGAAAGTGGATGTAAGCGATGTGGTGACTTTCTGATGCACTGTGTCCCCTTATTAACTTTAATGAACTAAAAGGGTTAAAACGAGAAAAATTGGGGGTTATGAGTGAAAATTGTGAGGTGTTGGTTGGAGTGTGAGGGTTTGGGAGGGTGGGGAGGAGGTTACTTCGTGGGGAGTGACCTGAGATGAAATAGTTAAAAAAATGTCTAGACTTGTGTTGTAAAGAAAATGTGGGTATTAACGATAAAATGTGTCTTTCTGATGTATTGTGTCCCCTTATTAACTTGAATGAACTAAAAGGATCGACAAGATTCAGCCTGTGTGCGCGTGACGTCACTACTATGTCCCCTTATTAACTAAAAGGGTAGACAAGATTCAGCCTGTGTGTGTGGGGGTCATCGTGTGACGTCACTGACCGTCGAGTAAACACATTAATGAGAGGAATAATGACGTCACACTTGTTTAGACCTGTAGTAAGAGAGAGCACCATGCCCCATAGGAGGAGTTCATTTGAATGCTTACCCCCAGAGGGGGGAATCCAAAAAACCTTGATCCAAGGAGATGGAGTCTTGGTATTATCGAGAAATTTTGGGGTGGGAGTGAAAGTGAGAGGGGTAATCCAAAAATTTGATCCAAGGAGATGGAGACTTTGATTTCGAGAAAAACTTGATCCGAGGAGATCATAAGAATTTCGAAACCCCCATAGGGGGGAATCCAAAACTTGTATTATCGAGAAATTTTGGGGTTGGGGGGGGGTGAAAGTGGGAGGGGGGAAACCTTAAAAATTTGATCCAAGGAGATGGAGAATTTCGAAAACCCCCATAGGGGGGAATGCAAAAACTTGTAATATTGAGAAATTTTTGGGGTTGGGGGGGGTGGAAGGAGGGACAATCCAAAAAAAAACCTTGATCCAAGGAGATGGAGAATTTCGAAAACCCATAGGGGGGATCCAAAAAATTTGATCCGAGGAGATCATAAGAATTTCGAAACCCCCATAGGGGGGAATCCAAAACTTGTATTATCGAGAAATTTTGGGGTTGGGGGGGTGAAAGTGGGAGGGGGGAAACCTTAAAAATTTGATCCAAGGAGATGGAGAATTTCGAAAACCCCCATAGGGGGGAATGCAAAAACTTGTAATATTGAGAAATTTTTGGGGTTGGGGGGTGGAAGGAGGGACAATCCAAAAAAAAACCTTGATCCAAGGAGATGGAGAATTTCGAAAACCCATAGGGGGGATCCAAAAAATTTGATCCGAGGAGATGGAGAATTTCGAAAACCCCATAGGGGGGATCCAAAAAATTGTATTGTCGAGAAAAATTTGAGGTGGGGGGTGGGTGAAAGTGGGAGGGGTAATCCAAAAATTTGATCCAAGGTGATCATAAGAAATTCAAAACCCCCATAGGGGGGAATCCAAAACTTGTATTATCGAGAAATTTTTGGGATTGGGGGGTGAAAGTGGGAGGGGGAACCTTAAAAATTTGATCTGAGGAGATGGAGAAACCCCCATAGGGGGGAATCCAAAAACTTGGTAATATCGAGAAATTTTGGGATGGGGGGTGAAAGGAGGGGTATCCAAAAACCTTGATCCGAGGAGATGGAGAGCACAAGAAAATGAAATTCAAAAAAAATTCGAAAAAAATCGGAAAAAAATTCGAGGCGCGGGGGCGATCCGGACGACGCTGCAGAAGGCGCAGCAGAAGGCGCGGGCGGGGGTCGCGAAGGGCGCGGGCGGGCGCGCGGGCGGGCGCGCGGCGGGGGGTCGCGAAGGGCGCGGGCAGGCGCGCGGGCGGGCGCGCGGCGGGGGTCGCGAAGGGGGGGGGGGGTCGTGGGCGGGGGTATTGGTTGGGGGGGTCAAGGGTGAGGTAGTCTCGAGGGCGAGGTCATGGTCAAAACCGGAAGTAACACCTAGGTGTGAAAAGGTGACCCTCCAGCTGCTGGTCCTAGACCGGATACCTCGCTCAGTGGAAGGCCCAAACCGGAAGGAGCCTCCCAGTGGAAGGCCCTAAACCGGAAGGAGCCCCCCTGTAGAAATTATGACTACTAACATGTATCGACTTCCTGGTAACCTGAATGCTTCTGTTGGGATATTAACTTACTTTCTAAGTTTATGTTCCGTAGATTGCATTACTTTTTTTTCATAAAGCCTAAGTGAAAATTTCGTGTGGTGACATTGCAGTCCACTTCACCGAGGACACGGGCTCGACTCGCAAATATAAATTCCGTCGCATCCAGACGGGGACCATCAGGTTCAAAGTGAAGGCGGCTCATGACGTGGCCATCTGCCTCTCCTCTGACAATGAAGAGGAACCTGAGGACATGTACGAGATCTTCATAGGGTGCTGGGGAGGCGGAGAGTCTGGTATCCGCCGTAAGAAACACGATGACGTCTGCCGCATCGAGACACCAGACATCGTCAACGGAGATGAGTTCGTGGGATTCTGGATAAAGATTCAACGCGGCGTCATCAAGGTCGGCTTTGGTTTTCTACAAGTTTGGCTCACATGAAGCTCAAATTCTATTACATGTCCCGAATTACTAGAAAATATATAATTATATGAAAATTGGTGGATGACCTAATGAAGTTGTTAGAATTATTATTCTTAGACATGTTTGCCAAACTTAACCTAGAGGTACCTCTCGGGCAGGTTGGCCGCTCTGGACAAAAACATGCCTTCATGACTTACTCTGACCCTGAGACTCTCCTTCATGCTACCTGGTATGGCTTCTCAACCGGCTGGGGTGCAGAGGGCGAGTGGGTCTTCCCCGGTACGCCTTATTCTTGTTTATTTCTAAATTGCTCTTTAAGAGGGCCCGGCAGCATCATTAGTGTTAACTGAAATAATGTGTAAATAAAAATTTATTTGCTGGCTAAACTGAAAGCCGCTGACTTAGCTTAAGAGCCTAAAGATGGCTGTGAGTAACTTGTTTCTTTCCGGCAGATGACGATGACACTTCTTCGTCGTCCTCGTCAGCCATGTCTTCCTCTGACTCTGAGGCAGAAGACATCAACAACCTGGAAGACAGACGTAAGGCACTAAGGGCTCTTGAGACGTTGGGGAAGAAGCTGGAAATTTAATCAACTTACAAAACTAGCATAGTAACGATGAAAAGATCTTGCGTTGTGAAGTACAGAAATGACGAGATAGTTGCCGCTTCCGTTGTGTAGTAAAGTTAAACTAGGCTAGGAAAGATACAATACTTTGACTTAGAATTTTGAATTCAGGTCATCATATACATGAACAAATTTCTTATGAAGAATTGGACATATGTGCAACAACTGGGTGTCTTTATAATATAAAAGTTTCGCCAACCAGTGGCTTTAACAATACGTGGATAAAAACAGAAGACTGAAGAGGTTGAAGATGAGGTATTTAGTTCCTCAGTGTAACAGCGTATTCAGTACCATAGTCTTGATGAATCTGAAGCACAGGCAGGTTAGGTCTGTCAGGAAACAGGACAAGTGTTTCCTGATGCGGGTCTTAGTCATATGATGACCCACAGCTGAAGCTTTTTGGTCATCTGACCGAAGCCTTCCATTGGCTTATCAGTCCACCACCTCTAAAAATTATGGTTACGACTTTAACCATTAGATCAGCAGGAAGAAGTGTGCTTATAACTGAAGTCAGATAAGGTGCAGCAGATGACTGCATTGTCACTGATTGGCGGGATTTCTAATGGAAACTTTTTGAAGAATTTTAAATTCCAAGTACAAATAATTAACAGTTTTCTTTATCACTTTTAGCTTTAATTGCTTCTTTGACAATTTACCAGTTTTAGTATATTTTTTTCACAGAATTTACTTAAAAGTTTATACCATAATTTTTCGTATTATAGTGTAAGTCCACTGCATCTGCGGCTGCCAGTTCAGATTTTTCACTCTTTCACATAGACTTATTGTGAATTAGTGTTTATTGGTACTTTACTTAAATATTTACTGTACTTCATTTCGAAACTGTCATAAAGGGAATTGTTTGCATTTTTTTTCAGTCAATGCCCTTGAAAGGAGGTTCTTGACACTGGTGAGGGGCTCTTGATCTAGGGAATTGGATCTGTGCTCCACTTCCCTGAATTGAGTCTGAATACCTTCCATCCCCCCTCACATGCGCTGTATAATCCTACGGGTTTAGCACTCCCCTCATGATTATAAGTATAATTTCCAGTCAATGTGATCATGTCTTAAGAAATTAATTCCCCCCAGTGTTACAGCTTTCACAAAGGCGAAAAACTTCTTGTATATCTAAGAGAATAAAACAAACTAAAGTTCCTCTCTGTTTTAGCATTATGTTTCTAGTTCCTCAGATCAAGAGCCCTTAGCCAGTATCTAGGTACTTCCCTTCAAAGTTAAGGTATATACAAAAGTGTGTGTGATGCTCTGAGCTAACTTGAATTCGTTTTTTTTAATTAAGGTGTCCTTAACATTGTAAAAATTAATGTAAACCTGACGCGGGTCTTAGTCATATGATGACCCACAGCTGGAGTTTTTGGTCATCTGACCGAAGCCTTCTGCTGGCTTACTTGTCCACCCCTTTAAAAATTATGGTTATTATTATAACCATTTTTTTCCTTGCAGGTTAATGATCCACGTGTAGTTGATAAGCTTTAAATATACTTGACTCCTGCTTAAATACCAGTAATATCCTGACAACTTGTTGGTAAAAGTTAGGTTTATTATTAACAGCCATCCAGTACAAGCGACCAGCACGGTGGGTACCAGCCAAGAGTGGCTACTTCCCCCGTCATCCAGTGTCTGGAGGAGAGGGTCCTGACGGTGAGGTCTTTGTGGGCATGGCTCACCATGAAGGTGCCTATGTGCTGGGTATGGTGGTACCTGACCACGGCTGTTGCTACATACCCTATGGTGGTGATGCCATTCCAAAGTCTGAGTATTTTGTAAGTAGCTAGTGATTTTTTCTTAAGCGATGGAGATACAACTTATAATAATTTCTATCCATTATTATACATAAAAAATATTAGGCGTTTTAACACTATACTTTAATCTCTAATGTTTTTCCACCTCTTTAATATTTTGGGTCTTTAATTTTGAAAAAATCTTGTACATATATGTATATGAACCCTAATATAAAATGAATTGTCATGTAGTGAGTTACTAAGCTTGGTCAAAACTAATTTTACGGAGTATACTCTTCAGAATAAATTAAGCCTCATCTTAATTTCTTGATATTTACCCCACTAAGTCACCTTGCAGGACCCATTATCTTAGAAAAGTTTCGGATTACGGAAGGTTAGGAACCCAAGATAACTCAAGCCAGTGCGTTATATACACCAAAAAATATAAACTTCTCGGTGTTTATAGCCCTGTTGCTTTAATTATTATCAGTAGCGAGGGAATACCTGGGCATATTAGTTTGTAATTACAAATACTGCTTAAACTTAATACAGGTATTAACCGGGAGAGTTAACAACGATTTAGAAATTTTATCCTGCATAAGCAACGCCCATTTGAGTTCGTACTGAGTCCTGCCTTGGGGATATTCTTTCATTTTTACAACATAAATAAAAACAAGATTGATTTTTTTAGATTTTGCCACCGAAGTGGCTAGTTTATTGTGCACCCCATATCTATCCTGTGGACGGTAGCGCAAGAGCATATGGATACATAAAAGGCCTAGGAATTAGGCCCCAAAATGGTTAACAAGAACACATCTGGATTTATGTTTACATTTCACTCATCTGTTACAAGGAAATTTGAGGAAATTTACTTAAGAACAAGCCGAGTGTCAAACTGAGGAAAACTCTGATAAACACTTGTTCTTCTCACCGTCAACACCTCATATGCAGTGCTAAAGAAAGTTTAAACTTGATTCAGGTGCTGAGTAACCCTGGTAGTGTGACGCTGTCTTGGGAGCCAGGGAGCATGGGCAAAGCTCCCTCAGGAGCCCTGCAGGGCGGCATCACAGAGGACGGTGAAGCTCTTTTCATCGGCCGTGTCAGCGTGGATGGTGAGGTCTCCGTCGGTAAGGTAAGACCTTTAACTTGACCACTAGACGTTCATAGTGTTTTACTGTAAGCCAGCACTTCCTTGTGAGTGATAGTCGTATCTCTTATCTTTCGCCATCCACAAGTAATTCTTGAGGTCCCGCATTCCTAATTACAAATTCAGGCTGAACCCCCTCATCAATCTGGCTCGGAAGACTCCGGATTATTAGCAGAATTTGTCTTGACAATGTGCCACAAATTGCAAATGGCGTCCCCTCCGTCACTACCCCGGCTGTTCTCCATCCCACCTCACTCGAAATTTCTCGAAGGGTCAATCAGCATCACATTATTTGAATTATTATATAATTCAAATTCATACATGCTGAATTTAGGAAAATTCAAAATTTTCCACAGATATCTTTAGTCATGCCTGAGAATTTACTCATTCAAGATCCCAGCCTACAGAATACAAAATTCCTTTCTTTAGTGTAGTGACTAACTTTCAGTTATATTTATCTTCACGCATAAAAATCTCAATGTTACATATACTATCAACGACTTTATTCAAGATTAAGTAACTTCAGGGCATTTAACTTCTGTTTTCCTAATACACAAATTTAAAATTTGTCAAATTACTGCATTTTAAATGTTTATAGTACCTAAGCACAGAATTGATATAATTAATCCCCTGAGTTGAAGTTAGTTGTTTTTGTTACACAGTCTTTGTTAATGTCTGGAAAATGGCTTGCAGTCTTAACCTTTTACAGTCATTAGACCATAATTAAACGTAACTTCACCAGTCACAAGGAGCTTTTGCTTTAAAATTGATGGTTTTGCTTTAAAATTGAAGTCTTGTCTTCTGTCACAGGTTCATGGCAGCCATGGGGTGTGCTACGTTCCATACGGGGGCAAAGAACATGCCCACAAGCATTACGAGGTCCTCTGTGTCCGCAACGTTCCCTGCAGAGTCTAACCTGTGCATTGCAAGCACCTACAACCTTTTGTGCCGAGTCTAGCATTTGCCTTGCAAGCTCCTGCGACATTTCATGTAGAGTATAGCATTCGTCTTGCAATAGCCTATAACCTCCATGCAGAGATTAGTCTTCGTCTTGCAAGCACCTGCAACCTTCTCTGCAGGTGGGAAGGTTAGACTCCATGGAAAGTCTAGCCGAAGGCTAGACTTTCCATGGAGTCGAACCTTCGTGTTGTAAACGTTTATTAAACTGGTCCTAATCATTAAACGTGTCGTGATTCATCATGACTTGTTAATTTCCTTAATTCAGCCTGCAACGTCCCATCCATATGCAACTCTTACCTATATCCTGAAATCTAGTCCAGACCATAATGTTAAGGAAGACTTTAACATAATGATTCTTAACCTCCATAGCCAGTGGTTTACCTTCTTCAGAAATATTATATATTTATAGGGAAGTATTAAACTCGTGGGTTATACAGTGAGTCTCCTCCAGCTGGAGACAAATGGTATAAAATATCACAACAGAAAAAGAAACAAATCCAGTATAATGCAATCTTATTGACAACATTTCGCCCACGCAATGAGCTCTATCAAGTCATAGATTTGACTTGATTAAACCCCACTGTGTGGTCGAAACACGTTAATACAGGGCAGTGTTATATTGCATTTATGTCTCTTCTGTAGTTCTTGCAGTACCTTACCTAGTGCACATACCTTCCCTGGTGACAGTCTCCTTACTGGAGGAATTGCTGTCTTCTCTCATGCTGTGAGTGGCCTCCCGGCAGTTGGTTTTATTCACCTAACAACCAGAGCTTTGGTGTGATAGAGCGCAAGGAAAACGTCTCATTATGGTAATTATTATACTCTGAGGGAAGCGCTAAACCCATAGGGGCCAGACAGCGCATAAGGAATGACAGGCAGTCAGGTCCACTTCTTCGGATCAAGAACCCCTCACCGGCATCAATTAAGCTTCACGACTGAAATATTCGTAAACAAATTATTCAAGGATACAAAGAATGAGAATAAAAATGTTTTTAAATTCATTTTTTTATTACACAGACACAAATAAAAGTAGAGAGAAGATTAACATGACCTTGATCAATATTTATAAGACACATCCACAGTTAAATCTATTATGAAGGCGTATTAAATACCAGCCAACCTGCCTCTCTGCCAGGCTAGCTGACTGCCTCGCTGCCAAGCTAGCTGACTGCCTCGCTGCCAGGCTAGCTGACTGCCTCTCTGCCAGGCTAGCTGACTGCCTCGCTGCCAGGCTAGCTGACTGCCTCTCTGCCAGGCTAGCTGACTGCCTCGCTGCCAGGCTAGCTGACTGCCTCGCTGCCAGGCTAGCTGACTGGCTCTCTGCCAGGCTAGCTGACTGCCTCGCTGCCAGGCTAGCTGACTGCCTCTCTGCCAGGCTAGCTGACTGCCTCGCTGCCAGGCTAGCTGACTGCCTCACTGCCAGGCTAGCTGACTGCCTCGCTGCCAGACTAGCTGACTGCCTCGCTGCCAGACTAGCTGACTGCCTCACTGCCAGGCTAGCTGACTGCCTCGCTGCCAGGCTAGCTGACTGCTTCACTGCCAGGCTAGCTGACTGTCTCGCTGCCAGACTAGCTGACTGCCTCGCTGCCAGGCTAGCTGACTGCCTCACTGCCAGGCTAGCTGACTGCCTCGCTGCCAGGTTAGCTGACTGCCTCGCTGCCAGACTAGCTGACTGCCTCGCTGCCAGGCTAGCTGACTGCCTCACTGCCAGGCTAGCTGACTGCCTCACTGCCAGGCTAGCTGACTACCTAGCCGTACACACTGTAAACACAAACTTTGTACACACACACGGGTTAATTTTTGTTTAGTGCAGGTGGGAATACTCTTGTCAAGACCAGTAGTAATGATACACTTTACACAAATACAATGAATCTGACGCAGAAACGTTGGGTACTGATGAAGGTATGGAAAAACAAATTTATGGGTTGCAAAAGCCAGATTGGAATATATTTCTTTTTCACAGACAAAGAATGATTAACAAACAATGTGAAATTAAAATCTACACTTTCTTATAATTGCACTTTCAAAACAGTGATTAATTATCATTACTAGCATTAAGACAGTCCACGGACTGTCGTAATGCTAGTAAAAGAATATTTATGTATATGTAAGCCTAACAATCCTACAACGCGAGTGTAATTATTTAACACAATTTATCTGAGACCAGCACAAGAATTCTAACCTATGCTACCTAACACTGCACAGGCCGAGAGTCACGTACACAAGTGCTTAAACTATTCACGTTCAGATTCTTTATTTCAGATCACTGGATATGCAAAATGTACATGTGCCACCTTGACTGAGTGGTTTAACCAATGTTTGACTACCCGTGTCAGATGTCAAAGGTTTAAATCCTCTGCCGGTCTAAGAAAAACTGTATGTCTGTATGTATGTATTTATGTATGTATATATGTATATATATATATATATATATATATATATATATATATATATATATATATATATAGTATATAGTATATATATATATATATATTCTATATACACATATATATATATATATATATATACACATACATACACATTTAAGTTTATTTTAAAAAGTGCTATTACATGACAACACATTACAGTTCCTGTAATTAAGATTAACACTTTTCCCACACACGAAGTTATCGGCAAGTGTAAACTCAAGACATGATCAGTTTATAACATAATTTTAGGGGTTATGGTATTGTATTTTGATCAAGATTAAATATAATGAGACTTCGTATTCTCCTGTTGAATTTTACTATAAATATCTTTCTTTTCACTCTGCCTAAGGCCTTTGAGATATCTTTGGACAATAGTTAATAAATTTGTTTTCTATGTACTAAGCATTACTGAGAGGGTTTTGCTGTATAGTCTATAAAAAATATAGAAATCTAAACTTCTCGAAAGTCCAACAGCAAAGACTACAGCTATTCAACTCAAATATTTTGGTATGTCAAAAATCATAACTGTTCTAAGGTTCTAATTTCCTATTGCTTTAACAGCTTTATAACAACTTATTAAGTCACTACTCAACGGTTCTATGGCATCTCTGTCTACTTGAAGACTATCACTTGTAAACAAGTAAACTGTTACCCTTTGTAATGTGTTTGCTCCGTAACCAAGGTACACGAGGCTCTTTAAAATATATATCATTCTGGTAGCAATAATAGTTAACCTGTCCTTAGTTATCCTGAATACATGTTGTATACATTTTTTTTACATTATTTATTCTGAGAATTTGGATGATGCACACTATGTAGCTAACATCTACATGACTAGCTACGGTCTACAGCAGTCCATGATAGTTTTGCTGTGAATAAAGAAAAGATTGCACTTGGACGGAATTACAATAAGATGTCTTACCATAGTCCTTGTCTGCCAAGTGGTATATATATATCCTCAAAATTATATACAAGATAGAATTTATATAGTCCTTGTCCGCCAAGTGAAAGATATAGCCTTAAGACTATACAAAGTATTTTTTGTATGTAGAAGTCTTAGCAACAGGTGCCCTGACCACTGAGTGCCACGATAATTATCATTATTATTCTCAGGCATCGCATCATTGATGCCAAAATATGAACCACATGTTCAACATCATATATAAATATATCACATGGACAGATTTTCACAGGTAGTGAGGAATGTTTCCAGAAGTTACAAACATAACCTGGCTTTACCAATTATTTCCATGCCTTATTTAATCTAATTCAAGGCATGACAGATTTAATAAGGTCCTAGGCCAAGACATTTTCCAACTGTGTTTGTGTTGTGTGTAAGGCAAATATTCTGCTACATAATCTATACAGACTCAGAACTAAATAAATTGGTGAAGACTAGGATGAAATTTTTGTGTACACAAATTCGAAGAATGGAAACACACTTTATAAATCCGGACAGGTACTTTAAATAAATCACTATGTAATATAGTATATATGCATTTTTACAGGCTAAAAACACTGATTATTGTTATTATTATAAAGGTAAAGAGATAATTATAAAATAACATTTTATACGGGGATAACTCACGGGGAAAATAAGTCTATGGTAACTTCCTTCCATTTATGGATCTCTGGTAAATTAATTCCCGGAACACTGAAATACCACCGTGCATAAAAACAAGAAATTCGTGATGTTGTGGATTAAATATATAAGTAAATTTGACTGCATTTTGGGTATGAGGTTCCACCCTGCCTCAGTCACGGCAATAATACGTCGTGCAAAGATCTATAATTATTTACAGATTCATTTAAAAGATGTTTCAAGAGACTGTAGTACACAGTCGTGAATGTCTGATCTTTACAAATCTGATGGTTAGGTTAGGTAAGGTTCGTCAGGAAACAGGACAAATGCTTCCTGACGCGGGTCTTAGTCAGGTGATGACCTGCCTTTAGACCTTTTGTCATCTGACCGAGGCCTTCCGCTGGCTTACCGGTCCACCCCTTTAAAAATTGATATAATTATCTGATGTACAAATCTGATAAAATTTCAAAGGATTTTTAATGTCAATGCTAGATATTAAAATGTAATTCTGAAGAAATTATATAGAGTAAATTCTAAATAACTGCAGTGTTTTCTGCGCTTGGAATAGTAAAAAGATAATTATATTCGTCATATTGTAAACTAATGTATTATAGTGTAAAACTTGTTACTGGTTTAATGAAAGAAAAACATAACAGAATTAAATGTCATTATGAGGCACGGATATTGGTGTCCTGGTGGGATTTTCCATATAAATATACATGTTTTTATAGAAAAAGACATAGCAAAAGGTCTTTTAATACATTTTTTTTTGCCATCGTTTGTCAGCTGACAGACACACTCCATCCATATGACTCTGTATCACAGGAACACTTGTAATAAATGTCGACGTATATATTGATAGATAAGAGTGTAACTATGACAAACGAAGATATTACCATCCTTCATATATTGTAATCCTGGTAGATGAGGACTCAGTTATGACTGATGTTCATGTTACGTCTGGTGGTGATGTTGTATTTGTCCTCTTGTGTTGGTGATGATCGCCAGGCAACAGGACATAAGTCTCCTGACACTGGTTGGAATCAGCTGATAAAACGTTGAGGGGCTGAGCATCCGCTGGCCTGACCTACCTGGTGTCACACCTCGTTCACTCAGTAAATGTTCAACATAATGACATTAATATTACATGTCGAAAGAAAACTTATTCATGCATGACTTATGCATGTCAGGACTGATTTATCCCAGTCATGACCGATTTATCTAAGTTTACATGAATTGTGAAAGGTTATTCACGACTCTGTACCGAACTATCGGAACTGTGCATGAACACAGGTCTTGGAAAAACATCCATGCGCGATGCTTACAAAATCTGTATATTATACATTACGAGAAGAACACTTTGCGTGTTGTATGTTATTTCTGCATACACCATACATACACCGAACAATACATTGTATTTACTAGCACAACACGTGATACATGTTCATGAAGTATTCCTAAGGAACCAATACGGGATGAATGGTAGAACTTAAACAATAATATCCTCAACACGCCATAATTATAATACTACAATCACTTATTGAACTCTTCCTTTATAATCTCTATAGTTATTCATAAATTATTTTAATTCAAACTCAGCTAATATTTTCAATATATCTCGAAGTATAAAGGTCTTCAGAACATACAATTAATTAAAGTATAGCAATTCTCTCTCTCTGAAAATTTGTGCCCACTATATATAAATATTTTATATAAATGTAAGCCATCTATCGTAGTAAAATAAATATACCAACAATATTGTTGAAGGAGAGATGGAAAGATAAGGTATATTTGAAATATTCTTATGTATTGATCAGCTATAAGCTAAAGGCTCGCATATGCTACTTACCTGCAACTTTTAATATATATATATATATATATATATATATATATATATATATATATATATATATATATATATATATATATATATATATATTTATATATATATATATATATATATATATATATTGAACTCTAATCTGTGATATGGGTTAAATAATACTTGATAATAAATAGGACTAGGAAGATTCGGGCCTTAATTATCCTAGTAGTTTATAGGCCTACAATGTAATTACATCTAAGATTATTGTCTATTAATATTGAAAACCACTGTCAAACTATACTACAGATATAAACAGAATATTTAGCACTGGGACTTAGGACTAAATGACAATTTTTTCATAATACATTCTTGTACATTCTTACTGTGTTTCATCAGGTACCAAAATTAAATTGTGAAACTGATACTGAAACAAACTTATCCCTGATGAAAGTTATCTAGATCATAATTTAAATAGTTCTATAATCTTCTATACAACCAAAATTAAACTTGGTAGATATAAAAATCTGTTAAAGTCAGGAAGATCTTCAGTCAGAAAGCAAAAACTAATTTATAACTATGTAGTTTCTAGTAAGGCTCCATCGAGAGGATCACTACATGTTTTAAACATGACACACTCAAAAACAGACGTAAATACGTAACCTTAATGACCCTTTCAGTCTGATGGGCTTTCAATTCTAATGCTCAAAAACAGAAAGATATAGCACTTAGAAGTATCTTAAAATAGAAAGGAAGACTGTCATACAGCACTGCAGATGCTAATACTTAAGACAACTCAGAAATCTTAGACCTTTCTTACTCTTTGGAGAAAGAATATAATACCTCCGCCACTGGAAAAATCTCACATATTTAGAGATCTGTTTAAAATTTCGGTGGGACCCACTCCAGCTTTGCTCGCGCCCCAAAGGAAATTAAAATAGAAACGTTATGCAAATTTTTTTATGCAGTATCTCAAACTTTTAATTTTTAAGCTAAATTTAACTTGGCAACCTAACATAATCTTATCCAAATTTGCAAAATATAATATAATTGAACTTATCTAAGTTTTCTAAGAATTTGTCTAAGCATAATTAACTATTTTACTTGGTGAACCAATTTTTCAGGTAACATTTTTGGTCGTCATCAGAGGATGACCTTGAACCTGAATCACTCACTAATCATTAGCTGACACAAGGGCCAGGAGCTGTGAATCAACCCTTGCAACCACATATAGGTGAGATATTTTTTTCTCAATTCAGACTGAAAATGATAACCTAAACTCTCCCACCCTTCCAAAAAAATCGTATCATTGATGTTATACAATACCGACAAGTTGATGAATAAGACATGTACAATACCTGTCTTATTCATCATCTCCCTCAAAAAACTAGCTAATTATTATTTGACCTCGTCCATTGACAATATTTTTTTAATACAAGCAAGCTCTCCACATGCCCCACAAAAAATAGTTCATTTTTGCGCAGATTCATATTTTGAGATATTTGATATAATAATACTTTTAAATGTGTAGTAGTGCTCAACCAGGAAGGGTCAGGCCTGGCCAATCACGCGTCACCATACAGTCACGTGACACGCCCGACCAAATCACAGCTCAAAAATTTCCTGGGACAGTTCCAGTAATGTGTCCACGACAGTGACGTCTCGTTGTGATACTTGTGAAATTATTCTATTTTACGACATAATTCGATATAATTATCTACACTTTAATGTGAGTACTACTGTAGAATGATGATCTACAAGGTTACGTAAGTTGTTTATGTTAGACTAGGCTGTAATGCCAATTTTAATCGTATATT
Source organism: Cherax quadricarinatus (assembly GCF_038502225.1). Classification (NCBI taxonomy): domain Eukaryota; kingdom Metazoa; phylum Arthropoda; class Malacostraca; order Decapoda; family Parastacidae; genus Cherax; species Cherax quadricarinatus. The sequence goes on from NC_091321.1 coordinate 19,485,083, forward strand.
TTTACGAAATGTTTTCCGCTCGGGTAACCATTTCATACATTACCTTTTTTTTATTGTTATTGAATGTAGAAGCTCCATGTACAGTGTTCAACATCTGGGTATCTACCGTGAAGACATCCAGTACACAGTTTATCAAAACTACGGTGGTTAGCACCTTTCTAGGCTCAGGGACTGATTAACTGGTCTTCCTCTGTCTCCAGTTTCACTACCTTCAAATAACCTCTTTATTAAAATGATAAAGTGATGCTTAGCGAAACGTCCTCAGACTCTAAAGATACCCAGGAGAATCTAAAGATACCCAGGAGAATCTAAAGATACCTAGGAGAATCTAAAGATACCCAGGAGAATCTAAAGATACCCAGGATAATCTAAAGATACCCAGGAGAATCTAAAGATACCTAGGAGAATCTAAAGATACCCAGGAGAATCTAAAGATACCCAGGAGAATCTAAAGATACCCAGGAGAATCTAAAGATACCCAGGAGAATCTAAAGATACCCAGGAGAATCTAAAGATACCCAGGAGAATCTAAAGATACCCAGAATCTAAAGATACCCATGAGAATCTAAAGATACCCAGGAGAATCTAAAGATACCCAGAATCTAAAGATACCCATGAGAATCTAAAGATACCCAGGAAAATCTAAAGATACCCAGAAGAATATAAAGATACCCAGAATCTAAAGATACCCAGGAGAATCTAAAGATACCCAGAATCTAAAGATACCCAGGAGAATCTAAAGATACCCAGAATCTAAAGATACCCATGAGAATCTAAAGATACCCAGGAAAATCTAAAGATACCCAGGAGAATCTAAAGATACCCAGGAGAATCTAAAGATACCCAGAATCTAAAGATACCCATGAGAATCTAAAGATACCCAGGAGAATCTCAAGATACGCAGCAGTTGCAATGTCAGCTATCATCTTGTCGGTATTGTATATCATTATTACTGCAAAGTTATATTTATCTTGACGCATCTTATATACAAACAAACTGAATATTTTTAAAATATTAGTAATCAGCCAAGTTGACAGCTTTATAAAATGAAATTTAATTTTAATAAAAATTTAATGACATTCAGTAATGCGATTATTACTAGAGGAAGTTGAATGTCAACACATTCAATTTTTAACATTACTGAATTCAGAGAAAGTGAAGTCACTGTTTAACAATATAATTGACCTTCACTTAATGGGTAATAAATTGATATGCTATCATGCAATGGTCACTTCTTGCCTTAGTTTATGATATGTAAACAATATTGGCACAGGGACATTATTTGCTATTCAATTACTCTGATAAATTTAACATTTTATTCACAATCCTACAATGAAACATGCATTCTTTCTAGCCTAGTTAACCATAATCACGGTCCAAGGTATAAACTTGGTAGATATTTAGGATGTATAGCCATACTTGGATTATATAAGGTATAATTATGTTTCTACTTTGTCTCTTAAATGTACCGCTTCAGTTACTGATCAATAGGTACAGTTAAGGCAAGATTTATTGGTTAACTGATTAGTGGACAGAGTATCAAGCCTCCACCACTCCTGGAGCTGATGACTCATTCGATTTAGAAATTCATATATAAATAAAATGTTTCAGACAACAGCTTAGACGTCTTTTTTAGAGATCAACAAAGCATTAAGAAGTGTCATCAGAGACCCAAGAGCTCAAGTTGTTGATGAAATGCAGTTTTTTTTAAGTTTACATTTAAACATACTCATTAAGTTAACTTTTCTGTTACATTAGGACATACATTGTTTTAAATAGACTCCAAATTAATTATTTAGCATAAACATTGCTGTACAGAAGACATTCTTGGGGTTATTAACCTAAGGTTACATTAACCCTGGACAACCCAATACACTCAAGCAGTGTGACCTATTTCCATTGGGATGTTCCTCTAGAATGAAACTAACATTTGAACAACTTCTAAGTCATTTTTACCACTAAATGAACATGGGCAGCAGGTGTAAGATTTATCCACACGTTTCTCCCCACCTGCAAATAGAACCTGACTCCTTTCGGATGTGAACTGAACACTTAGAACTGTGTAGTGCTGGTGGTGGTGTTGAGGGAGGTGGTGGTATCTAAACTGGTGGGGTCAGAGACACTGTTGGCGAGGTATCTGGTAAAGGCGTTGTTGGTGGCGATAGTAATGGCGTCTGTGGTGGTGTTGGTGATGGCAAAGCTGACGGGGTGCTTGGGGTAGGATGCAGGCGTGAGTGTATGGCGTACGGGCGTGGTGGGTGAAAGCCCCATGGGCGTGGTGGAGCTGGGTGTCATGTAGTTGGGGGTGCCGTCGTTGGGCGTGGTGACGCTAGGTGTGTCAGCGGTGGTGGTGACGGTGGCGTCGTACACGGCGTTGTGGGACGGACAAGGCGAGTTGTTCGTGGAGGTCTCGTAGGCTGGGTCGTCAGATACGATGCTGTAGAGGACAGGCAGAGGAGATGGAGGCTTGCCATGGTCCTCTCGAGTCTCCACCAACTCGTGGGCAAGCGGACATCTGTCAAATGAAACACGAATCAATAATAGCTGTTTGCGTGTCAAGTCTCCCCCAAGAACATAATTTGATCACTGAATTTCAAAAGGGGATTACAAATTATCTGACCTTTTCACATGTGTTTATAGTAATAGATTACAAAGAATACGTTATTTATAACTATAAGGTCTTTGAAAGAGTTACACACTGGAGATTAATGACTAAAATAGTGCTGATAGTAACATGTTATATTGTGAGTTTTATTATCAACAAATTTTAAATGCTTGTTTTTTAGGTTTTCCCGATGCTATCACTAAATGCTGCCTTTCAGAAGTCAAGCGGGATTAAAGTTATATCCCAGGATGTAGAATTAGTAGTTATATCAGAAATGTTAAATAAAATTTATTAATAAATGCCTTTACATTGCAAATAATGGAAATTTAAAAGGTACATCACGGCAACTTTTAGGTACTCCGCGTTCGAGGGAAGGCAGCAGTCGAACTAAAGCTGGTTGTGATGAACGGGCGAAGTTAACTGCCCTAAATTGTGGTGGCACTGACATTATTACAGCATTGTTTTCACTCATAAAACTCTATAAACACTGTAATGAGATTATGAACCTCGGTAAGAAGGTTTAATGTGTCAGGAATTCAACACTTGTCATTCTACATCAATAAAACTGACTTGGGCGACAGAATCAACTCAGAGGTTGAATGTTTATTGACTTGAATTTAATTTGTTCGCTGTTGCACCCATTTACAAGTCCCTTGAATGGCTACAGGTATTTTTACTTCTTTCTTGGCTCTGTCAGGCAAGTATTTACTGTAGGGGACCGGCGTTAGATCATAACACCTGGAAACAGAAAAGAGCTAACATTTAACTTAGGGATGATCTGAACTCAGCCTTTATACATTTTTCTAAATTACAAACTAAATATTTGCCTTATTATTATTATTATTATTATTATTATTATTATTATTATTATTATTATTATTATTATTATTATTATTATTATTATTATATACGTATATAGCATTTATCACGATTATTTTTATCCTTTCCTATGATAAAAAAGCCAGTATGAAGTGGTCTGGTAGGCTGCTGCAGTATTTGCCACATCTGGCAAGTCTAGGACTGAATGAAGAGGTCAAGCTTAGCCTAAAATACAATGCCAAACCTTTAAAGTTATGTCAAGTCTATTGTACGGAAAAGAACAGGTTTGTTCTTTTTCGAACTGTGGTTCAAATCCCGCCTGCAGGAGGTTAGTTAATATTGGTGAATTTACTTATAATTTGTAATTATACGCACACACACACACACACACACACACACACACACACACACACACACACACACACACACACACACACACACACACACACACACACACACACACACACACACACACACACACACACACACACACACACACACACACACACACACACACACACACACACACACACACACACACACACACACACACACACACACACACACACACACACACACACACACACACACACACACACACACACACACACAAGGAATTAGAGATACACTCCCCTTGTATGAAGCTTGATTCCCTGAGCGCCATATAACCCTTATGAGCTTATTGCTTCTCCATAAATGTAATAACTGCCCCTTGTTCCACCTTTTTTATGAAGATTTATGTTGCTTGCTCGCCCTAACACGTACCTGACGCAGCGCCTCACGAAGATGATGATGCCCACCAGAGCGAAGATAGAGAGGGAGAGGGAAAAGAAGATAATCGAGTTGTTGGCGTGATTCTTGTCTCTCTGATGTGGTGGCTCTCCGACTGTATCACTCTCATTCTGACGAGGCAGGTATACTCATTACAATTTTAGTATAAATGTTATTAAAGTATTACTACTTGTACAACTATTATGCTGGCCGTCTCCCACCATGGTAAGATGACCCCAGAAAATAGAAAACCTTTTCACCATCATTCAGTCGCTACCTTTTCAGAAATGCGTAAACACAATTCAGATGGCCCTTCGAATTGCAAAAATCCCCCCCCCCCTCCTTGAGAGTGCAGGCACTGTACTTCTCACTCCTAGGACTCAAGTCAGCTAACCTGTTTCCCAGAATCCCTTCATAACTTTGTTCACGCTCCCACACGCACGTCTGTTGGATGCTCAACCCCCTACTGCATAATACATCCTTCAGCCTGTCCTGGGTCGGCCCTTATCCATCTTTCCTTCCACCCTGACGTATATGCATAAGCCTACAGCTTACTGTTGGGTAGAAACTGATATGGGAAATGCTATTATTATAATCACAGGGGAGTTACACAAATAACCCGCACATAAAAGAGAGAAGCTTACGACGACGTTTCGGTCCGATTTGGACCATTTACAAAGTCGTGACTTAGTAAATGGTCCAAGTCGGACCGAAACGTCGTCGTAAGCTTCTCTCTTTTATGTGCGGGTTATTTGTGTATCGTTCCAGTCTCGGTATTGTGTCTTTTTTGTTATTTATCACAGGGGAGTGTTAAACCCATGGGGATTATACAGCGCCTGTGGGGGCGATAGAAGGTATTCAGACTCAATTCAAGGAACTGGAGAACAGATCCAATTCCCTAGATCAAGAGCCCCTCACCAGCGTCTAGGAACCTCCCTTGAGGGGGGTGAGAAATACTATACGGTAACTGTTGCTATTCACATCTGTTATATTCATGAGGAAACACTAAACCCGAATGGATCCTACAGCGTTTGTGGAACTGAAGGTAGCGAATCTCCAATTTCTTTAATCAAGAACCCTAAATGACTTTCTGATGACCTTCACATGATAGCTATAAATTATTAATAATGCTTATTTATGATTATGAAAAGAATAGGTAGGAAAAGAAATACATAAAAGAATAAGTAAAAAATACAGTCTAATTAGAGATGAAAGACAGTGACACATGCAAAAGAACAGTAATGAGTCAGGTTCCAAAGGGGAAGTGAATGGTTAATTGAATTTGATGTCCGCTGCCCTCCAACATGACATTCATAGAAATATCAGTTATGTCGCCGATAATGTATACACTCAGGTGTGTAAGTCTTATTATATATACATCCCATTTGACAGTCGAATTATTATTATTATTACAGTTATAACGGGGGGGGGGGAGTAAACCCGTCAATATCATACAGGGCTTGAGGGAATGTCGGACACACTTCGATCCAAGAGAAAATCAGGTCCAATTACTTGGATCAAGAGCCTCCCTCACAGGCGACAAGGAAACTCCCTTGAGGAAGGCTGAAAGTTGTAATATGTAAATTGTCTTCCTCTTTTTATCTACCTATGGGTCATAACCTCCCACTGAGTTGACTTCAATTTCTATTTGAGGGTAAACGTATTCTTGACAGGTTGTGGACAGAAAAAAAAAGCAATCTTAATGACCCACGAGGAATCGATACCTTTTACACATTAACCCATTACTTTTAAGTAATAACTAAAATTCTTCCAACCAAATGCTGACTCAGATATAGATCATTTCGTGTACTATCTTCAATTTTAATTTACAGAATATGGTTTAGCAAGAATAGTCTCTGATTCTGTTGTCCTCCATTAAGAACTAATGAGATAAACTCTAATTATAATTCCTATAATTTTCATGTTATATTCACGAAATAATGCAGTTTCAGTATTCCAAAACACCAATAATTATGTTATTATCGTGAGCTATATGATATATACGAGTTTAGCGCTCTCTTGCCTTTATAATAATATGTAATTATATACTGGTAAGTCCCTGAATTACTTTATATTTGGACGCTTCTTAATTTTCCTAAAAATTAATAGAAATATGTATTGATAAGAAACATTGTGGCCTCGAAACAATTGAATTGAAAATGTCAGAAATGATGAGACGTATCATGTATATTTTTCCAATAACCTTGACAACATTACAACATAATTCGTTAACATTGTAAGTCACCTTTACATTTTGGTGATATTATTATTAATTATTAAAGTGGTAGTAGACCAATAAGCCAGTGGAAGGCCTCGGTCACTTGATCAAAAGCTCAAGTGGCGGGTCATCATCACGAATTGGTAACACTGATCAAGACATGGTAACACTTTTCTTGCTTTCTCTATAATTCTTCCTGGTTTAGCGCATTTTACGTATAATGAATAAACAACAGATAAAAAGTCTTGCTTCAAAATGGATAAATTAATGTAAGGCAGTCTTTCACGATGAGGCTTTATTGTTCTTATCAACGCCAAATTTACGACCATTGTCAAGTCAGTACAGCAAGTGGATAATATTGTGAATAATGACTCAGGGAAGCAGATTAAAGCAGATAATTTCTTCATGAGTGGCATATAATTATAGCCTCTTCGTTAAGTTTGCAGATAATAGCCGTAACTCAAGTCGCTTCTTTAACGGTATATAATACTGCCGCTTTTAAAATTTACTTTTAATCGTTAGTTGTGGGAAGAAGCGGTTATTAAAGTGACTTATTTTAAAATAATAGGTCTAGGATAATGTTAGCGATAACACAAATTTGTTCAAAGGCATTGCAGAGGTTTGCAACGAGACTCGTCACAGAGGTATGGGGTATGTGCTTTGGGGGGAGATTAAGAGAGCTAAACTTGATGACATTAGAGGAAATAATGACTAGGGATATGATAATGTATAAAATACTGAGATGAACTGATAAGAATTGGACATGAGAGCTTGTTCGAGACGGGAAACAGGAGCACACGAAGGCACAGCTGGAATTTAAAAACAGGTGAGTCACAAGGATGTTGGAAGTATTTCTTCGGTCTTCGAGTGGTCAGGAAGTGGAACAACCTGGATAGTGGATAGAGGCAGGATCCATACATAGTTTTAAGAAGAGGTACGATAAAATTCGAAGCCAAGACAGTGAATTTTTTTTTTATAGGAGTTAAATTATTCTTGATGTTAGTGGACTCCCGACTAAAGTACTCTCGTTTAATTGAGAAAGCTTAAATCTACGAAATAAAAAGGTGACAATCGACAGCCCTGAAATCTACCAGAGCTAATAATCTATCAGTGTACGTACATTTGAGTTTAATCATTAACGTTGCTAGCGATTAAGTGATATTTGACGGCTGGTTACAAGATAGGTCGAAGCCTCAACCACCGTGACAGATCACAGCGAAAGATTTGTAAAGACAGTAAGTTGAGACTCAAAATGGACAAATATCTTTATCCATATACCAACTTATGTTCTACCTAATGCCCCCTTCATAAGGGTGCTTTATGCTGGTGAAGGGATCTTGATCCAAGGAATTACAGCTACCCTCTCCTTCTTTGGATCAAACCTGATTACCTTCCATTCTCCACGCGCTGTATGATCCCTAAGGATTCAGCGTTTCTTCATTAATAATAATAGTAATAGTAAGTAATGTATAGTATGTCGATAGTTGTTAAGCTAAACAAGTCTTCTTTGATTATTAGTTTCGGATAGTATAATATAGTCTCTGAAATTATAACTAGGATCTGTATGTTTAAATAAATGAATTTAATACAATCTAACAATAGTTCAGAGTAAATAAGGTGAGCAGAGCAAGTGATGTCCTTACCTTACCATCCATGACGAAGATAAGGTTGCTCTCAAGTCCTGTCTGGAATGTGTGGGCTGACTCTCCATCAGGCAGGGAACTGGTGGAAACGTCACCACCTTCACCGCTCCTACTACCTTCGCCAACAGTAGCCTGTATATTGGTGAATTGACGAGTGTTGGTGCCCCTATGGGAGGTCGTGGCTTCTGCTGGGGTATAGTGTTGTAGCGTTGTGGTGTGCTGTGAGGCAGACTGAGGGCACTCCGGCGACTGTGATATATGATACAAATTAATTTCTTTCGCGACAGACCTCGCGTTGGTGCTATTTATCGCTTTGTCGCACATAGGAATATTGTTGTATATGGTCTGGTTCATCTTAACTAAGAGATTATCAGTGTGTAGGGGCACGCGCGTGCGCTCGCTTCTTAAGACAACACCAGTATAGTAACTGAAGGTAACAATCCACGAGCCTCTCCCGTCAGAGAATATAGAATAAAGTTCTCCTGAGGAGCTGGGTACCCAGACGCTGCTGTCATGGCCGCCTTGTAAAGCCAGGATTGTTCGCGTTCCCGTCACTGTGTTGAACTTCACCAAGCGAAGGGAGCTGCTCGAACTCTCCACCTCCTGCAAAAGGAACAGGGCTCCTCGGTTATCGCTCCAGCTGCGTATATTGTGACGAACACTAAACTGCTCTTCCCTCCCTGGAACCAAATGCAAAGCTGACCACTTTCCTCTGTGGTCTAGCTTCCACAGTGTTTGTCTGTCAGTGGCGTCGTGTGCTGTTACAGCAGTTGGCGGGCTCCTGACAGTGGTGAGGAGCCAGAGAGCGTCACGATCTCGACCGCACCAGCTAGCTACTAGAGACGCCGCCTCTGAGGTAAAGACGACACCCTGGTCTTTGTGGAGTCTTCGCCAGGTGTCACTGCCATAAGATAGAAGCCAGGTGATGGTGGTGGAGGTATTGGAGATGTAGAGGGCTACCAGACCGTGAGACCATGGGCAGAAAACCAGAGGGTCTCTAGTTGTAGCGGTCTGAGTTTCCCTGTTGCTACTGTCATTAGCACCAAGAGAAGGCGGCATTGCAGACAGGGAAGGCAACCCCATTGTGCTTTGGCTTTCCGTGGCCTCGCGGCCTGTCTGGGCCTCGTCACTAGACTTCCCTATAGCCTGCCAGGTCAAGGAAGTAAAGTTCAGCACCCACACCCGACCTGGAGAAACCTGAGACCTGCGGAGAGAAGACTATTAGTTACCAAAATGACAGCCTATTAGCATTTTATAAACTCTACCCACATTTCAAGTTACATAAATCTGTATTGCATGTATGTTGATGTTCAGAGGGTCATTTGATTGTCGGATGTGTGGATGTTTGCACTTACTGAAAGACAGCTAAGTTGTGGGTATGGGGTTCGGAACGTAGTGGGTGCGTTTGGAGATATACACAATTGCTATGCAGTGTGTTTATTAGGAAGCTTGATAGGTCGTGTCGTGTGTTAGCGTATGCTATCCGTGTTCTTTCAGCTTGGCGGCTACATGATGACGGGGCTATGCCCCGCGGGCAAGCCAAGGTTTGAAAGAGGTCAGCATCAGTGGCCTTTACATTCCTAAGCTGTGAGACAGTAACGGCTAACACTACATACGTTACATACTTCTGACAGCTAGGCAGTGTGTGATGGTGAATGTGTTTTCTTGAATCTCACCCTACTGTAGTGGTAAACTTCAGCTGTCGTCAAAAAAAAAAAAAAATGGTTTACATGCCTATGTTTCTTTGATTTATCAAAGGCTCTAACTGGCAGCTGATTTTTTCTTTTTAAAACTCATGTAATTCATTCTCGTGTATTTCATTTGCTCATTTTACTAGCTGAGATTTCTGAGTAAGTGTGTAGAGGGAAGGGGAGAGTACACATGGCAAAGTTAAGCCCCATCCACTGTTCGTTATGTAGATAGTTTGTGCAAGGCGATGCCAAGCACTGACTTACTCAAGAAACAAATCAAACCTATCATACTGTTATAAAATGATAAATGTAAAAAGTAATATAAAAATAGTAAACAGAGAAAACATGAGTTATTACAACAGAGCATCTAGATATTATTTCAGCTGTCAGAGAATAATAGGTATCGAGGATACCGTATCCTCGTGTTAACAATCTTGACAGTAACATTAATAATTATACTAATTATTAAACGCTAAACCAACAAACACCAAATACTGTACAGTTGTATATTACATAGCTCAATCTCCTTTCATCGAGAACCCTTCATTAGTACAAAGGCACATCCTTCCTCTCCTTTAATGGGACAAATATTGTAGAATATACTTTTGCAATTTAAGAGGAAGCGCAATAGAAAGTCCGTAAGACGCAATTTCTCAAGTTAAAACTACTCGAGAGGAACTCTGTCCCCATAGGAGAATTGCAGGGTTATCTAGGGAAATTTGGCAAAGGTTGGCTAATGTAAGAGACATATAACGCAGTTTCATTGTTCTCCCGCTGGGCTCTGGTGTGGAAAAAATATTTCCATGCAGATATGTTCTATATTAATTAGCCTCAATATGTAGACCCTCAGAATATTCATAAGATTTTCATTGCAGATAGATGTATTCCAGAAGAGTACAATTAAATATCTTATGGCAATATAATTCTAATGGCTTTCTTTTTTGAAAACAGCCACTACCCAGGTGATGAACAATAATTACTTGTGTTGCATGATCTGTATGTCAATACTAGTGTAGAAACAATGGAAGGCAGACGAGTACGAATGTCAGTAATGTTGGCTGAATATTTTTGCTATTTTTCCTATGAACGTTTCTGTAGCTGGATGCTCTCATGTTCTGTATATTCCTATGGTGTAGGGTGAATGATCGTGGTGTCTTGTTTGTCGGGAAATAGGAAAATATCTCCTTGTGCGAGTCTTTACCATACGATGACCCTCTCAGTTGTTAAATGTTTATAAATGGGGTTTATCATCACATTTTTAAACATTAAGCCACTACATAACAATAGGCGATTGTTATCGTTGGAACCTAAAGGTGGTCGTAAGCAATAAGCTGAAGTACGTAAACAACTCCTAGTCTATATATTCAACTGTTTAAAAAAAAAAAAAATAAAAAGGATAGAGTTAAGCCTAGCCTTGAGTGGCAGCAAGTGTGTATCTGAACTAAAGCAGATGGTATAGCCACTTTTACCTTTATTTTTCCCCCTCCCCCCCTCCTCACATGAAATCGAGCACAGTGCCTTCCTCGGGTTATGTCCTTGCTGGGGCCGCCAAACCAGATTTTCTTCAATAACTTCACAAGAAGGAATCATTCACTATACTTGTATAACCTCGACCACAACACAACCACAGCACTCTTACATTTCCTTTTCATTGTGGAAATTGAAATTTTGCATTGCACGCTGCACAGTTGTTGCCACTATTGCTGTCGTTTCAATAATATGGTTACTGACACTGGGGAGATTTAAAGCCTGGATTCAAAAGTGCAACGAAGGATTCTGAAAACGGACACACAGTATGCACGCGATATAACAATATTCAAGCCTCCAGCGTAGTCAAATTCTCTCCAAAATTGCACATCTCGTATAATGTTATCTCCATATGATTATTTTTACATATTGTGTGCTGGGTAGTTGAGATTTGATATTACCAAGGAATATTATACTTGTAAATAATTTATTAGTTGAGTATGATGGTGGGGCCTGGCTAGGCAAATGGAAAAAGAACGGATCATTGTTGTAAAAAGCTTGTTCATTCACTTAGATCGTTTTTATAACATCTATTTCCATACGGATTCCAGCGTCAAGGGAGATATATTTTGGTTACTGGATAGTGACACAGTGTTTCAGTAGCTACGCTCAAGGCGAGTCAAATACTTTTAGTTAGACCAGAAAAACGTCAAGTCTGATATGTTCTATAAAAAAATATTCGTAAAATTATTCAGGAAAAATTCGAGTGCCGTGAGGTGGTTGCATGATCCATGACTTTACTAAGACCGTTCAAGGGGTGTACCCTGATGCCGGTAAAGGGCCCCTGATCCAAGAACTTACCATCCCCCTTCTTTAAATTGAAGTTGAATGTCTGCCATAAAAAAAAAAAAAACGGAAGAAAACTAAAGGGGAAGAATTAGATATTGGAATGAAGAGGAAGAACAAAATTATATAGGCCACTCACAAGACAAAACTTAACAAATACAACAAAAGTAGTTTTTTGTTTTATATATATATATATATATATATATATATATATATATATATATATATATATATATATATATATATATATATATATATATATATATATATATATATGTATATATATATATATATATATATATATATATATATATATATATATATATATATATATATATATATATATATATATATATATATATATATATATATCCTCAGAGAAGACAATAAACGTATATGGAAAATTCAAGGTATATATATATATATATATATATATATATATATATATATATATATATATATATATATATATATATATATATATATATATATATATATATATATATTTATATATATATATATATATATATATATATATATATATATATATATATATATATATATATATATATATATAAGTAGTGATAAAAGCGGCTGGAGCATCCCTTCCGGAAAACGGGGTGCGGCTGGAGCATCCCTTCCGGTTTAGGCCTTCCACTGGGCGGTGTATCCGGTCTAGGACCAGCAGCTGGAGGGTCACCTTTTCACACCTAGGTGTTACTTCCGGTTTTGACCATGACCTCGCCCTCGAGACTACCTCACCCTTGACCCCCCCAACCAATACCCCCGCCCACGACCCCCCCCTTCGCGACCCCCCCTTCGCGCCGCGCGCCCCTCCCGCCCGCCCGCGCGCCCGCCCGCGCGCCCGCCCGCGCGCCCGCCCGCGCGCCCGCCCTTCGCGACCCCCGCCCGCGCCTTCTGCTGCGCCTTCTGCAGCGTCATCCGGATCGCCCCCGCGCCTCGAATTTTTTTTCTTATGATCTCCTTGGATCAAGGTTTTTGGATTCCCCCCTATGGGGTTTTCGAAATTCTCCATCTCCTCGGATCAAGTTTTTTGGGTACCCCTCCTTTCACCCCCCATCCCCCCAAAATTTCTCAATATCAAAGTCTCCATCTCCTCGGATCAAGTTCCCACTTTCACCCCCCAACCCCAAAAATTTCTCGATCCATGACCCCCCTCGGATCGATTTTTTGGGGGGTTTCGAAAGTCTCCATCTCCTCGGATCAAGTTTTTTGGATCCCCCCTATGGGGTTTTCGAAATTCTCCATCTCCTTGGATCAAGTTTTTTTTGGATTCCCCCCTATGGGGTTTTCGAAAATTCCTCGGATCAAGTTTTTGGAATCCCCCCTCTGGGTATAAGCATTCAAAATAGACTCCTCCTATGGGGGCATGCTTACTACAGGTCTAAACATCTTCCCCTTATTATTTTAAAATGAACTAAAAGTTTCCTCTCATTAAGTTAAATGAACTAAAAAAGCGTGTTTACTCGGCGGTCAGTGACGTCACGTGTTGACCCAGCACACAGGTTGAATCTTGTATACCCTTTTAATTAATAAGGGGACATAGCAGTGACGTCACGCGCACACAGGCTGAATCTTGTCGATCCTTTTAGTTCATTCAAGTTAATAAGGGGACACAGTACATCAGAAAGGCACATTTTTTCGTTAATACCCACAATTTCTTTACAACACAAGTCTAGACATTTTTTTAACTATTTCATCTCAGGTCACTCCCCCACGAAGTAACCTCCTCCCCACCCTCCCAAACCCTCACACTCCAACCAACACCTCACAATTTTCACTCATAACCCCCAATTTTTCTCGTTTTAACCCTTTTAGTTCATTAAAGTTAATAAGGGGACACATGCATCAGAAAGTCACCACATCGCTTACATCCACTTTCGTTAAATTCACTACTCACAATTTTACATATTACGAAGTTAAATACGCACTTTTACTTTGAACATCTTCAAAACACTCTCATAAATCATTTGAATACTCACAAAAAATACCTTTATACATTTCCAAACAACACTGAAATACTCCAAAAACATCATTCGAACACCCCCAAATCACCTCTGAATACTCCCAGAACACCTTCATAAGTACTCTTGCACATCATTTGAACACCTTCATAAGTACTCTCATAATCATTTGTACACCTTCAAAAAACACCTTTGAATACTCACATAAACACCCTTGAACACCTTCAAAACACCTTCAAAGCACTCTCATAATCATTTGAACACACTCAAAACACTCAAAACACCTTTGAATAACCTCAAAACACCTTTGAACACCTTCAAAACACCCTTGAACACCTTCAAAACACCCTTGAACACCTTCAAAAACAACATTTGAACACACTCAAAACACCTTTGAACACCTTTGAACATTTCCAAAACACTATTTGAGTACTCCCAAATAAGATTTGACATCTCTAATTTATCTGCACTTACACATTTCATTAAATTACAACTCATCCCTCAGTCTCCAGACTAGGCATTTTCTCGTTTTTACCCTTTTAGTTCATTAAAGTTATTAAGGGGACACAATACATCAGAAAAAAAGTCACAAAAACTAACTCAAACACTTTACTTTGAACACCCCCAAAAACACTCTCATAATCATTTGAATACTCACATAAACACCCTTGAACACCTTCAAAACACCTTTGAATATCGTTTTTAAACTAATTTCATCACAACCCACTTATATCATCTTTTTTCGGTAACTCTAATTCGACTACACTACCCTCATCAATTACCAACAAATTTTACTCGTTTTAACTAATGTCATCACTGTAACCAAGATTTTCACAAAAAAAAAAAACTCTATGACACCTAACACACACGCACACACACACACCCCACAACACCCACAATTTTTCTCGTTTTAACCCTTTTAGTTCATTAAAGTTAATAAGGGGACACAGTACATCAGAAAGTCACAACAACAACATCCACAACCCACAATTTTTTCTCGTTTTAGCTAATTTCATCAGAAAAAGTCCCAACAACAACCCACTTATAACATCTTTTTTCGGTATCTCTAGTTCGACAACAACACCCACAACACCCACATCCCACAACACCCATGAACATTTCCAAAACACTATTTGAGTACTCCCAATTACACCACTGATTACTACTAAAACACCGCTGAATTCAATCAAAACACCCTTCAACACCTTCAAACACCCTTGAACACCTTCAAAACACTCTTGAACACTTTCAAAAACACCTTTGAACATTTCCAATCAACACTGAAACACTTCCAAAAAACACAATTTGAGTACTCCCAATTACACCACTGAATACTACTAAAACACCGCTGAATTCAATCAAAACACCCTTCAACACCTTCAAAACACACCTTTGAACACCTTCATTTCCAAACACTGAAACACTTCCACACCTTTGACACCTTCAACACCTTCAAAACACTCAAAACACTTTGAACACCCCAATTCAAAAAACACTCTTTCAATAACACTCATTTTTGAGTACTCCCAATTACACCACTGAATTCTACTAAAACACCGCTGAATTCAATCAAAACACCCTTCAACACCTTCAAAACACCTTTGAACACACTCAAAACACCTTTGAATAACCTCAAAACACCTTTGAACACCTTCAAAACACCCTTGAACACCCTTGATCACCTTCAAAAAAAACAACATTTGAACACACTCAAAACACCTTTGAACACCTTTGAACACTTCCAAAAAAACACAATTTGAGTACTCCCAATTACACCACTGAATACTACTAAAACACCGCTGAATTCAATCAAAACACCCTTCAACACCTTCAAAACACCTTTGAACACCTTTGAACACCTTCAAAACACCTTTGAACACATTCAAAACACTATTTGAGTACTCCCAATTACACCACTGATTACTACTAAAACACCGCTGAATTCAATCAAAACACCCTTCATTTCAACACCCTTGAACACACTGAAAACACCCTTCAATACCTTCAAAACACCTTTCAATCAAAACACCCTTCAACACCTTCAAAACACCTTTGAACACACTCAAAACACCTTTGAATAACCTCAAAACACCTTTGAACACCTTCAAAACACTCTCATAATCATTTGAACACACTCAAAACACCTTTGAATAACCTCAAAACACCTTTGAACACCTTCAAAACACCCTTGAACACCTTCAAAAAAACAACATTTGAACACACTCAAAAAAACACCTTTGAACACCTTTGAACATTTCCAAACAACACTGAAACACTTCCAAAAACACCATTTGAGTACTCCCAAATACACCACTGAATACTAAAACACCACTGAATACACTCAAAACACCACCAAAATCACCATAAACTAAGATCAACACCCACATCCCACAACACCCACAACCCACAACACCCACAATTTTTTCTCGTTTTATCTAATTTCATCAGAAAGTCACAACACCCACACCTCCCATTTTTTTCTCGTTTTAACTAATTTCATCAGAAAAAGTCACATCAACAACCCACTTATAACGTCTTTTCGGTATCTCTAGTTCGACAACAACACCCACATCCCACAACACCCACATCCCACATCCCACACACACACACACACAGACACACACACACACACCCTAACCTAGCCTAACCTAACTTATCCTAACCTAGCCTAACCTAACCTAACCTAGCCTAACCTAACTTAACCTAACCTAACCTTTACCTAACCTTTACCTAACTTAACCTAACCTAACCTAACCTTTACCTAACCTTTACCTAACCTAATCTAACCTTGCCTAACCATTACCTAACCTAACCTAACCTATCTTAACCTAACCCAACCTAACCTAGCCGAACCTATCCTAACCTAACCTAAAATATATTGGAACACTTCCAAAAAATACATTAGAGTACTCCAGAATTACTTTGAACGACTCCATTTTTGGATATTTCCAAATTAGTTTTGAAAACTTTATCGTAAAATCGAACATTATTTTCTTGTTGGTAAACACACTCAATGGTAGAAATATTTACTCGATTTCCGAATAGAAACACTTTCCTCGCTCTGAGAGACTCATTGTGGGTCACCCCTTCCCCCCCAACACCACTGGGTAATGCGGTTCACACCCAAGGTAGATTTAAGATAATCATGAACACCTGCGCCAACTCAGGACAGACAGACGCCATGAAATGCGGGTAACATCCAAGGTAGAAAATCATCTCTTTCCAGACCAACTGTCTATCCTAACCTAACCTAACCTAACCTAACCTAATTCCTAACCTAACCTAACCTCACCTAACCGAACCTAACCTAACTCCATCAATCACCTCTATCCTAACCTAACCTAACCTAACCTAACCCAACCTAACTCCATCAAACACCTCTATCCTAACCTAACCTAACCTATCCTAACCTAACCTAACTCCATCAAACACCTCGAATACTACCTAACTTAACCTAACCTAACCTTACCTAACCTACCGAACCTAACCTAACCTAACCTAACCTATCCTAACCTGTCCTAACCTAACCTAACCTATCCTAACCTAACCTAACCTAACCTAACCTAACTTATCCTAAGCTAACCTAACCTAACTTATCCTAACCTAACCTAACCTAACTTATCCTAACCTAACCTAACCTAACCTAACCTAAAATAACGAACCTAACCTAACTTATCCTAATCTAATCTAACCTAACCTAACCTAACTTATCCTAACCTAACCTAACTTATCCTAACCTAACCTAACCTAACCTAACCTAACCTAAAATAACCTAACCTAACTTATCCTAACCTACTCACTTTACTTTGAACACCTTCAAAACACTCTCATACATCATTTGAGACCCCCTTTTCTCAATATCTCTCATCCACAACCTTTATCATCTCACTACAGAACAACCCCAAGATTACTTCGAACACTCTCATAAAGCATTTGAGTACTCACATAAACACTTTTGAACATTTCCAAACAACACTGAAGCACTTCCAAAATATCATTTTGATTACTCCCAAATAAGATTTGACAGCTCTAATTTATCTACACTTACACATTTCATTAAATTACATCTCATCCCCCCAAACTCCTCCCTCATTCTCCAGACTTTACAACATTAGCACAAAAAAAAACTAACTCATACACTTATGACATGAGACATTACCATATCTAACACACTGACTAACTTTGAACCAACTCTGAACACCACTGATCTTCTTCAAAAAATGCTCTGCACATCATTTGAACACCTTCAAAAAAAACACCATCAAACACCTCCGAATACTCCCAAAAAACACTACTGATTACTACCAAATCACCACTGAATACTACCAATCACCGTCAAAATCACCAGAAACTAAGTTTAACATCACCATCTAACATCCTTTTTATAGAAATCCCCTCAAATCACTATAACCAAGAACTCCCTCCCCATTTGACGCATAAAAAAAAAAAAAGCATGAACACAAACCTAATACGCAAACACTTAGTACATGATCACCATCAACTGAAAACATATCTTGTACACACACATAATATAAGACAATCACCAACTACAATCACCCATGTTCACTTACCTCAAAATCACTAATATCACAGAAAACAATCATTTTTATAAACATTTCACACACACACACAAAAAAAAAAATCATATTTGACAATATCTAAGCGCACTCACCTCACTACCACCAACACACGATGTCTCACCTCACAGGACCGACGAGCTCACCTCCAGTGACGTCACACTCCCATTGTGTTACTTGGTGGTTGGTAACATCACACCTAACCCCCCTTGTTTCAACCTGTTGTACCCTACATTATCTAAGAACACTATATCCAAGACGATTACCAGATTTTATGATCCCCAACACCAAGATCACAGAAAACACACATTTTTATAATTATTCACACAAAAATCACGATCACCAATTCCATATCATGTTTACCGTCATCTATCAACACTAATCACCAAGATCACCAAAAAATCTAAGATCATGCATCTCAAAACTACTATGATCACTGAAAACACTTATTTTTTAAACATTCGCACAAAAATAAGACATACACAAAAATACCACAACACTTCCACCAACATCTATAACATAACATGAGCACTATAACATATCACTATCACAAAAAAAAAATAATACACAGACACCCACATATTATACATTTCAATTGCAAATTTAAGACATGAGACATACACACCAAATCTAAGACATTCACCTCCAACTAAGACATACACATCACCCCTAAAACTTCCTTCCTTATTCATTCCGTATATCTCCTAGAGCTGTTTTAACCCCGACGGATCCATCACGACGTAGGAGCCAGAGGAACCATCACCACTCCAACACCACCTACTACACTCTGGCTCCTACGTCGTGATGGATCCGTCGGGGTTAAAACAGCTCTAGGAGATATACGGAATGAATAAGGAAGGAAGTTTTAGGGGTGATGTGTATGTCTTAGTTGGAGGTGAATGTCTTAGATTTGGTGTGTATGTCTCATGTCTTAAATTTGCAATTGAAATGTATAATATGTGGGTGTCTGTGTATTATTTTTTTTTTGTGATAGTGATATGTTATAGTGCTCATGTTATGTTATAGATGTTGGTGGAAGTGTTGTGGTATTTTTGTGTATGTCTTATTTTTGTGCGAATGTTTAAAAAATAAGTGTTTTCAGTGATCATAGTAGTTTTGAGATGCATGATCTTAGATTTTTTGGTGATCTTGGTGATTAGTGTTGATAGATGACGGTAAACATGATATGGAATTGGTGATCGTGATTTTTGTGTGAATAATTATAAAAATGTGTGTTTTCTGTGATCTTGGTGTTGGGGATCATAAAATCTGGTAATCGTCTTGGATATAGTGTTCTTAGATAATGTAGGGTACAACAGGTTGAAACAAGGGGGGTTAGTTGATGTTACCAACCACCAAGTAACACAATGGGAGTGTGACGTCACTGGAGGTGAGCTCGTCGGTCCTGTGAGGTGAGACATCGTGTGTTGGTGGTAGTGAGGTGAGTGCGCTTAGATATTGTCAAATATGATTTTTTTTTTGTGTGTGTGTGTGAAATGTTTATAAAAATGATTGTTTTCTGTGATATTAGTGATTTTGAGGTAAGTGAACATGGGTGATTGTAGTTGGTGATTGTCTTATATTATGTGTGTGTACAAGATATGTTTTCAGTTGATGGTGATCATGTACTAAGTGTTTGCGTATTAGGTTTGTGTTCATGCTTTTTTTTTTTATGCGTCAAATGGGGAGGGAGTTCTTGGTTATAGTGATTTGAGGGGATTTCTATAAAAAGGATGTTAGATGGTGATGTTAAACTTAGTTTCTGGTGATTTTGACGGTGATTGGTAGTATTCAGTGGTGATTTGGTAGTAATCAGTAGTGTTTTTTGGGAGTATTCGGAGGTGTTTGATGGTGTTTTTTTTGAAGGTGTTCAAATGATGTGCAGAGCATTTTTTGAAGAAGATCAGTGGTGTTCAGAGTTGGTTCAAAGTTAGTCAGTGTGTTAGATATGGTAATGTCTCATGTCATAAGTGTATGAGTTAGTTTTTTTTTGTGCTAATGTTGTAAAGTCTGGAGAATGAGGGAGGAGTTTGGGGGGATGAGATGTAATTTAATGAAATGTGTAAGTGTAGATAAATTAGAGCTGTCAAATCTTATTTGGGAGTAATCAAAATGATATTTTGGAAGTGCTTCAGTGTTGTTTGGAAATGTTCAAAAGTGTTTATGTGAGTACTCAAATGCTTTATGAGAGTGTTCGAAGTAATCTTGGGGTTGTTCTGTAGTGAGATGATAAAGGTTGTGGATGAGAGATATTGAGAAAAGGGGGTCTCAAATGATGTATGAGAGTGTTTTGAAGGTGTTCAAAGTAAAGTGAGTAGGTTAGGATAAGTTAGGTTAGGTTATTTTAGGTTAGGTTAGGTTAGGTTAGGTTAGGATAAGTTAGGTTAGGTTAGGATAAGTTAGGTTAGGTTAGGTTAGATTAGATTAGGATAAGTTAGGTTAGGTTCGTTATTTTAGGTTAGGTTAGGTTAGGTTAGGATAAGTTAGGTTAGGTTAGGTTAGGATAAGTTAGGTTAGGTTAGCTTAGGATAAGTTAGGTTAGGTTAGGTTAGGTTAGGTTAGGATAGGTTAGGTTAGGACAGGTTAGGATAGGTTAGGTTAGGTTAGGTTAGGTTCGGTAGGTTAGGTAAGGTTAGGTTAGGTTAAGTTAGGTAGTATTCGAGGTGTTTGATGGAGTTAGGTTAGGTTAGGATAGGTTAGGTTAGGTTAGGATAGAGGTGTTTGATGGAGTTAGGTTGGGTTAGGTTAGGTTAGGTTAGGTTAGGATAGAGGTGATTGATGGAGTTAGGTTAGGTTCGGTTAGGTGAGGTTAGGTTAGGTTAGGAATTAGGTTAGGTTAGGTTAGGTTAGGTTAGGATAGACAGTTGGTCTGGAAAGAGATGATTTTCTACCTTGGATGTTACCCGCATTTCATGGCGTCTGTCTGTCCTGAGTTGGCGCAGGTGTTCATGATTATCTTAAATCTACCTTGGGTGTGAACCGCATTACCCAGTGGTGTTGGGGGGGAAGGGGTGACCCACAATGAGTCTCTCAGAGCGAGGAAAGTGTTTCTATTCGGAAATCGAGTAAATATTTCTACCATTGAGTGTGTTTACCAACAAGAAAATAATGTTCGATTTTACGATAAAGTTTTCAAAACTAATTTGGAAATATCCAAAAATGGAGTCGTTCAAAGTAATTCTGGAGTACTCTAATGTATTTTTTGGAAGTGTTCCAATATA
Source organism: Cherax quadricarinatus (assembly GCF_038502225.1). Lineage (NCBI taxonomy): Eukaryota > Metazoa > Arthropoda > Malacostraca > Decapoda > Parastacidae > Cherax > Cherax quadricarinatus. The sequence goes on from NC_091321.1 coordinate 19,506,926, forward strand.
TTTTAGGTTAGGTTAGGATAGGTTCGGCTAGGTTAGGTTGGGTTAGGTTAAGATAGGTTAGGTTAGGTTAGGTAATGGTTAGGCAAGGTTAGATTAGGTTAGGTAAAGGTTAGGTAAAGGTTAGGTTAGGTTAGGTTAAGTTAGGTAAAGGTTAGGTAAAGGTTAGGTTAGGTTAAGTTAGGTTAGGCTAGGTTAGGTTAGGTTAGGCTAGGTTAGGATAAGTTAGGTTAGGCTAGGTTAGGGTGTGTGTGTGTGTGTGTGTGTGTGTGTGTGTGTGTGTGTGTGTGGGATGTGGGATGTGGGTGTTGTGGGATGTGGGTGTTGTTGTCGAACTAGAGATACCGAAAAGACGTTATAAGTGGGTTGTTGATGTGACTTTTTCTGATGAAATTAGTTAAAACGAGAAAAAAATGGGAGGTGTGGGTGTTGTGACTTTCTGATGAAATTAGATAAAACGAGAAAAAATTGTGGGTGTTGTGGGTTGTGGGTGTTGTGGGATGTGGGTGTTGATCTTAGTTTATGGTGATTTTGGTGGTGTTTTGAGTGTATTCAGTGGTGTTTTAGTATTCAGTGGTGTATTTGGGAGTACTCAAATGGTGTTTTTGGAAGTGTTTCAGTGTTGTTTGGAAATGTTCAAAGGTGTTCAAAGGTGTTTTGAGTGTGTTCAAATGTTGTTTTTTTGAAGGTGTTCAAGGGTGTTTTGAAGGTGTTCAAAGGTGTTTTGAGGTTATTCAAAGGTGTTTTGAGTGTGTTCAAATGATTATGAGAGTGTTTTGAAGGTGTTCAAAGGTGTTTTGAGGTTATTCAAAGGTGTTTTGAAGGTGTTCAAAGGTGTTTTGAAGGTGTTGAAGGGTGTTTTGATTGAATTCAGCGGTGTTTTAGTAGAATTCAGTGGTGTAATTGGGAGTACTCAAATTGTGTTTTTGGAAGTGTTTCAGTGTTGATTGGAAATGTTCAAAGGTGTTTTTTGAAGGTGTTCAAGAGTGTTTTGAAGGTGTCAAAGGTGTTTTGAAGGTGTTCAAGGGTGTTTTGAAGGTGTTCAAAGGTGTTTTGATTGAATTCAGCGGTGTTTTAGTAGTATTCAGTGGTGTAATTGGGAGTACTCAAATTGTGTTTTTTTTGGAAGTGATTCAGTGTTGATTGGAAATGTTCAAAGGTGATTTTGAAGGTGTTCAAATGTTGTTTTTTTGAAATGTGTTCAAGGGTGTTTGAAGGTGTTGAAGGGTGTTTTGAGGTTATTCAAAGGTGTTTTGAGTGTGTTCAAAGGTGTTTTGATGAGGGTGTTTTGAAATTCAGCGGTGTTTTAGTAGAATTCAGTGGTGTAATTGGGAGTACTCAAATTGTGTTTTTTGAGGTGTTCAAGAGTTTTTGAAGGTGTCAAAGGTGTTTTGAAGTGTGTTCAAAGGTGTTTTGAAGGTGTTGAAGGGTGTTTTGATTGAATTCAGCGGTGTTTTAGTAGTATTCAGTGGTGTAATTGGGAGTACTCAAATTGTGTTTTTTGGAAGTGTTTCAGTGTTGATTGGAAATGTTCAAAGGTGTTTTTGAAAGTGTTCAAGAGTGTTTTGAAGGTGTTCAAGGGTGTTTGAAGGTGTTGAAGGGTGTTTTGATTGAATTCAGCGGTGTTTTAGTAGTAATCAGTGGTGTAATTGGGAGTACTCAAATAGTGTTTTGGAAATGTTCATGGGTGTTGTGGGATGTGGGTGTTGTGGGTGTTGTTGTCGAACTAGAGATACCGAAAAAAGATGTTATAAGTGGGTTGTTGTTGGGACTTTTTCTGATGAAATTAGCTAAAACGAGAAAAAATTGTGGGTTGTGGATGTTGTTGTTGTGACTTTCTGATGTACTGTGTCCCCTTATTAACTTTAATGAACTAAAAGGGTTAAAACGAGAAAAATTGTGGGTGTTGTGGGGTGTGTGTGTGTGTGCGTGTGTGTTAGGTGTCATAGTTTTTTTTTTTTTTTTTTTGTGAAAATCTTGGTTACAGTGATGACATTAGTTAAAACGAGTAAAATTTGTTGGTAATTGATGAGGGTAGTGTAGTCGAATTAGAGTTACCGAAAAAAGATGATATAAGTGGGTTGTGATGAAATTAGTTTAAAAACGATATTCAAAGGTGTTTTGAAGGTGTTCAAGGGTGTTTATGTGAGTATTCAAATGATTATGAGTGTTTTTTGGGGATGTTCAAAGTAAAGTGTTTGAGTTAGTTTTTGTGACTTTTTTTTCTGATGTATTGTGTCCCCTTAATAACTTTAATGAACTAAAAGGGTAAAAACGAGAAAATGCCTAGTCTGGAGACTGAGGGATGAGTTGTAATTTAATGAAATGTGTAAGTGCAGATAAATTAGAGATGTCAAATCTTATTTGGGAGTACTCAAATAGTGTTTTGGAAATGTTCAAAGGTGTTCAAAGGTGTTTTGAGTGTGTTCAAATGTTGTTTTTGAAGGTGTTCAAGGGTGTTTTGAAGGTGTTCAAGGGTGTTTTGAAGGTGTTCAAAGGTGTTTTGAGGTTATTCAAAGGTGTTTTGAGTGTGTTCAAATGATTATGAGAGTGCTTTGAAGGTGTTTTGAAGGTGTTCAAGGGTGTTTATGTGAGTATTCAAAGGTGTTTTTTGAAGGTGTACAAATGATTATGAGAGTACTTATGAAGGTGTTCAAATGATGTGCAAGAGTACTTATGAAGGTGTTCTGGGAGTATTCAGAGGTGATTTGGGGGTGTTCGAATGATGTTTTTGGAGTATTTCAGTGTTGTTTGGAAATGTATAAAGGTATTTTTTGTGAGTATTCAAATGATTTATGAGAGTGTTTTGAAGATGTTCAAAGTAAAAGTGCGTATTTAACTTCGTAATATGTAAAATTGTGAGTAGTGAATTTAACGAAAGTGGATGTAAGCGATGTGGTGACTTTCTGATGCATGTGTCCCCTTATTAACTTTAATGAACTAAAAGGGTTAAAACGAGAAAAATTGGGGGTTATGAGTGAAAATTGTGAGGTGTTGGTTGGAGTGTGAGGGTTTGGGAGGGTGGGGAGGAGGTTACTTCGTGGGGGAGTGACCTGAGATGAAATAGTTAAAAAAATGTCTAGACTTGTGTTGTAAAGAAATTGTGGGTATTAACGAAAAAATGTGTCCCCTTATTAACTTGAATGAACTAAAAGGATCGACAAGATTCAGCCTGTGTGCGCGTGACGTCACTGCTATTAAAAGGGTATACAAGATTCAACCTGTGTGCGCGTGGTCCTTTTTAGTTCATTTAACTTAATGAGAGGAATACTGACGTCACTGACCGCCGAGTAAACACGCTTTTTTAGTTCATTTAACTTAATGAGAGGAAACTTTTAGTTCATTTTAAAATAATAAGGGGAAGATGTTTAGACCTGTAGTAGGCATGCCCCCATAGGAGGAGTCTATTTTGAATGCTTATACCCAGAGGGGGGATTCCAAAAACTTGATCCGAGGAATTTCGAAAACCCCATAGGGGGGAATCCAAAAAAACTTGATCCAAGGAGATGGAGAATTTCGAAAACCCCATAGGGGGGATCCAAAAAACTTGATCCGAGGAGATGGAGACTTTCGAAACCCCCATAGGGGGGGATCCAAAAAAACTTGATCCAAGGAGATGGAGACTTTGATAACCCCCATGAGGGGGAAAAAAAATTGTTTCGGGGGATGGGGGGGTGAAAGGAGGGGGGACCCAAAAAACTTGATCCGAGGAGATGGAGAATTTCGAAAACCCCATAGGGGGGGGAATCCAAAAAAAATTGATCCAAGGAGATCGGAAAAAAAAAAAAAATTCGAGGCGCGGGGGCGATCCGGATGACGCTGCAGAAGGCGCAGCAGAAGGCGCGGGCGGGGGTCGCGAAGGGCGCGGGCGCGCGCGGCGGGCGCGCGGGGGGGCGGGGGCGCGCGGGCGGGCGGGCGGGGGCGCGCGGCGCGAAGGGGGGGGTCGCGAAGGGGGGGGGGGGGTCGTGGGCGGGGGTATTGGTTGGGGGGGTCAAGGGTGAGGTAGTCTCGAGGGCGAGGTCATGGTCAAAACCGGAAGTAACACCTAGGTGTGAAAAGGTGACCCTCCAGCTGCTGGTCCTAGACCGGATACCCGCCCAGTGGAAGGCCTAAACCGGAAGGGATACTATATATATATATATATATATATATATATATATATATATGCACACGGAAGAATTTATTCGACCTTGCTGGAAGTAAATCATAATTTGTCAAATATATCTTTTTTTCTGGTTATAAAAGCCATATTTTAATAGAATATCGCTATGGGATAGGTTCGTACAAAATAATACGTAGTTATATCCTATGCTTTCTCTCTCTCTCTCTCTCTCTCTTTCTCTCTTACCCTTGCCTGTAGGAGTCTAGGAGCCAGAGATTGCCGCGGTGATCGGGGCTAAGTGTCATGGAGTCGCCCGTCTCACTGCCCCAACACACTGACTTGGAAGACGATGCTGAAGACGCAGACGAAGACGCAAGCGGCGACACTGAAGGACTAGAAAAAGGTGCTGGCATAGAAGTAGTAGATGGAAGCAAAGGTGGTGATGAAGTGGAGGTAGAGGGGAGGGAGACGAGGGAAACGGGGGAGATAGGAATGGAAGACGGAACGTTTGGAATAGTTGTAACGTTGGCCACAAGTGAATGGGATAAGACAAAGGTGCTAGAACGTCTTTGGATGACGGAGGAAGAGGAGAGGGAAGAGAAAGAGAAGGTGGGCGGAGAAGAGGAAGGGAAAAGACCCCGTGGGATCTCTGGAGCTGAGGGTTTCAGGTTGGTCGAAGTGGCAGGGTCCACGAAGTGCTCAGAGACAGGACGACTGGAGGTCCCAGGTAGCGCTGGCGACTCAGGGACGACTGGTGGAAGAGTAGAGGCAGCAGGGGAGGCACTGGAGGAAGGTGGAGGTGCTCGGGAGTACAGGGGAAGAGGGGAAGAACCCTTGGAGGAAAGAGCGCTTCTGGACACACCTGAAAAGACAGATTAGTTTCTTTAGTGATGAAAAATATTCTCTCTCTCTCTCTCTCTCTCTCTCTCTCTCTCTCTCTCTCTCTCTCTCTCTCTCTCTCTCTCTCTCTCTCTCTCTCTCTCTCTCTCTCTCTCTCTCTCTCTCTCTCGCTCTCTCGCTCTCGCTCTCTCTCTCTCTCTAGCCAATAAAACTATGTAGTTGGCTTCATGGGGAACAACAGGGCGCTGTGGTTCAGAAAGTTAGTGCTTGTGTACACTAGACAAACCTGTGCTATTAGAAACTGCATGACTGGTAAGTTTAGAGAAAATAAATCTTCCACTCGGAGCAGCAATATGGGCAAGGAAGATCTCGCTGGAAAGATTTAAGAGACTGCGAATTAATTTAATACATCCACCCACTAATTTACCCTAGGCTGGTAGGATGTAGTAAATATATTGCACCAAAACTTATATACCCCGCTTATAATGTTTAACTTCTACTGTAAATGGTTTAACGTGAAGAGAAATACCATTTGTTATGATGAACTGTAAGGCCTCTTTGGATTTGGTGTAGACTTACTTGAATTATATGTAATATGCATAAAGTGGACTGTTCTAGCAAGATAACCCCTCAAGGGAGGTTCCTTGATGCTGGTGAGGGGATCTTGATATAGGGAATTGGATCTATGCTCCAGTTCCCTGAATTGAGTCTGAATACTTTCCATTCAACCCCTACCCCCCCACAGGCGCTGTATAATCCCTACGAGTTTAGGGCTCCCCCATGATTATAATAATCTAGCGCGGGAAAATACATAGATTTAGTGTAATAAAACTTGACCCTAAATCAAGCAGCAGTAAGGTGAAACTTTAAAACGGGAGAAGTACGAAGTGATGAGTTGCTATCCCGTACACAGCAGTAACGTCAGTCAACCCGAACCTAAGGACTCACTGTTTCATCTTTGAGTACGAACCAAGCAAGGAGAGCTCAGAGGGGCCAAGAGACTTGCAACACCATGCACCATGCTGAAAGGAAAAAGAGGTCTGGGGTAAAATTAATAGTATTAAACACATCGATGTCACACACACACACAGGAACCAGGAGCTCTGACTCAACCCCTGCAACCACAACTAGGTAAATACACACACACACACAAATATACATGCAATAGGGAGAAAGAGGACCTAGTAGCGATCAGTGAAGACGCGGGGCCAGGAGCTATGACTCGACCTCTGCAACCACAAATAGCTGAATACGCACATTTTAGACAAGATCAGAATGTTTCAGAGATAAAACACAGAAACAAGGGGACACAACTGGAAATTAAAAACTCAAATGAATCACTGGGATGTTAGGAAGTACTTCTTCAGCCTTAGCTGTATAGCCGTTGTGGCTTAGCGCTTCTTTTTTATTATAATAATAATAATAATAATCTTCAGCCTTAGAGTTGTCAGAAAGTGGAAGAATCTGGAGAGTGAAGTAGTGGAGGCAAGTTCTATACATAGCTTTAAGAAGAGGTATTATAAGGCTCTAGGAGCGGGAAGAGTGACCTAGTAGCGGCTAGTGAAGAGGCGGGGCCAGGAGCTGTGACTCGGCCCTCTGAATCCACATATAAATGAGTACACACACTGTTTTGTAATTCAGTGATTAGAGCATTCGGTGAATAACCGAAAGATCCTAGACTCGATTCTTGGGCAAGACTGAGACCTATCCCATTACTGTTTTTGGGATTGAAAGAATAGTTAACTTGTCTGTCAATAAAGCTCGGGAAATAATAGTGTTTCTTTAGGAAGAGAGGAGACCAACATTCTTGAAATTCAAATAAGCTGTTGTCTGGCCTCTGTCTGAAATTATTAAAATTCTCGATGGCTATTTTGAACTGTTTAGTCTCTTAATGAAGACACATAATTGTAGACGACCACGAAAACTTTTGTCGATCCCTGAGGAATCCAGGCTAACAAGACTCATACTGGAGTCGAACACTGAGGGTTCCATGCTAACAAGACTCATACTGGAGTCGAACACTGAGGGTTCCAGGCTAACAAGACTCATACTGGAGTCGAACACTGAGGGTTCCATGCTAACAAGACTCATACTGGAGTCGAACACTGAGGGTTCCAGGCTAACAAGACTCATACTGGACTCGAACACTGAGGGTTCCAGGCTAACAAGACTCATACTGGACTCGAACACTGAGGGTTCCAGGCTAACTAGACTCATACTGGACTCGAACACTGAGGGTTCCAGGCTAACTAGACTCATACTGGACTCGAACACTGAGGGTTCCAGGCTAACAAGACTCATGCTGGACTTGAACACAGGTTTTGGACTAAGGTTTGTATAGGCGTCACACCCTAATATTTCCAGTTTGTGGGCACAGAGGTAACTTGACATAGGGATGTGTAAACTAGTGAGTACCAGGTTAATAAGTCCTGGACGGAATTAGAACAGAGAGCCGTCATTGTTCCAGGAGTCGACGAGTCTGCTGTCATCGATCGCTATCCGCTTGACGGGTAAACATAACGCGGGTGCTTATACCAACATCGATTGCAGAATGAAATTCGGGTAATTGGGGCGAGAATTCGGTAATTGCACGGAAGTAGAAAGATAAGAGGAACCCCTAATTGAGTTTATAGTTGATGAGCGCCAGTTTCGTCAGGTTGTTGCTGCTGGCATGGTCTCCACAACACGGCTGCTGGATCGTTTGCTTACGTATTGGACTTCCTTTGTATTCCTTCGAATCATTGATTATTCTGATTAATGCGGAGTCGTTGATTACTTTTTTCCAACAGTTGATTAACATGCGTGCGCGTGCATGTGTGTACGTGCAGAGATGTGTTTGCAAGGATCGAGACTGTGTGTGTGTGTTAGTTACCATTTTGTCCTAAGCACATGTCGATTAGACACTAGGCCTGTTGTTGTTTTGTGTGCGGTGTGGGTGTGTGTGTGCGGCGTGTTCGCGCGCGGCGTGTGTGTGCGGCGTGTGTGTGTGTGTGTGTGTGTGTGTTTGTGTGTATGTGTGTGTGTGTGTGTGTGTGTGTGTGTGTGTGTGTGTGTGTATATGTGTGTGTGTACGTGTGTGTGTGTGTATGTGTGTGTGTGTGTGTGTGTGTGTGTGTGTGTGTGTGTGTGTGTGTGTGTGTGTGTGTGTGTGTGTGTGTGTGTGTGTGTCTGTGTGTGTCTGTGTGTGTGTGTGTCTGTGTGTGTCTGTGTCTGTGTGTGTCTGTGTGTGTGTCTGTGTGTGTGTCTGTACTCACCTAATTGTACTCACCTAATTGTGGTTGCAGGGGTCGAGACTCAGCTCCTGGCCCCGCCTCTTCACCGACCGCTACTAGGTCCTCTCTCCCCCTGCTCCATGAGCTTTATCATACCTCGTCATAAAACTATGTATAGTTCCTGCCTCCACTACATCGCTTGCCAGACTATTCCACTTCCTAACTACTTTATGACTGAAGAAATACTTCCTAACATCCCTTTGACTCATCTGAGTCTTCAGCTTCCAATTGTGACCCTTTGTTTCTGTGTCCCATCTCTGGAACATCCTGTCTCTGTCCACCTTGTCTATTCCAAGCAGTATTTTGTATGTCGTTATCATGTCTCCCCTGACCCTCCTGTCCTCCAGTGTTGTCAGACCGATTTCCCTTAACCCTTCCTCATAGGACATTCCCTTAGCTCTGGAACTAGCCTTGTTGCAAACCTTTGCACTTTCTCTAATTTCTTGCCGTGTTTGACCAGGTGTGGGTTCCAAACTGGTGCTGCGTACTCCAGTATGGGACTGACGTACACAGTGTATAAAATCTTGAACGATTCATTACTGAGGTACCGGAACGCTATTCTCAGGTTTACCAAGCGCCCATATGCCGCAGCAGTTATTTGGTTAATGTGTGCTTCTGGCGATGTACTCGGTATTATACTTACTCCTAGGTCTTTCTCCTTGAGTGAGGTTTGCAGCCTTTGCCTCCTAGCCTATACTCTGTCTGCGGTCTTCTTTGCCCTCCTCCGATCTTCATGACTTTGCATTTGGCGGGGTTAAATTCTAGGAGCCAGTTTCTGGACCACACATCCAGCCTGTCCAGGTCTCTTTGTAGACCTGTCTGGTCTGCGTCTGGATCTATCTGGTCCGTATGTGTGTGTGTGTACTCACCTAGTTGAGGTTGCGGGGGTCGAGTCCGAGCTCCTGGCCCCTGTGTGTGTGTGTGTGTGTGTGTGTGTGTGTGTGTGTGTGTGTGTGTGTGTGTGTGTGTGTGTGTGTGTGTGTGTTTGTGTGTGTGTTTGTGTGTGTGTTTGTGTGTGTGTCTGTCTGTGTGTGTCTGTGTGCGTGTGCGTGTGTGTGTGTGTGTGTGTGTGTGTGTGTATGTGTGTGTGTGTGTGTATGCGTGTGTGTGTGTATGCGTGTGTGTGTGTGTGCGTGTATGTGTGTATGTGTCTGTGTGTACTCACCTAATTGTACTCACCTAATTGTGGTTGCAGGGGTCGAGACTCAGCTCCTGGCCCCGCCTCTTCACTGATCGCTACTGGATCCTCTCTCTCTCTGCTTCCTGAGCTTTGTCATACCTCTTCTTAAAACTATGTATGGTTCCTGCCTCCACTACTTCACTTGCTAGGCTATTCCACTTGCTGACAACTCTATGACTGAAGAAATACTTCCTAACGTCCCTGTGACTCGTCTGAGTCTTCAGCTTCCAGTTGTGACCCCTTGTCCCTGTGTCCCCTCTCTGGAACATCCTATCTCTGTCCACCTTGTCTATTCCCCGCAGTATCTTGTATGTCGTTATCATGTCTCCCCTGACCCTTCTGTCCTCCAGTGTCGTCAGTCCGATTTCCCTTAACCTTTCCTCGTACGACATTCCCTTGAGCTCTGGGACTAGCCTTGTTGCAAACCTTTGTACTTTCTCTAACTTCTTGACGTGCTTGACCAGGTGTGGGTTCCAGACTGGTGCTGCATACTCCAGTATGGGCCTAACATACACAGTGTACAGTGTGTATGCGTGTGCGTGTGTGTGTATGTGTGTGTGTGTGTATGTGTGTGTGTGTGTGTGTCAAGTGCGACAATGGAAATGAATATTAACTATTCAGGAATTTCCCAGTTACATTTCGCACCAAAATGAAACCAGATAATATATTCTCTCTCTCTCTCTCTCTCTCTCTCTCTCTCTCTCTCTCTCTCTCTCTTTCTCTCTCTCTCTCTCTCTCCCTAGATTCAAGAATGACGGGTTCCAGCAGCTGTGTGTGGGAGGTCAAGGTCATTTTAATGACACTTCACTTTGGTCAGTGAGGCGGCACGGAGTAGGAGTCACAGACACGGTCATTCTTGCCAGCCTCCAGCCACTACACTGTTTTATGTTGATGGCCTCTCCTAATTTTCTGCGAGGGGTCTGGAACGAATCCAAACACTTCCAGACACTCTCCTCTCTCTGTCTCTCTCTCTCTCTCTCTCTCTCTCTCTCTCTCTCTCTCTCTCTCTCTCTCTCTCTCTCTCTCTATCTCTCTCTCTCTCTCTCACTATAATTAAGAAAGTTTCTAGGAAGGTTTCAAGCTTTGTATTTACTTTTCGTAATTACAGTGTCCTACATATATATACATTACCATGCATCACACACACACACACACACACACACACACACACACACACACACACACACACACACACACACACACACACACACACACACACCCAGGAGCTGAGTCTCGACCCCTGCAACCACAATTAGGTGAGTACAGAAGCCATACGGTGTAAGTGAAGCCTCACTCACACCGTGAAAACCATCACTTAATATAACACTTTGCCCACCTAGACCTGTGCTCAAGAACTCTGCGCACGCGCGTACACACACACACACACACACACACACACACACACACACACACACACACACACACACACACACACACACAGCAGTAAGACAAGAGAGAGAGGGGTGGGTGGATTGCATTTTCTTGGACTGCAAGAAGGCGTTTGACACATTTCAGAGGTTCCTAAACCTGCATTCCCTGGAACGCAGGCGGGAGAGATACATGATTATATACACCTGGAAAATCCTAGAAGGACTAGTACCGAACTTGCACACGAAAATCACTCACTACGAAAGCAAAAGACTTGGCAGACGATGCAACATCCCCTAATGAAAAGCAGGGGTGTCACTAGCACGTTAAGAGACCATACAATAAGTGTCAGGGGCCCGAGACTGTTCAACTGCCTCCCAGCATACATAAGGGGGATTACCAACAGACCCCTGACAGTCTTCAAGCTGGCACTGGACAAGCACCTAAAGTCGGTTCCTGTGTCATGTAGGGGGTAATGATTGAATAGGATATAAGTGGGGAATATGGGAGTAAGGGATTATGTAGGCAGGGGAGAGGCAGGCGAGGTGGTAGGAGTGAGATGATTAGCGGAGGTAGGTAGGTAACGACAGGTCAGTGGTGACCACAACTTCACCTCTCATTACTCTACCCACCACTCCACACTGCTCACCCTCTCACTACTTTAACTAAACATAAATAAAATGGAGAAAATAACGGGGACAGTGAATATTACTATTCTACTCAAACACAGTTTATTATTACGTCTTTGTACCATAATATATTTGGGAACAGATAAATGGGGTGGTACACATAAGCAGTGAGACAGGGAACACAATCAACTTGACCAAAATGAATGTAACTTACAATATAGCACAGAGGACAGTTCACTACAGGAACTAAGCCACAGGTCCCAAGACCTACACAGCACGAGTTCTGCGCCAAGCCAGTACTCTGCCCAATGCCTCCAACAGTCTCCTCCAGAGACTTCAGCAGCCTTCTCCCGAGCCCTGCACCCCAGCAGCAGCTCCGCTCGAAGTCTCTGCTCAGGAGCTCTGCATCCCAGCAGCAGCTCTGCTCGAATCTCTTGATCATGCTCTTCCTTGGGCTTTTATGGTGGTCCAAGCACCCTCCACAACCACGTGTACGACCTGACGCCTAGGTCTGAGGCGTCAAGAACAAAAGACCTCAGACGTGGGCGTGGCTACAAACGTCTGCCAAGGCAAGGTGTGACCATATAATTGGTTAAATTAGGTCTCCCCAGAGACCTCACAAGCCCAGCTGGACTACATCACATCCCCCTTTCTCCCCCAATTTAAAATATCTGAGAACTAGGACAATTTGTCCTAGTTATTAGACTATTTTAATCCTAATCCCTTAAATCTATTACAATACAAAGACAAAATTATACATAATACAATTATATTTCCCTCAACCTCCTCAACTACCACAAGGCAGCATAATCAGTACCCCTGGCAGTTGGCCAGCATAATAGTCGCTCTCTGGTGCAAAGCCTCCTTACCCGTCATTTCTCCTTAAACCTAAATATCGGGCTCCAGTGCCTTCCCTACTTCTACTAGAAATGCACTAGCCAATGCTAGTCACCCTCGCACGTTAACCATTGGGCCAAACCTCTCTAGGCTTCTATGGCGTGGAAAACTGCTCCAACGGGTTGCATTCTTTCAAGTAACTGCAACTGGACCACTTCACGACCACCAAGGTCGCATTTTCGGCACACTTCATATGCACACTACAACATCTGAAAATCGAGACAGGGCAGGCATCGCAGCTAAGACCCTCCATTATCCTATGCCACTACTAGGATTCACTGGCCTCATAAAACAAGGCGGCCATAATCACTGGACCGTTTTCAAGGTCACCTTATTTCACACAGGTAACACTAACACTTCTGGCAAGTCAAAGTAGGCTGGGGACATCTCACACTCTTAATTGTCTCTCATGGCTGGCAGGGCATCCCCGCATACCTGTCGCACAGGTCGACCAGCAAGGCAGGACACACCTCCATGCCGCCCTTGAAAGCAGGCTGGTCCCAGCAGCTGGAGTCCATATCTGCGGCTCACGTCCTTCCACATCTCCGAGGATGGCAACTCCTTCATAGTAGATTCTCCTGTCCTGGCACACCAGCCAGAATCCCTCACACACCACTGCAGCATCACCGCCATCTCCTCTTGAGCTAGGCAGCATCACAGCACGGCCACAGCATATCCATCATCACAGCACGGCCGTATCACAGCAGCACATAGCACGGCCGTATCACAGCAGCACACAGCACGGCCACAGCATCGCAGCACGGCTACAGCATCGCAGCACGGTCCCAGCATCACAGCACGGCCGCAGCGTCTCAACATCACAGCACGGCCGCAGCATCTCAACATCACAGCAGCACACAGCACGGCCACAGCATTGCAGCACGGCTACAGCATCTCAGCACGGCCACAGCATAGCAGCACAGCTATAGCATCTCAGCAGCATCACAGCAGCCGACATCAGCAGTAGCAGGCTATGGTCAGTTGCTCGAGGTGAGGTGAGGTCACTTCAGGTCATCAACAGCAGGTGCGGTCACCCATCCCTGGCAACTGCGGGTAACTGGCGGTCCGTGGGTGATGGTCACAGAGGCTGGGTGACGCAGACAGACACCCACCACACTGGATGACAGACCAGGGCAGCAATACATCTACTGGGGCACATCAGCTGGGTGACTGGGCATATCAGCTGGGTGACTGGGCACATCAGGTGGACAGCAATCATAGGCAACTCTTCAATGGGTGACAGTTGTGGGTAAGTCTTCCAAGGCGGGCTGGGTGACTTCTCATTCCTCTGTAAATATTCAATTTCGGCCAGTAATTGCTTCCCCCAAAAGTCTCACCCAAATACTGATATTCTCCACCATTTATCTCTAATCAACAACCAACTCCACCAAATATAATATTACACCCAAGCAATTATTCAGACCCACTGTCAAGAAAAGGTCAGTTAAGGTCACTAGGATTATATTATAATAACACACAAAATCAAATGGTAGCAAATGGTAGCATAAGTATAACCGAGCAGTCAAAAATAAGGCACATGGGACTGGTTCCTACTATAAAAATAATAAGAACCACCACCGCTTAGACACCATGTCATGTAGGGGGTAATGATTGAATAGGATATAAGTGGGGAATATGGGAGTAAGGGATTATGTAGGCAGGGGAGAGGCAGGCGAGGTGGTAGGAGTGAGATGATTAGCGGAGGTAGGTAGGTAACGACAGGTCAGTGGTGACCACAACTTCACCTCTCATTACTCTACCCACCACTCCACACTGCTCACCCTCTCACTACTTTAACTAAACATAAATAAAATGGAGAAAATAACGGGGACAGTGAATATTACTATTCTACTCAAACACAGTTTATTATTACGTCTTTGTACCATAATATATTTGGGAACAGATAAATGGGGTGGTACACATAAGCAGTGAGACAGGGAACACAATCAACTTGACCAAAATGAATGTAACTTACAATATAGCACAGAGGACAGTTCACTACAGGAACTAAGCCACAGGTCCCAAGACCTACACAGCACGAGTTCTGCGCCAAGCCAGTACTCTGCCCAATGCCTCCAACAGTCTCCTCCAGAGACTTCAGCAGCCTTCTCCCGAGCCCTGCACCCCAGCAGCAGCTCCGCTCGAAGTCTCTGCTCAGGAGCTCTGCATCCCAGCAGCAGCTCTGCTCGAATCTCTTGATCATGCTCTTCCTTGGGCTTTTATGGTGGTCCAAGCACCCTCCACAACCACGTGTACGACCTGACGCCTAGGTCTGAGGCGTCAAGAACAAAAGACCTCAGACGTGGGCGTGGCTACAAACGTCTGCCAAGGCAAGGTGTGACCATATAATTGGTTAAATTAGGTCTCCCCAGAGACCTCACAAGCCCAGCTGGACTACATCACACCTGATCAGCCGGGCTGTGGCTCGTACGTTGGTTTGCGTGCAGCCAGCAGTAACAGCCTGGTTGATCAGGCTCTGATCCACCAGGAGGCCTGGTCACAGACCGGGCCGCGGGGGCGTTGACCCCCGGAACTCTCTCCAGGTAAACTCCAGGTAAGTTCCACACAAGAGATTAGTGCAAAAACTGGAGGACCAAGCAGGGATAACAGGGAAGGCACTACAATAGATCAGGGAATACTTGTCAGGAAGACAGCAGCGAGTCATGGTACGTGGCGAGGTGTCAGAGTGGGCATCTGTGACCAGCGGGGTCCCATAGGGGTCAGTCCTAGGACCAGTGCTGTTTCTGGTATTTGTGAACGACATGACGGAAGGAATAGACTCTGAGGTGTCCCTGTTTGCAGATGACGTGAAGCTGATGAGAAGAATTCACTCGATCGAAGACCAGGCAGAACTACAAAGGGATCTGGACAGGCTGCAGACCTGGTCCAGCAATTGGCTCCTGGTGTTCAACCCCAGCAGGTGCAAAGTCATGAAGACTGGGGAAGGGCAAAGAAGACCGCAGACGGAGTACAGTCTAGGGGGCCAGAGACTACAAACCTCGCTCAAGGAAAAAGATCTTGGGGTGAGTATAACACCAGGCACATCTCCTGAAGCGCACATCAACCAAATAACTGCTGCAGCATATGGGCGCCTAGCAAACCTCAGAACAGCATTCCGACAACTTAATAAGGAATCGCTCAGGACTCTGTACACCGTGTACGTTAGGCCCATATTGGAGTATGCGGCACCAGTTTGGAGCCCACACCTAGCCAAGCACGTAAAGAAAGTAGAGAAAGTGCAAAGGTTTGTAACAAGACTAGTCCCGGAGCTAAGAGGTATGTCCTACGAGGAGAGGTAAAGGGAAATCAACCTGACGACACTGGAGGACAGGAGAGATAGAGGGGACATGATAACGACGTACAAAATACTGAGAGGAATTGACAAGGTGGACAAAGACAGGATGTTCCAGAGATGGGACACAGCAGCAAGGGGACACAGTTGGAAGTTGAAGACACAGATGAATCACAGGGATGTTAGGAAGTATTTCTTCAGCCACAGAATAGTCAGGAAGTGGAATAGTTTGGGAAACGATGTAGTGGAAGCAGAATCCATACATAGCTTTAAGCAGAGGTATGATAAAGCTCACGGTTCAGGGAGAGTGACCTAGTAGCGACCAGTGAAGAGGTGGGGCCAGGAGCTTGGACTCGACCCTTGCAACCTCAACTAGGTGAGTACACACACACATACTATCCACAAACGTGCATACCTGTATGTGTTACCAAATACGCATACTTACCGCACCATGAATATGTGTGTTACATGTTATACACGGGTGTTACCAAGTATACATGTAAACTTACCTAATTC
Organism: Cherax quadricarinatus; assembly: GCF_038502225.1. Taxonomy (NCBI): domain Eukaryota; kingdom Metazoa; phylum Arthropoda; class Malacostraca; order Decapoda; family Parastacidae; genus Cherax; species Cherax quadricarinatus. Next base: position 19,523,019 of record NC_091321.1, read on the forward strand.
CCTGATATATCGTATTTTAAATACAATATGTCTGTTATTTGAAATATATTATGTGATATACTGTATTAATTTTCAATACAGTATGTGTGAATAATGAAAGAAAGAGTCAGCAGCAACAACAACACTAACTCACTCGGTACAGTAATACATTATGTTTTTCTTTATATTACGTTGCTGTGTCTGATGTGGAGGCTTTTACATTTAGGTAATAATTTAAAAAAAGACCAACAACTGACAGGTTAGCAGTTGATGTTGTTGCTGAAACTATTCTCTGGTCTGGGGCCGGGCCGCGGGGGGCGTTGACCCCCTCCATGGACCAGCCTTTACATTAAACTGAGGCACAGACAAAAAATCCGGAACGAATAATATAATTTACGGGGGGAATGAAAACAAAATCTTTAATCCAAAATTATTATTAACTTATTAATTTTTGCTTTTACTATTATTAGAGTTTTCCCTCGTGAGGGGGAAGGGGGGGGGGTGGCTTAATACCGGAAAAGGCTCTTGATCCTAGGAGAGGGAGTTACCGTTGTTTTCCTGAGGCAGAAGCCTCATTCAGTCCCATTCCCCAGGCGCTGCGTGACTCCTGCGGTTTTAGCGTTCCTTCCCATGAATGTAGTGATGCTCTCATAACTTGTATATTCCATTAAGATATAATTCACATTTCATGAGTTACAGTCATGTGAGTGTCGCCACGTCACCCTGGACACAAATTTTAGGGGAAAAAAAACAGATGACGCTGACTGTTTACATCCTGTTGTCGGGAAGTTTCAGGAAAACAGAGGAAGTTGACTCTGTTTACATCCTGTTGTCGGGAAACTTTCAGGAAAACGGACGAAATGAACTCTGTTTATATCACATTGGTGGGAAATTTCAGGAAAACAGATGAGGATCGTAAAGTGGCACGGCAGCTGGCGCTCCCACTTCCCAAGCAGTAACCAAGAGGCAGCTGGCATAAAGTGCCTCCCACCAGTCCCAGAGTGACACTCTGTATTGGTAAAAAAAGAAATACACCAAGACAGGTGAATGAATTTGTAAGATTTTACGAACAGAAGCCGGCGCAAGGGCGGCTCCTAATTTTGGCGCGCACTGTAATGTGGTTCCTAATTTTGGCGCGCACTGTAATGTGGTTCCTAATTTTGGCGCGCACTGTAATGTGGTTCCTAATTTTGGCGCGCACTGTAATGTGGCTCCTAATTTTGGCGCGCACTGTAATGTGGCTCCTAATTTTGGCGCGCACTGTAATGTGGCTCCTAATTTTGGCGCGCACTGTAATGTGGCTCCTAATTTTGGCGCGCACTGTAATGTGGCTCCTAATTTTGGCGCGCACTTTATTTGTTAAATAAACTGTGGAACGAAACATAATAGTAATAATAATTATTTTTATTTTTGTTATTTAGGAGGGAAGACACACTACCATACCCTGGGTGCCCCACTACCATACCCTGGGTGCCCCACTACCATACCCTGGGTGCCCCACTACCATCAGTAATTAAACTCGACCCCTCACGTAAAAATTTATCTTGTTCTGAAAATCCTGATCTTGCTGTAGTTTCTGCACTGATTTTTTTTGGCTATTGAATTGTCTGAATTTCAAAATGCCATTTATTGATTTATCATTTATATTTTATAATCTTCTTTAGTGTTCGTAATAATATCGTGTACTGAAGCGATCTTAGTGGGTCAGTGACCCCCCTTGACGTATACTACTATTACTAGTAGTACTACTACTACTAGTACTACTTCTGGTACTGCTACTACTACTGCTGTTACTATTACTACTACTGATACTACTACTAGTACTATTACTACTAGTAGTAGTAGTACTATTACTACTAGTAGTAGTACTACTATTACTAGTAGTAGTACTATTACTACTACTACTACTACTAGTACTATTACTACTACTGCTGGTACTACTGATAGTACTATTACCACTGCTACCACTATTACAACTATTACTACTACTAGTACTGCTACTACTACTGTTACTATTACTACTACTGGTAACAGTAGTAATAGTAGCAGTTTATATATATCATAATTCTTATACCTCCCCTTCTTCATCTTTATATTTACTATTATTATTATTAGTATTAAATTATTATTAATCAGTTAAAGTAGTACTACTACTACTGGTAGTAGTAGTAGTAGTAGTAGTAGTAGTAGTAGTAGTAGTATCACTACTACTATTAATTCTACAAATTTTACTAAGTAGTGTTAGTAATATGATTATTACTGCTTCAACTGATTAATAATAATAATAATAATAATAATAATAATAATAATAATAATAATAATAATAATAATAATAATAATAATAATATGAAGATGAAGAAGGGGATGTATAATACGAATTATGATATGTATAAACTTGCCTTATTATTATTAAATATTCGCCGGTATTCTCCCGGCCCGGGCCTTTTCCAAGTGGTGGCCCGGCCTTGGCTCCCTCTTGAGGGAGTGTCTGAGACCTAAGTCTCCCATGGGAGGAGGCACAAGTACCTCCTCATCTTTGGGACCAACTGTCCCCAGGCCTAGCCACAAGCTAGGCCTCTCTGGTCTGCCATCCCCGCCCCAAGGGGGCTAATGGGAATGACAGTCTTATGAGCTAAAGGCTCGGGCTGAGGCACCTACCCTACCCTAGAAGGGTTAGGCATGGTATCGATGGGACCTTATAAACTTGCCTGCGAACATAGAGAATATATAAATCGAATTTTTATGAGTGCGCCTCGGTGAGTCATTCTGCCCCTGATTGGTCGTCTCTGGTATCGTAACTTGTTCCTTATTGGCAGATCGGGTGATGCTGGGACCAATAAGACCTCATCGTATCAAATCTCCCTTCTGATTGGATAAAGCTTCGCCGTATACTAGGGTGATGACTGGCAAGCCGCCTGGATGCTCGCTGCCACTGAATTGAGCGTTTTTCAATATTGAGAAGTGATTGGATGTCGTGGCTCGTTACGGAAAGCTAATCGGCTGGTTAGCTGTCGCTTCGGCCAACCAATGAGAGCTCCGAGATTTAGAAGCAGCGGCATTATTTGGTCTTGCAGACGAGACTGGATAGACCTGCAATTAACCACGTTGGGTAGGAAGCCTACCAGGAAGGTGAGATATTTGATATAAAGGATTCTCTGAGTATTTCCTTGTAGTGTGTGTGTGTGTGTGTGTGTGTGTGTGTGTGTGTGTGTGTGTGTGTGTGTGTGTGTGTGTGTGTGTGTGTGTGTGTGTGTGTGTGTGTGTGTGTGTATGTGTATTTGCGAAGGTGGACTCTCGGCTTTTGGAGCTTACCATACATACTCTTGAAGCTGTGTGTGTGAAGTTTGCTTCCACTTCTTTCCCTTATCTGTTTATTGAGCACCCTGAGACTGGAGTGGTATTGCCCTGGCATCAGTTTGTTTTTTTAAATTCACGTGTGACCCCCCTCGTTCCTCCGGTGCCTCGTAGGTCAAACTGGCCGTCAGGGAGACAACCTGAGACACTGTACCACCTGAGATGTGGATGGTAGTCACCCCATACCCATCCTGTGGACGGTTGTCACCCCATACCACCCATCCAGCAGACATTATTCGCCTCGTAATGAGATAAGCCAAGAGTTTATAAGTTATCAATACAAGATCGGCCGGAGTCACGTCCAATATGGCTGACAAGTGTAAATCCGCTGACTTTTAGTCACGTGACTGCTAAACCCCCAATACAAACTCGCGGGAAAAATCAATACGCTCGATGAGGGGCCCCGCCCGTCCAGAGTAGTACGTACTACTGTTGATAAAGACGGAAATAACGATCAGTTTACATAAGGTTTTCACCCATAAGTGCGCAGGATAATTCTGTTAAAAGCATAATTGTATAATTGTTACATTTGTGCTGGTAATTCTCTGGAGTAACGAATTATTATTGAGTTGTAAAGACGATGGCGATATAAGTTACATTAAGATGTTGGACCATGGTTTAAATAGTTATATATTAAGATGTTAGACTATGGTTTATTGACAGTTATATTAAGATGTTAAACCATGCTATAACAACGGTTATATTAAGATGTTAGACTATGGTTTAATAACAGTTATATTAAGATGTTAGACCATGGTTTAATAAGTTATATTAAGGTGTTTGACCACGATTTAAAAACAGTTATATTAAGGTAGTATAATTCTTGAGTATAATGAAAGAGGGTAAGGTAGAATATACGGCTGGGAACGCCAGTAAGATGTTCTCACAAT